>NC_141874.1:220001048-220304078 GCF_056163025.1 Triticum urartu | reverse complement strand
CTGTGTCCTGGTAAAGTAGGTTCAGGCTACTGCCGCCGTCCATAAGGACTCGAGTGAGGTGAAATCCATCAATGATTGGGTCTAGAACCAGTGCGGCGGGTGGGGTGGTCCCTGCGATCGAAGGTGATCAGGCAAGAGGACCATGGGTTGAACTTTGGGGCGACTGGCTCCAACGCGTATACGTCCCTTAGCGCACGCTTCCGCTCCCTCTTGGGGATGTGGGTTGCGTATATCATGTTCACCGTCCGCACTTGTGGGGGGAACCTCTTCTTTCCTCCGGTGTTCGGCTGTCGGGGCTCCTCCTCATCATCGCTATGCGACCCCTTATCTTTGTTTTTGGCATTTAACTTGCCGGCCTGCTTGAACACCCAACAATCCCTGTTGGTGTGGTTGGCTGGCTTGTCGGGGGTGCCGTGTATTTGACACGAGCGATCGAGTATACAGTCCAGACTGGACGGGCATGGAGTGCTTCTTTTAAATGGCTTTTTCCACTGACTGGGTTTAGAGCCTTTGAATCCGGCATTGACTGCCATATCCTCTGTATTGTCGCTGTTAATGCGGTGCTTGTGTTTCTTGCGACGTAACCTTCCGTTGCCATCCTTGGTATCCGAAGTACCATGGTTCTTTGATATGTTATTGCTATGAGCCAGCCAGCTGTCTTCTCCCGCACAAAATCAGGTCATGAGTGTCGTGAGGGCTGCCATAAATTTCGGCTTTTCCTGGCCAAGGTGCCGGGCGAGCCACTCGTCGCGGATGTTATGCTTAAAAGCTGCTAGGGCCTCTGCATCCGGACAGTCGATGATTTGATTCTTCTTTGTTAGGAACCATGTCCAGAATTGCCTGGCCGATTCCTTTGGATGCTGAATTATGTGGCTCAAGTCATCGGCATCTGGCGGTCGCACATAAGTACCCTGGAAGTTGTCGAGGCATGCGGCTTCCAGATCTTCCCAACAGCCAATGGATTCTGCTGGCAAGCTGTTGAGCCAATGCCGAGCTAGTCCTTTGAGCTTGAGTGGGATGTATTTGATGGCGTGTAGATCGTCACCGCGGGCCATGTGGATGTGCAGGAGGAAATCCTCGATCCATACCGCAGGATTTGTTGTGCCGTCATATGTTTCGATATTTACTGGTTTGAAACCCTCTGGGATTTGGTGATCCATTACTTCGTCTATGAAGCATCGGGGGTGTGCGGCGCCTCTGTACTGGGCTATATCGCGACACAGCTCAAATGAGTCTTGCCCACTGTGTTCGGCCTGGCCGGACTTACTTTTATTGTATCCGGCGTGACGGTTATCGTCTCGCATAGTGGCACGCCCTCATGATCCATAGATCGATCTTGCATGTTTTGCTTTGTCCTCCAATACGTCTCATAGGTCTGGCGTATTTCCCCATGCCTTGACATTTTTATTTGAGTGGCGTCGGAGTGCGGGCTGAGCTTTTGGCTGAAATGCCTCTCTATTGCGGCCACGAGGTGGCCGGTCAGCCACATCATATGCTGGAGATGTAGGTTTGAGTGCTTCCTCCTCCAGTCGGGGTAGCAACCTACGCTTTGGGTAACTTTTGGAGGGGCGTTCGAGTTTATATTCCTCGGCTGCAAGGTTCCAGTCCATCTGTCAGCTAGCAAATCTTGATCAGCTTGAAGCTGTTGTTGCTTTTTCTTAAGGCTATTTGCCGTGACTATAAGCCGGTGCTTGAAGCGCTCTTGTTCGACAGGATCCTCAGGCACGATGAATTCGTCATCGTCGAGGCTTGCCTCGTCTTCGGAGGGAGGCATGTAATTATCATCCTCCGCCTCTCCATCTGCCGCTCTCTCTGGAGGGCTGGCTTCTCCATCCTCCTGCCCTAGATCTTGCTGGAGGGGATGGTTGTCGTCTTCGGCACTATCCGAAGTGCTATTATCTCATGTGCCGGGGTCACCGCTTTTGCTTTGGCGAGACTTAGAGCGGCGCCGCTGATGCCGGCGCTTGGGTTGCTTCTTGGAGGGGTCATCCTCCGCTGTCTCATCGCCATTGCCTTCTTTGGGTGTGTCCACCATGTATATATCATATGATAAGGTGGTTGTCCATTGCCCAGTGGGCAGTGGTTCCTGTTCGTCTCCTGCATCGTCATCCATGCCGTCGATGTCTTCGGAGTCGAAGTCGAGCATGTCGGTTAAGTCGTCGATAGTGGCTACTAAGTGGGTGGTGGGTGGGCGGCGAATTTCTTCGTCATCCACATCCCAATCCTGCCGGACATAGTTCGGCCAGGATTCTCCTGACAAGGAGAGAGACCTTAATGAGTTCAGTATGTCGCCGAAGGGCGAGTGCTGAAAGATATCCGCGGAGGTAAACTCCATGATCGGCGCCCAATCGGATTCGATAGGCACAGGTGCAGGCGGTTGGGGGTCCGTGGCCGGGGAGGAATCCGATAGTTCAGCATCACGGCTGTCATGAAGGGTAAGGTCGATACTCGGCTCGATCACCGATGAGAGTGCGGCCTCCGTGGTGGGGTCTATCCACCCCCCCCATGGAAGGCGCAGCTAGCTCCGAATTGAGGGTCGGAACGGTTGCTGGTGCGATCTCCTGGACACTGTCCGATGGCAGAGCTAAATCATGCTCATCGTGGCCGTGTGGCGCACTAGGCAGGGGCTCGAATCCATCGAAGATCAAGTCTCCACGGATATCGGCCGTGTAGTTTAAGCTTCCAAACCTGACCTGATGGCCAGGGGCGTAACTCTCGATCTGCTCCAGATGGCCAAGCAAGTTGGCCCGCAGTGCGAAGCCGCCGAATACAAAGATTTGTCCGGGGAGAAAAGTCTCACCCTAGACTGCATCGCTATCGAAGATCGAAGGAGCCATCAAGCCTAACAGCGACGACACAGAGGAACTCTCAATGAAATCACCAATGTCGGTGTCAAAACCGGCGGATCTAGGGTAGGGGGTCCTGAACGTGCGTCTAAGTGGGTGGTAACAGGAGGTAGGGGACACGATGTTTTACCCAGGTTCGGGCCCTCTTGATGGAGGTAAAACCCTACGTCCTGCTTGATTATTCTTGATAATATGAATAGTACAAGAGTTGATCTACCACGAGATCGGAGAGGCTAAACCCTAGAAGCTAGCCTATGGTATGATTGTATGTTGTCCTACGGACTAAAACCCTCCGGTTTATATAGACACCGGAGGGGGATAGGGTTACACAAGGTTGGTTACAAAGGCGGAGATATACATATCCGTATTGCCTAGCTTGCCTTCCACGCCAAGTAGAGTCCCATCCAGACACGGGATGAAGTATTCAATCTTGTATCTTCATAGTCCAACAGTCCAGCCAAAGGATATAGTCCGGCTGTCCGGAGACCCCCTAATCCAGGACTCCCTCAACTCGAGACTCGAGGACTCCACTCGGATCCACCCAGAGGACGTTAGCGAAGACACGGTGGAGAAGTGGCTGAGAGGAATCACCAGCAACAAACATAATACCCGGGGGTCTAGGAGGGTGATTCCATTCGACCATTTGCGTCAGCCGGAACAGGTATGATTCTGCATTGTCAAGTATCTTCTTGATTCACTGTGTAACATCTTGTTGATGGTCGACTGTATTTCTTTTGTTCATTGTCTTTTCAGTCTCTTATTGATATGTACTCGATGCCCAATGGAGTGCAGGAGCAAAATGTTGAGGAAGGGGTGAGCGGGGGCGAGAGTGGCGAGTGGCACTCGGATGCTGAGGAGGACAAGGAGAGCGACGACTCGAGTGACGAAGAAGAGGTCGACTCGCCTCATCGTAGAGAGAGGAGGTCTAAGCACGCTCACGACCCAGCGAGCACCCCTGACCTGGCTGACGCACCGACTGGGCAATCTTTGAAGCGCCCTCGGACATCTTCTCTGGTGCCGACTGAGAAGGTATCGAAACAGCTCAAGACTGCGCCGTCTCCTGTGCTGAAAGCATTGAAGGCCACATCCTCCAAACCACCGAAGGCTTTGCCCATAATCAAAGTGACCATTCCCACCATCTCCAGGTAATCATCTGACCTAATTTTTTGGTCGACTCGAGCAACAGAACATAACCGACTGAATGTTGATATTTGCAGTGCTGCTACATCTGGGACTTCTTCCTACCAATTCCGAGACGAGGAAATGGAAGACGTGGTTACCTCCAACCCAGGTAAAACTCTCATGATCTTGTTCTTGATTATTTGGCCGATTAAACTCTAGCGATTCACTTGGGGTCGACTTATTTATTTGCAGCCCCACCCAACATCATCAAGCTTCCGGATGATGATGAAGATGTGGCCCCTAGGCCTAGAAAGAACAAAAAGGTAGCAGCTGGCAAGACGTCTCAGCAGGGACCGATGACAACACCAACTGTCCGGCAATCTGAAGACGCAGGTGGGGCTTCTGTAACTTTTGTTGTCCCATTGTCGAGTGAGTGCCCTGCACCGTCGATTGTACCAGTGTTTCCTTCAGTTGTCCATCCTCATGCTTCGGAGCTCCAAGCTGCCGCACCTGGGTCGTCTGCCCCCTTCTTCACCAACTACTATGTTCCGGAAAACCAGTCGGGCGCGGCTGTGGAGGCCATCCGTCAGGCTAACGTGATGATGGAGCGGATGAAGACGGTACACGAGAACAGCCAGGCTGCTTACGATGCCAGCGCGGCTCTTCGGGCCAATGTCCAGGTAAGTAGGCTTTCGACTGACCTTGTTCTATTAGGATATGCTACCTGAAATATTTTCTTTCATACAATCTCTTATTGTTTGCGTTGAATCTGTACACCCACTGGGTGTTTTGTTGTCTTTAGCATTTGCGCTCTTCCACTCAGCGAGTGGGATCTGAACCGGTGGGGGCACGCTAAGTGCACCCACTGGGTGTAGTCCCCGAGACCATGGTCGACTGCGGGTAGTCGACTGGGGTCTGAGTACTTTTCCCTTTCCTTTCTTCCACTCGACCCGGGCGGACTGGCCGAGTGGGATCTGAACCAGTGGGGGCACACCAAGTGCACCCACTGGGTGTAGTCCCCGAGACCACGGTCGACTGCTGGCAGTCGACCAGGGTCTGAATAGTTCTTCTCTCTTTCTTCTCTTTTTTTACTCGACCCGGGCAGACCGGTCGCGTAGGGTCTGAATCAGTGGGGGAATGCCAAGTGCACCCGCTAGGTGTAGTCCCCGAGACCACGGTCGACTGCTGGCAGTCGGCTGGGGTCTGAGCAAACTTTTAAGTTTCATTCACTCGGAAGTAAATAATCTTTGATCTTGTCGATTGACATGTCTTTTGCCTTCTGCAGAAATCTTGTACCCTCATTTCTAAGTTCGCTGAATTTGAGGAGAAGCAGAGGCAACTTAACCTTGACTTGGAGCTGGCCCAACAAAAGTTGAAGAAAGCTCAAGATGAAGCTGCTGGTATGGAAGGTAACTGCCTGTCAGCTGTTCACGTCGATCGTCCTTTTAAAATATTTCTTCGATCTCTTGCTTGATCCGATTGCTTATTTTGTAGAGAAAATGAGGTTGGCTCTGGAAAAGAAGGACTTGGACCTTGCAGCTGCGCAGAAGGAAGCTCAAGATAAGACTCCCCTTGTAGACCAGAAGCTGGTTCGGTCGAAGCGTTGGAGGGAGAGGTAAACAAGCTGAAGTCCTCTCTCAATGAGTCCAACTGAGAGGTAACTCGTCTGAAGAAGGAGAAGATGGCTCTGAATGAGAAGCTGGAATACGCGATTCGCAAGAGAAATGACGTGGAAGCTTATCTGAGAACTCTTGCCAAGAAGCTCTATCTTATGCTGGAATGTACTCCTTTTAATCCGACTGCTTTACTGCTCGCGAGTTAATCCTTTCCAGTCGACTCACTAACTCTTTGACTGCAGAATTCTGCCAAAACTTTGATGAGGAAACTGGACGGATCGAGATGGGTGTAGACCCTATCGTTTCTCCGGTCGGCGATGAGGCTGCCGTGGATGTGCTTCGACTGGAATCTCGTGTCGCCAGAGTCACAAGTTACCTCGCTCGTCTGAAGGTGGCGGTTTCATGGATCGACTCATCACTCTGGCCAAGGGCGACGCTTCAAAATGACCTCGAATCTCCGATGACTCAACTCAACGAGATTCCTGGTTGAGTGCTAGAGTGGAAGAAGTCCTCTGCCCGGTGTGGTGCCGACGTGGCGTTGTCCTTGGTAAGGGTCCACTGCAAGGAAGCTCGAGAAGACAAGCTGGCGGCGATCAAGGTCTCCAACATCAAAAGGCACGACTTCCAGTCCTTTATGGAGACTTTCATCGCTGCTGCCACTCGGATTGCAGATGGAATCGACTTGGACGAATTTGTTGAACCCGCCAGCCCTCCTCCTGCCGAGTGAACGAACTATGAGATTCAAACCTGTCTTAAATTTGCCTCAGAATGCCGAGTGGTTGCTGTAACCATTAAACTCCTTCGGGCTTGATGCTCGAATACTTTTGATTTGTCGGTTGGAACTTTAGGATTTATCCGAACTGCCTTTGAATATGCTTGCGATTGCTTTTGGAATTTGCTCTTTATTTGGAACGACCCTCGTGTTTGAGATGCAACCTTGAAATGGAGATTTCAATCGAACCGCGCCTTGTCGTCCTTGCGGACCGGGATGGACCGCACATTGTATTTGTGGCGTAGCTCGAAGGAGAAGGTTGCAGCCGACCTGCGCCTCCTCGTCCTTGCGGACAAGGAAGGAGCGCACGTTGTATTTGTGGCGTAGCTCGGAGAAGAAGGTTGTAGTCGACCTGCTGTAGGATCGAAAGTATGTCTAGAGGGGGGTGATTAGACTACTTGAACAAATAAAAATCTAGCCTTTTCCCAATTTTAGTTCTTGGAAGATTTTAGCTATCTTAGCACAAGTCAAGCAATCTCCATACAATTCAGGCAAGCATGCAAAAGAGTATATGAGTACTGGAAAGTAAAGCATGCAACTTGCAAGAATATAAAGGGAAGGGTTTGGAGGATTCAAACGCAATTGGAGATACGGATGTTTTTGTCGTGGTTCCAATAGGTGGTGCTATCGTACATCCACATTGATGGAGACTTCAACCCACAGAGGGTAATGGTTGCGCGAGTCCACGGAGGGCTCCACCCACGAAGGGTCCACGAAGAAGCAACCTTGTCTATTCCATCACGGCCATCGCCCACAAAGGATTTGCCTCACTAGCAGTAGATCTTCACGAAGTAGGTGATCTCCTTGCCCTTACAAACTCCTTTGTTCAACTCCACAATCTTGTCGGAGGCTCCCAAGTGACACCTAGCCAATCTAGAAGACACCACTCTCCAAGAAGTAACAAATGGTGTGTTGATGATGAACTCCTTGCTCTTGTGCTTCAAATGATAGTCTCCCCAACACTCAACTCTCTCTCACGGGATTTGGATTTGGTGGAAAGAAGATTTGAGTGGAGATCAACTTGGGGAAGGCTAGAGATCAAGATTCATATGGTTGGAATGGAATATCTTGACCTCAACACAAGTGTAGGTGGTTCTCTCTCAGAAAATGTGTATTGGAAGTGTAGGTATGTTCTGATGGCTCTCTCCACGAATGAAGATTGGGTGGAGGGGTATATATAGCCTCCACACAAAATCTAACCGTTACACACAATTTGCCAAACTCGGTGGGACCGAATGGTTGAACTCGGTCGGACCGATTCAGCAAACCTAGTGAGCGTTAGGATTTTCGGTGGGACTGAGATGCAACTCGGTAGGACCGATATGGTTAGGGTTAGGGCATAACGTAATCTCGGTGTGACCGATTACACAAACTCGGTGGGACCGATTTTGGTAATAAGCTAACCAGAGAGTTGGCCAGGTAAACTTGGTGGGACCGATTCGCTCATCTCGGTGAGACCGAAATGTTACAAAAGGGAAACAGAGAGTTTACATTGCAATCTCGGTGGGACCGATCGCTCATCTCGGTAAGACCAAAACATTATGAAGGGAAACAAAGAGATTACAATCCCATCTCAGTGAGACCGAGATCCCTATTGGTGAGACCGATTTTCGTAGGGTTTGTGGCAGTGGCTATGACATTTGAAACTCGGTGGCGCCGGATAGAAAGAATCGGTGGGGCCGAGTATGACTTTTGGTTTAGGTCATATGTGGATGTGGGAAGGTAGTTGTGGATTTTGGAGCATATCACTAAGCATTTTGAGCAAGCAAGCCATTAAGCAACACCTCATCCCTCCTTGATAGTATTGGCTTTTCCTATAGACTCAATGTGATCTTGGATCACTAAAATATAAAATGTAGAGTCTTGAGGTTCAAGCTTGAGCCAAACTTTTTGTCCTTAGAATTTGAGGGATCCACTTTCCTCATCCATGCCATGCCATTCATTGAGCTTTTCCTGAAATATTAATCTTGGAATAATGTTAGCTCAATGAGCTATATATTGTTAGGAATTACCAAAACCACCCAGGGATAGTTGCACTTTCAATCTCCCCCTTTTTGGTAATTGATGACAACATATAGATCAAAGCTTTGACAAATGATAATAAGAGTGAAAGATATTGTTGCTTTGAGAAGTATGTGAAAAGCAAGAGCTCCCCCTAAATTTGTGCATATCTTAAGATTTGCTTTGGACTGCAAATGCACAATGAGTTAGGATCATGGGTTACTCTTCCGTGTCACATGCATCTTGGTGGAGCGCTCAAAATAATAAAGATTGAATACATGCACTCATCACCAAGCAAAGTGAATGATCATATAAGGATAAGTAAGATAATATCATCTAACAAGCATAAGTGTAGCTTATGATCAACCACATGATCATCAATGTCTCACAGATAATAGCATAGTATCTCAAGAAATCAAAAGACAAACAAAGTTCAACCATCAAAGCAAGAGAGAATAAAAAGCAACGCTCTCTCTCGAAGCCTATGATCTATACATGTTTCTCCCCCTTTGGCAACAAGTTTGCCAAAAAGTTCATAGAAAATGCATAACACTAAAATGTCTCTCAAGCTTGGTCTTCAGGTGGTGGCGTAGAGATGGCTCCTTGGACGAAGACTTTAGTTGATGTGGATGGAGCTGAAGGAGTTGGTGCTGGAACTGGTTGCGCTGAAGCTGTAGCTGGTGCAGATGAAGTGGCTCTAGTGTCTGGAACAGGCACTGCAGCAGACCTCTGAGCTCTAGGCACTCTGGCAAATGCATCAGTGGTTGTCTTGCCCTTCCTCTCCTGCATATCATCTTGAAGTTGCTCCACAATAGACTGAATTTCAGTTACCTTCACATTCAAGTCATATAATTTTTGCTCCATGATTCTTTCCAAGCTATCCTGGTTTTGAGCCAGGGTGGCCAGTCCCTTCTCAATCCTCAGAGCGGATGCAATCAGGTAGCCAAGCTGATCTTGCTTGCTCTTCAGGAGATACTGAGATGCTTCTTCAGTAGTTGGGATCCTTGTAGCCTTTTCAGCTTTTGCCTTCTCCTTCTTGGCTTGTGCATGCACAGAAGATGGTTCATCCTCATTCATAACCACAATGTTGTCCTAGAAGTCTGGATAGATAGGCATGTGCTCCTTGTCCAGCAGATATGTACCAGTGCCCATCTTCGAGTTGATTAGCTCCTGGATCTGTGGGGCATACCCACAACTCCTCTTCTGATCTGCAGCTGCCCTCTTGATAGTTTCAACTATTAGGCTCATGACTTTGAACTTTTGTGGGACATCAAAGATGTGAAGCAAGTTAATTGCATGGCCTCAGATCATCTTGTGATCACCTGACTTTGGCAAGAGAGTGTGCCTGAGGATCTAGTTGATGGTTGGCAAGCCTGACAGAAGGTAATGTACAGATCCAAACTTATGTGTCTCAAGAGCAGCATCTGGGATCTCCTTGTACATGTGTGACATTGTGTTGTGATCCTTCTTCCTGTTGGCATAGACATCCAAGTCATCTTCACTCTCTTTTGGGGCATTGATCAACTTCGCCCATTCAGCAAGCGTGGACTGGTACCTCGTACCTTCAGACATCCAGACAATCCTTCCATCTGGATAGAAATGAGCTGTGGAGTAGAACTGCATGATGAGCTCATCATTCCATTTTGTGAGCTTCTGAGCCACAAACTCATCGACTCCACAAGCCTTGAAACTATCATGTACACCTGGATAGTGATCCTCATTCTCCTTGATGTAGTCCCAGTCGACCCATCTCATGTCACACACTATGGGCTTCTTGTCAAGCAACACTGTCTCATAGAAGTCCTGCTGTTCCTTTGTGTGGAACCTGTAATCAATAGCAGTCCTTCTCCTGGTGGCATATGGATCTGACTCTCTCCATAGCCTCAACCCTGAGTCTCTCTTGATCTTCATGTTCTCAGCCACAGGATGAGCATCATTGTGGTCTGGAATCTTGGGTTTGAGCTTCCTCAGGACTTGTCCTTCATCATCTTCATCAGCAGCAACTTCAGGCACTGGGGCCTTGTTCTTCTCAGCAGCTGGTATACTCCTGGTATTCCTCTTAGGTGCACTCTTGGGCTTGGAGGCTGCTTTGGGTGCTTCTTTGGGCTTTGATGTTGCAGCCCCTGACTTTATAGCATCACCCATCAGCTTTTGTGCCTTGGGTGCTGGTGCAGCAACCTCTTCTTCTTCTTCCATCATGGAAGACTTTCCAATCACTCTGGCCATGGTCTTCTTGACCCTTTCCTTCCTTTTCTTTCCTTCTGCAGCAGGCTCTTTGGGTTTGGATTCCAAAGATGCTTGAGTGGTGGCTCTGGATTTTGACATGGGTTGTCTTCCTGCTGGCCTTTTGATCTTCATCCCTGGCTTAACTGCAGCTGAGCTGTACTCCTTCTTGAGCACTTTCTTCTTTGATGTGGCATCATCCTCAGTGGCCACATAGTCTTCATCCTCAGATTCAGAGGTCTTCTTCCTTCTGGCCCTGGTGGCAGCTTTGGGTAAGTTGCTTGGGGTGCTCCTGCTACCATCATCTGAACTGCTAGAGGGACTAGTGCCCTCACTCAGGTGAACCTGCTCCTCTGACCTGTTCTGGCTGTCACTCTGATTAGACATATTGCAAACACTGACAGCAGACCCTGTGAATAGATATAGATGAGATAGAGTGGATGAGCATCACAAAATGCAGAGGTTTTTGCAAAAGAATGAGTCAAAAACTTAGTTTTAGTTTTCCACAGAAAGCATTTCGGATCAACCGATTTGTAAACTCGGTGATACCAAAGCAGCTGTTGGAACCTAAACTAGTGAACTCGGTCAGACCGAGTCACAGTTCGGTGGCACCGAGACTGCTAGGGTTTCACAAAGTCCTGAACTCGGTCACACTGATTTGCAATTCTTGGTCACACCGAAAATTACATGTGCAATGGCCTAAGCCGAATCGGTGGTACCGAGTTCCACAACTCTGTGGGTCCGAGATGGTTTCGGCGGAAAACTAACCCTAAATTTTCAATTCACGACTAAACTACGGAGTGTTTTGACTGGATAAGAATGATCTCAATCGTGGCAAGATACATGGCGAACACAATGTGCTAGGAATCACATAGGGATAGCACAGTGATCGAGTTCATACCCTAGTTCGGCGATGAACTCGCTACGGCGGCAACAGCGGGGATGATTCCCGTTGACGGCGGCGAAGACCAGCGGCAGGAGGCGGCTGGTGACAAGGAAGACGATCCGGTGACCCTGGAGGCAGAGCGGGCTAAGCACGGGCGAAAAGACTTCGGAGAAATTTCCAAAAGTTTTGCCCGTGGATATATAAACTCGACCCTGTCGGTGTGACCGAGTGGAACAACTCGGTGGCACCGAGATTCATAACTGCAAACAGTTACTGAAACTCAGTGTGACCGAAAGGTTCAAATCGGTTGCACCGAGATTGAAAACCTAGATCGACTTAGTGATCTCGGTATGACCGAAATGGATGAATCGGTCAGACTGAAACGCACAAAGAAGTTTTGGAAGTTTAAGTCTATGACGAATCGGGGACTCCGAGTGCTCCTCACACAGAGTGGTTCGAATCTGAATTGATCAAATTTTGTGATGTATCATGAATAGAGTTTGAGACGAGAAAAGCATAGATAGCTAGAGAGGGTTCTTAGGCATTCTTTTCCATCCACTTGGCAAAAGAAAAGAAAACCAATCAATCAAAACAACAAGTGGATGTCCTCGAATGAGTAAAATATGCAATCAACATGCTCACACAATAAAATGGCAATTGAAATATGTGGCAAAGCATGCATAACCAATTCTAGCATCTATCAAACAATTTTGCGATGACTAGGTCATCTATATATGAGTATATTGACTTAGGAGTCAAATGAGAACATTTGATCATAGGTCATACTCATCGTCTAAGCACAAGTGGGGTTACCACTTTTACATAAAGCATTGTTGTGTTCACACTATTAGAGTTGCTTTAGCTCAATTCTTAGAGTAAAGCTCCCCCTAGATGTGAGATCCCTCCTAAGAGGGGTGAACTAACCTTGGGTTTTGTCGATGATGACTTCATGTAGATGTTGAAGATGTGGATGCTCAATGTTGATGTAGATCATTTGGAGCTATCCATTGGAGTGAGTTGCACTTTCAATACCTACACGGGTTAGTCCCACAAGGAACAAACAAGGATATCCATAGACATAAAGTGATGCACACACAAGATGATGTCTATGAGAGCTTTTAGGTTACCTTGTCCCTTGTCTTACCAACAAGAGGGTTTGTGACTCCTTGAACTAGTGCAAGATGTGGAAGTTGATTGCACTTGTTCTTGCCAAGATGATAAGAGTGAAGTATGTTGGCAGAGTCACGCTCAAGAACTCTCTAGTTCTTCTTCTTCGGGATCCACACCATCTTTATGGGAATCCTCGGTGTTGTAGTTGTACTTGATGAAGTGGAACTTGAAGTAGTCTTGGGAACCCACTTGACCAAGGCCTTAGGAGCTTCTTCAAATGCATCAATCTCCTCTTGAAGCTTGTCCTTGCCTTTTTGCTTGTGGTCTTGTGGTGGAAGATCATCTTGAGCTTGTGTCCCTTTGAAAGAATTAGGATCATACTTCTCTTGTTAAGGAACAAACTTCGTCTTGGGGTATTGATCTTCTTCCCACTCAACTCCATTGGCATTGAACTTTTGTTCAAAACCAACACCTTGATTCTTCCGGTGCCTTCCTTGCTTGCGTACAATTTCCTCGAATTTCTTACTTCCGGCAAGCCTCTTGTAAACACCTTTCTCTATAATTCCCTTCAATAAGCTATTTTCTTTCTCAAGTGTAACTTGGCTAAGAGAATCATTAGTGGAATCAAGAGAACTACTAGAAGCAACAATATTGGATTTAGCATGATTATTATTACTACTAGAGGAAGAATCTTTCTTGTTCTTGTTACTAGACTTGACTTGAGGCATGTAAGTGGATAAGAGTAAACGCTTGGCAATGTAAGAAGAACTTTTCTTACGAAGATAATCATTGATTGCTTTTAAGAACTCATGCTCTTGCTCAAGCTTGAGCTTTTCAAAGCGTAATTTCTCTTGAGTCCTTAAAAGTTCTTGATGATCTCCTATGACAGTTTCATGAGCTAACTTAAGAGTGTTTAGTTTTTTAGTTAGAGACTTAATCTTCTCCTTATCATTGTCATTCATTTTATCTTGATTAGCATGATTAATTGACGTTTCATCACAGTATTCATCACTAGACCTGTCAACAAGTAAATCATCATCACCTAACAAGTCATCTTCATCACTATTGAAATCAACATACTCGGGGTGTGATACCTTTGGGCCTTTAGCCATGAAGCATGTTCCAACTCCTTCATTTGGTGAGTCAAATATGTCGTAGGAGTTGGTTGTCACAAGTGCTAGACCGGCAACACCTTCATCTTGATTATATTCGGAGTCGGAGTGATAGATTCTCTCGGAGTGGTTGTCGGAGTCGGAGCCGGATACCCATTCACCAACATGAGCTTGATGTCTTCATTTTGTGTAGCTCCTTGATGACTTGTCCTTTCTTTCTGAATCCTTTCTTCTCCATGAGGGTCTTCGTTCATAACGATCATCTCTACTCCTTCTTTCTCTAGATGGTGATTCTTCTCTTCTACTTCTTCTCTTGGGAGAATGTTCTCTTCTCTTCTAGGGGGGCGTACACTCATTGGAATAGTGTCCGGGCCTTCCATAATTGTAGCAGTTTCGCTCTCGACTAGAAGATATTTTGTCATTGTAGGACCTTGACTTGGAGCTTCTCTCTTTGCTTCTACTCTTGTAGAACTTGTTGAAGTTCTTCACCATTAAGCTCAATTCTTCGTTGAAGGTTTGTTTCCCACTCGATGATGTGGGGGCTTCACATGAGGTTTTGTAAGCACCACTTGATTTGTTGTGAAGTTCCTCTTTATCCTTGAGTGACATCTCATGAGCAACAATTCTTCCGATGACTTCCGTTGGCTTGAGATCTTTGTAATTTGACATCATTTGGATCAATGTGCACATGGTATCATATTTTCCATCCAAGGCTCTTAGGATCTTCTTGATGATGAATATATCGGTCATCTCTTCACTCCCTAAGCCGGCAATCTCATTTGTGATAAGAGCAAGCCTAGAGTACATTTCAGCAACACCTTCACCATCCTTCATTTTGAACATGTCAAGTTGACTTTGAAGCACATCCAATTTGTATTCCTTGACGGAGTCGGTACCTTCATGCATATCAATCAAAGTATCCCAAATTTCCTTTGCATTCTCAAGACGGCTGATTTTGTTGAATTCTTCGGGGCACAATCCGTTGAAGAGGATATCACAAGCTTGAGCATTGTATTGCAGCATTTTCAACTCTTCCGCGGTGGCTTCACGGTTCGGTTCTTTCCCGTCAAAGAATTCACCTTGGAAGCCAATACACACAATAGCCCAAACGGCGGGGTTATGTCCAAGAATATGCATTTTCATCTTATGCTTCCAACTAGCAAAAGTAGTGCCATCCAAGTAAGGACCTCTACGGTGATAATTTCCCTCGCTAGACGCCGTACTCTCCTAGGTTGTGAAACCAAGGCTATGACCGCCAAAAGCTATGGAAATCAAAGCAAATGGAGACCTAAGCTCTGATACCACTTGTAGGATCGAAAGTATGTCTAGAGGGGGGGTGATTAGACTACTTGACCAAATAAAAATCTAGCCTTTTCCCAATTTTAGTTCTTGGCAGATTTTAGCTATCTTAGCACAAGTCAAGCAATCTCCACACAATTCAAGCAAGCATGCAAAAGAGTATATGAGTAGCAGAAAGTAAAGCATGCAACTTGCAAGAATGTAAAGGGAAGGGTTTGGAGGATTCAAACGCAATTGGAGACACGGGTGTTTTTGTTGTGGTTCCGATAGGTGGTGCTATTGTACATCCACGTTGATGGAGACTTCAACCCACGGAGGGTAACAGTTGCGCGAGTCCACGGAGGGCTCCACCCACGAAGGGTCCACGAAGAAGCAACCTTGTCTATTCCATCACGGCCGTCGCCCACGAAGGACTTGCCTCACTAGCGGTAGATCTTCACGAAGTAGGCGATCTCCTTGTCCTTACAAACTCCTTGGTTCAACTCCAAAATCTTGTCAGAGGCTCCCAAGTGACACCTAGCCAATCTAGGAGACACCACTCTCCAAGAAGTAACAAATGGTGTGTTGATGATGAACTCCTTGCTCTTGTGCTTCAAATGATAGTCTCCCCAACACTCAACTCTCTCTCACAGGATTTGGATTTTGTGGAAAGAAGATTTGAGTGGAGAGCAACTTGGGGAAGGCTAGAGATCAAGATTCATATGGTTGGAATGGAATATCTTGACCTCAACACAAGTGTAGGTGGTTCTCTCTCAAAAAATGTGTATTGGAAGTGTAGGTATGTTCTGATGGCTCTCTCCACGAATGAAGATTGGGTGGAGGGGTATATATAGCCTCCACACAAAATCTAACCGTTACACACAATTTGCCAAACTCGGTGGGACCGAATGGTTGAACTTGGTCGGACCGATTCAGCAAACGTAGTGACCGTTAGGATTTTTGGTGGGACTGAGATGCAACTCAGTAGGACCGATATGGTGAGGGTTAGGGCATAACGTAATCTCGGTGTGACCGATTACACAAACTCGGTGGGACCGATTTTGGTAATAAGCTAACCAGAGAGTTGGTCAGGTAAACTCAGTGGGACCGATTCGCTCATCTCGGTGAGACCGAAATGTTACAAAAGGGAAACAGAGAGTTTATATTGCAATGTCGGTGGGACCGATCGCTCATCTCGGTAAGACCGAAACGTTATGAAGGGAAACAGAGAGATTACAATCCCATCTCGGTGAGACCAAGATCCCTATCGGTGAGACCGATTTGCCTAGGGTTTGTGGCAGTGGCTATGACATTTGAAACTCGGTGGCGCCGGATAGAAAGAATCGGTAGGGCCGAGTTTGACTTTTGGTTTAGGTCATATGTGGATGTGGGAAGGTAGTTGAGGATTTTGGAGCATATCACTAAGCATTTTGAGCAAGCAAGCCATTAAGCAACACCTCATCCCTCCTTGATAGTATTGGCTTTTCCTATAGACTCAATGTGATCTTGGATCACTAAAATATAAAATGTAGAGTCTTGAGCTTCAAGCTTGAGCCAAACTTTTTGTCCTTAGAATTTTGAGGGATCCACTTTCCTCATCCATGCCATGCCATTCATTGAGCTTTTCCAGAAATATTAATCTTGGAATAATGTTAGCTCAATGAGCTATATGATGTTAGGAATTACCAAAACCACTCAGGGATAGTTGCACTTTCACCTGCGCCTCGCCGTCCTTGCGGACCAGGATGGAGCGTACGTTGTATTTGTGGCGTAGCTCGAAGGAGAAGGTTGCAGTCGACCTGCGCCTCGTCGCCCTTGCGGGTAGGGATGGAGCGCATGTTGTATTTGTGGCGCAGCTCCAAAGGAGAAGGTTGTAGTCGACCTGCACCTCATCGTCCTTGCAGATGGGGGCAGATTTTAAACCTTAGGCGAGTATTAGACTGAAGCTAAGCCTCCGAGTGGGAGGATTGCTCACCACTCGGTAGGATTTTCAAACTTAGGCGAGTACTGGAATGCAGCTAAGCCCCCGAGTGGGTAGGATTGCTCACCACTCGGTAGGATTTTTAAACTTAGGCGACTACCGGACTGCAGCTAAGCCCCCGAGTGGGGAGGATTGCTCACCACTCGGTAGGATTTTTTAAACTTAGGCGAGTACTGGACTGCAGCTAAGCCTACGAGTGGGAGGGTTGCTCACCACTCGGTAGGATTTTTTAAACTTAGGAGAGTACTGGACTGCAGCTAAGCCCCCGAGTGGGAGGATTGCTCTCCACTCGGTAGGATTTTACAAACTTAGGCGAGTACTGGACTGCAGCTAAGCCCCCGAGTGTGAGGGTTTCTCGCTACTCGATAGGATTTTTTTTAAACTTAGGTGAGTACTGGACTGCAGCTAAGCCTACGAGTGGGAGGGTTGCTCACCACTCGGTAGGATTTTTTAAACTTAGGCGAGTACTGGACTGCACCTAAGCCCCCGAGTGGGAGGCTGGCTCACCACTCGGTAGGATTTTACAAACTTAGGCGAGTACTAGACTGCAACTAAGCCCCCGAGTGGGAGGATTGCTCACCACTCAGTAGGATTTTTTAAACTTAGGCGAGTACTGGACTGCAGCTAAGCCCCCGAGTGGGGAGGATTGCTCACCACTCGGTAGGATTTTCTTTCGAACTTAGGCGAAACGGATTCGCAGCTAAGTCACCCACTGGGTGTTTTCAGACGTAAATAAAAGCAACAACAATTGTGCCAGAGGACTGTAAAGCTCTTCTCTTTGATAAACAAATTACAAAGGTATTTCTTATTACATTTTATTCGAACGAGTACTTAAGTATAAAAGGGGCGGAGCAGCTCCGCGTTCCAAGCCCGTGGCTCGTCCTTCTTATGCTCGACACTGTAAAGGTGGTATGCTCCATTGTGGAGCACTCTGGTGACAATGAAGGGACCTTCCCAAGATGGGGCGAGCTTGTGTGGTTTTTGCTGATCCACTCGAAGAACCAAGTCTCCCTCCTGAAAGGCTCGACCCTTCACGTGTCTAGCATGGAATTGACGCAAGTCTTGTTGATAAATGATCGACCGGATCAAGGCCATCTCTCTTTCCTCCTCTAGGAGGTCGACTGCGTCTTGCCGAACTTGTTCTGCTTCATCTTCAGAGAAGAGCTCAACTCGTGGTGCATTATGAAGCAAGTCGCTTGGTAGAACAGCTTCAGCCCCATAGACCAAGAAGAATGGAGTTCGGCCAGTCGACCGATTAGGAGTTGTCCTCAATCCCCAGAGAATTGATGGAAGTTCATCAAGCCAGGCGCCCGCTGCGTGCTTGAGATCTCGCATCAGTCGGGGTTTCAGTCCTTTGAGAATCATGCCATTTGCTCTTTCTTCTTGTCCATTCGACTGGGGATGGGCAACTGAAGCATAGTCGACTCGTGTGCCTTGTGAGGCGCAGAAGGTTCTGAACTCATCAGAATCGAAGTTCGATCCATTGTCAGTGATGATGCTGTGTGGAACCCCATATTTGAAAATCAACTCTCTGATGAAGCTGACAACAGTACTATCTTAAAGATTCTTAATAGGCTTGGCTTCGATCTATTTGGTAAACTTGTCGACTGCTACAAGCACATGAGTGAAGTTGCTCCTACCAGTCCTCAGTGGACCAACCATGTCCAATCCCCAAACAGCAAAGGGCCAGACGAGTGGGATGGTCTTCAGGGCTGATGCGGGTTTGTGCGACATATTGGAGTAGAACTGGCAGCCTTCACATCTGTCGACTATATCTTTCGCCATTTCATTTTCTCGTGGCCAATAAAATCCAGCTCGGTATGCTTTAGCCACAATGGTCCGAGAGGACGCATGGTGACCACAGGTCCCCGAATGGATGTCGTGGAGGATCACTCGACCTTTTGGTGTTATGCATTTCTGGCTGACCCCAGTTGCACTTTCTCTGAACAGTTGACCTCTTATTACAGTAAAGGCCTTGGATCGATGGACGACCTGTCGAGCCTCTTCTTCATCCTCTGAGAGCTCTTTCCTAAGGATATATGCAAAGTATGGCACTATCCGGTCGGGAGTGATGACCAATACCTCCATGATTAAGTCAACCACGGCTGGGACCTCGACTTCAGTCGGATCTGTGGCACTCCTAGGCTACGGGGGCTCTTCAGCGAAGGGATCTTCTTGAACTGAAGGTGCATGAATGTGCTCCAGGAACACATTGATGGGGATAGCTGAAGGAAATATGCCCTAGAGGCAATAATAAAGTTATTATTTATTTCCTTATTTCATGATAAATGTTTATTATTCATGCTAGAATTGTATTAACCGGAAACATAATACATGTGTGAATACATAGACAAACAGAGTGTCACTAGTATGCCTCTACTTGACTAGCTCGTTAATAAAAGATGGTTATGTTTCCTAACCATAGACAAAGAGTTGTTATTTGATTAACGGGATCACATCATTAGGAGAATGATGTGATTGACTTGACCCATTCCGTTAGCTTAGCACTCGATCGTTTAGTATGTTGCTATTGCTTTCCTCATGACTTATACATGTTCCTATGACTATGAGATTATGCTAGTCCCGTTTACTGGAGGAACGCTTTGTGTGCTACCAAACGTCACAACGTAACTGGGTGATTATAAAGGAGCTCTACAGGTGTCTCCAAAGGTACATGTTGGGTTGGCGTATTTCGAGATTAGGATTTGTCACTCCGATTGTCGGAGAGGTATCTCGGGGCCCTCTCGGTAATGCACATCACATAAGCCTTGCAAGAATTGCAACTAATAAGTTAGTTGCGAGATGATGTATTACGGAACGAGTAAAGAGACTTGTCGGTAACGAGATTGAACTAGGTATTGAGATACCGACGATCGAATCTCGGGCAAGTAACATACCGATGACAAAGGGAACAACGTATGTTGTTATGCGGTCTGACCGATAAAGATCTCCGTAGAATATGTGGGAGCCAATATGAGCATCCAGGTTCTGCTATTGGTTATTGACCGGAGACGTGTCTCGCTCATGTCTACATTGTTCTCGAACCCATAGGGTCCGCACGCTTAAGGTTTCGATGACAGTTATATTATGAGTTTATGAGTTTTGATGTACCGAAGTTAGTTCGGAGTCCCGGATATGATCACGGACATAACGAGGAGTCTCGAAATGGTCGAGACATAAAGATTGATATATTGGACGGCTATATTCGGACACCGGAAGTGTTCCGGGGAAGTTTTGGATAAAACCAGAGTACCATGGGGTTACTGGAACCCCCCGGGGGGTTAATGGGCCTCATGGGCCTAAAGTGGAGAAGAGGAGGGGCTGCCAGGGCAGGCCGCGCGCCCCCTCTCCCCCTAGTCCGAATTGGACAAGTAGGGAGGGGCGGCGCCCCCCTTTCCTTCCTCTCCTCTCTCCCTTCCTTCCCCTTCTCCTACTTGGACAAGGAAAGGGAGGGGAGTCCTACTCCCGGTAGGAGTAGGACTCCTCCTGCGCACCTCCTACTAGGGCCGGCCGCACCCCCCCTTGGATCCTTTATATACGGAGGCAAGGGGCACCCCATAGACACACAAGTTGATCCACGTGATCGTTTTCTTAGCCGTGTGCGGTGCCCCCTTGCACCATAATCCTCGATAATATTGTAGTGGTGCTTAGGCGAAGCCCTGCGACAGTTGAACATCAAGATCGTCACCACGCCGTCGTGCTGACGAAACTCTTCCCCGACACTTTGGTGGATCGGAGTCCAGCGATCGTCATCGAGCTGAACGTGTGCTGAAACTCGGAGGTGCCGTAGTTTCGGTGCTTGGATCGGTCGGACCGTGAAGACGTACGACTACATCAACCGCGTTGTCATAACGCTTCCGCTGTCGGTCTACGAGGGTACGTAGATCGCACTCTCCCCTCGTTGCTATGCATCACCATGATCTTGCGTGTGCGTAGGAATTTTTTTGAAATTACTACGTTCCTCAACAATGGCATCCGATCCTAGGTTTTATGTGTTGATGTTATATGCACGAGTAGAACACAAGTGAGTTGTGGGCGATACATGTCATACTACTTACCAGCATGTCATACTTTGGTTCGGCGGTATTGTTGGACGAAGCGGCCCGGACTGACATTACGCGTACGCTTACGCGAGACCGGTTCTCCCGACATGCTTTGCACAAAGGTGGCTAGCGGGTGTCAGTTTCTCCAACTTTAGTTGAACCGAGTGTGGCTACGCCCGGTCCTTGCGAAGGTTAAAATAGCACCAACTTGACAAACTATCGTTGTGGTTTTGATGCATAGGTAAGATTGGTTCTTGCTTAAGCCCGTAGCAGCCACGTAAAACTTGCAACAACAAAGTAGAGGACGTCTAACTTGTTTTTGCAGGGCATGTTGTGATGTGATATGGTCAAGACATGACGCTAAATTTTATTGTATGAGATGATCATGTTTTGTAACCGAGTTATCGGCAACTGGCAGAAGCCATATGGTTGTTGTTTTATTGTATGCAATGCAACTGCGCTGTAATGATTTACTTTATCACTAAGCGGTAGTGATAGTCGTGGAAGCATAAGATTGGCGAGACGACAACGATGCTACAATGGTGATCAAGGTGTCGCGCCGGTGACGATGGTGATCATGACGGTACTTCGGAGATGAAGATCACAAGTACAAGAAGATGATGGCCACATCATATCACTTATATTGATTGCATGTGATGTTTATCTTTTATGCATCTTATCTTTCTTTGATTGACGGTAGCATTTTAAGATGATCTCTCACTAATTATCAAGAAGTGTTCTCCCTGAGTATGCACCGTTGCCAAAGTTCGTCGTGCCCAGACACCATGTGATGATCGGCTGTGATAAGCTCTACGTCCATCTACAGCGGGTGCAAGCCAGTTTTGCACACGCATAATACTCAGGTTAAACTTGACGAGCCTAGCATATGCAGATATGGCCTCGGAACACTGAGACCGAAAGGTCGAGCGTGAATCATATAGTAGATATGATCAACATAGCGATGTTCACCATTGAAAACTACTCCATTTCACGTGATGATCGGTTATGGTTTAGTTGATTTGGATCACGTAATCACTTAGAAGATTAGAGGGATGTCTTTCTAAGTGGGAGTTCTTAAGTAATATGATTAATTGAACTTAAATTTATTATTAACTTAGTCCTGGTAGTATTTTGCAAATTATGTTGTAGATCAATAGGTCACATTGTTGCTTTCATATGTTTATTTTGATATGTTCCTAGAGAAAATTGTGTTGAAAGATGTTAGTAGCAATGATGCGGATTGGATCCGTGATCTGAGGTTTATCCTCATTGCTGCACAGAAGAATTATGTCCTTGATGCACCGCTAGGTTACAGACCTATTGCAGGAGCAGATGCAGACGTTATGAACGTTTGGCTAGCTCAATATGATGACTACTTGATAGTTTAGTGCACCATGCTTAAACGACTTAGAATCGGGACTTCAAAGACGTTTTGAACGTCATGGACCATATGAGATGTTCCAGGAGTTGAAGTTAATATTTCACGCAAATACCCGAGTTGAGAGATATGAAGTATCCAACAAGTTCTATAGCTAAAAGATGGAGGAGAATCGCTCAACTAGTGAGCATGTGCTCAGATTGTCTGGGTACTACAATCGCTTGAATCAAGTGGGAGTTAATCTTCCAGATAAAATAGTGATTGGCAGAATTCTCTAGTCACCATCACCAAGTTAGTAGAACTTCGTGATGAACTATAATATGCAAGGGATAACGGAAACGATTCCCGAGCTCTTCGTGATGCTAAAATCGACGAAGGTAGAAATCAAGAAAAACATCAAGTGTTGATGGTAGACAAGACCACTAGTTTCAAGAAAAGGGCAAAAGGAAGAAGGGGAACTTCAAGAAGAATGGCAAGAAAGTTGCTGCTCAAGTGAAGAAGCCCAAATCTGGTCCTAAGCCTGAGACTAAGTGCTTCTACTGCAAAGGGACTGGTAACTGGAAGCGGAACTACCCCAAGTATTTGGCGGATAAGAAGGATGGCAAAGTGAACAAAGGTATATTTGATATACATATTATTAATGTGTATTTTACTAGTGTTCGTAGCAACCCCTCGGTATTTGATACTGGTTCAGTTTCTAAGAGTAGTAAATCGAAACGGGAGTTGCAGAATGAACATAGACTAGTTAAGGGTGAAGTGACGATGTGTGTTGGAAGTGGTTCCAAGATTGATATGATCATCATCGCACATTCCCTATACTTTTGGGATTAGTGTTGAACCTAAATAAGTGTTATTTGGTGTTTGCGTTGAGCATGAATATGATTTGATCATGTTTATTGCAATACGGTTATTCATTTAAGTAAGAGAATGAATTGTTGTTCTGTTTACATGAATAAAACCTTATATGGTTACACACCCAATGAAAATGGTTCGTTGGATCTCAATCGTAGTGATACACATATTCATAATATTGAAACCAAAAGATGCAAAGTTAATAATGATGGTGCAACTTATTTGTGGCACTGCCGTTTAGGTAATATTGGTGTAAAGCGCATGAAGAAAATCCATGCTGATGGGCTTTTGGAATCACTTGATTATGAATCAGTTGATGCTTGCGTACCATGCCTCATGGGCAAGATGACTAAGACTCCGTTCTCCGAAACAATGGAGCAAGCAACAGATTTATTGAAAATCATACATACTGATGTATGTGGTCCGATGAATATTGAGGCTCGTGGCAGGTATCATTATTTTCTGATCTTCACAGATGATTTGAGCAGATATGAGTACATCTACTTGATGAAACACAAGTCTGAAACATTTGAAAAGTTCAAAGAATTTCAGAGTGAAGTGGAGAATCATCGTAACAAAAAAAAAGTTTCTACAATATGATCGCAGAAGTAAAATATTTGAGTTACGAGTTTGGCCTTCAGTTAAAAACAAATGTGAAATAGTTTCACTACTCACGCCACCTGGAACACCACAGTGTAATGGTGTGTCTGAACGTCATAACCATACTTTATTAGATATGGTGCGATCTATGATGTCTCTTACCGATCTACCACTATCGTTTTGGGGTTATGCATTAGAGACAGCTGCATTCACGTTAAATAGGGCACCATCTAAATCCGTTGAGACGACACCTTATGAACTATGGTTTGGCAAGAAACCTAAGCTGTCGTTTCTTAAAGTTTGAGGTTGCAATGCTTATGTGAAAAAGTTTCAACCTGATAAGCTCTAACCCAAATCGGAGAAGTATGTCTTCATAGGATACCCAAAAGAAAATGTTGGGTACACCTTCTATCACAGATCCGAAGGCAATATATTCATTGCTGAGAATGGATCCTTTCTAGAGAAGGAGTTTCTCTCGAAAGAAGTGAGTGGGAGGAAAGTAGAACTTGATGAGGTAACTATACCTACTCCCTTATTGGAAAGTAGTTCATCACAGAAATATGTTCCTGTGACTACTACACCAATTAGTGAGGAAGCTAATGATGATGATCATGTAACTTCAGATCAAGTTGCTACCGAACCTCGTAGGTAAACCAGAGTGAGATCTACACCAGGATGGTACGGTAATCCTGTTCTAGAAGTCATGTTACTTGACCATGATGAGCCTACGAACTATGAGGAAGCGATGATGAGCCCAGATTCCACGAAATGGTTTGAGACCATGAAATCTGAGATATGATCCATGTATGAGAACAAAGTATGGACTTTGATGGATTTGCCGTTGATCGGCAAGCCATAGAAAATAAATGGATCTTCAAGACGAAGACGGACGCTGATAGTAGTGTTACTATCTACAAAGCTAGAATTGTCGCAAAAGGTTTTCGACAAGTTTAAGGTGTTGACTACGATGAGAGTTTCTCACTCGTATCTATGCTTAAGTCTGTCCGAATCATGTTAGCAATTGCCGCATTTTATGAAATCTGGCAAATGGATAAACAAAACTGCATTCCTTAATGGATTTATTAAAGAAGAGTTGTATACGATGCAACTAGAAGGTTTTGTCGATCCTAAAGGTGTTAACTAAATATGCAAGCTCCAGCGATCCATCTATGGACTGGTGCAAGCATCTCGGAGTTGGAATATACGCTTTGATAAGTTGATCAAAGCATATAGTTTTATAAAGACTTGCGGTGAAGCCTGTATTTACAAGAAAGTGAGTGGGAGCACTACGACATTTCTAAAAAGTATACGTATGACATATTGTTGGTCGGAGATGATGTAGAATTACTCTGCAAAGCATAAAGCAATGTTTGAAAGGAGTTTTTTCAAAGAAAGACCTTGGTGAAGCTGCTTACATATTGAGCATCAAGATCTATAGAGATAGATCAAGACGCTTAATAAGTTTTTTCAATAAGTACATACCTTGACAAGATTTTGAAGTAGTTCAAAATGGAACAGTCAAAGAAAGAGTTCTTGCCTGTGTTACAAGGTGTGAAATTGAGTAAGACTCAAAGCCCGACCACGGCAAAAGATAGAAAGAGAATGAAACTCATTCCCTATGCCTCAGCCATAGATTCTATAAAGTATGCCATGCTGTGTACCAGATCTATTGTATACCTTACACTGATTTTGGCAAGGGAGTACAATAGTGATCTAGGAGTAGATCACTGGACAACGGTCAAAATTATCCTTAGTGGAATAAGGATTTGTTTCTCGATTATGGACATGACAAAAAGGTTCGTCGTAAAGGGTTACATCGATGCAAATTTTGACACTGATCTAGATGACTCTAAGTCTCGATCTAGATACATACTCAAAGTGGGAGCAATTAGCTAGAGTAGCTCCATGCAGAGCATTGTTGACATAGAAATTTGCAAAATACTTACGGATCTGATTGTGGCAGACCCGTTGACTAAACTTCTCTCACAAGCAAAACATGATCACACCTCAGTATTCTTTGGGTGTTAATCACATAGCGTTGTGAACTAGATTACTGACTCTAGTAAACCCTTTGAGTGTTGGTCACATAATGATGTGAACTATTGGTGTTAAATCACATGGCAATGTGAACTAGATTATTGACTCTAGTGCAAGTGGGAGACTGAAGGAAATATGCCCTACAGGCAATAATAAAGTTATTATTTATTTCCTTATTTCATGATAAATGTTTATTATTCATGCTAGAATTGTATTAACCGAAAACATAATACATGTGTGAATACATAGACAAACAGAGTGTCACTACTATGCCTCTACTTAACTAGCTCGTTAATCAAAGATGGTTATGTTTCCTAACCATAGACAAAGAGTTGTTATTTGATTAACGAGATCACATCATTAGGAGAATGATGTGATTGACTTGACCCATTCCGTTAGCTTAGCACTCGATCGTTTAGTATGTTGCTATTGCTTTCCTCATGACTTATACATGTTCCTATGACTATGAGATTATGCAACTCCCGTTTACCGGAGGAACGCTTTGTGTGCTACCAAACGTCACAACGTAACTGGGTGATTATAAAGAAGCTCTACAGGTGTCTCCAAAGGTACATGTTGGGTTGGCGTATTTCGAGATTAGGAATTGTCACTCCGATTGTCGGAGAGGTATCTCTGGGCCCTCTCGGTAATGCACATCACATAAGCCTTGCAAGCATTGCAACTAATAAGTTAGTTGCGAGATGATGTATTACGGAACGAGTAAAGAGACTTGCCGGTAACGAGATTGAACTAGGTATTGAGATACCGACGATCGAATCTCGGGCAAGTAACATACCGATGACAAAGGGAACAACGTATGTTGTTATGCGGTCTGACCGATAAAGATCTTCATAGAATATGTGCGAGCCAATATGAGAATCCAGGTTCCGCTATTGGTTATTGACCGGAGACGTGTCTCGGTCATGTCTACATTGTTCTCGAACCCGTAGGGTCCGCACGCTTAAGGTTTCGATGACAGTTATATTATCAGTTTATGAGTTTTGATGTACCGAAGTTAGTTCGGAGTCCCGGATATGATCACGGACATAACGAGGAGTCTCGAAATGGTCGAGACATAAAGATTGATATATTGGACGGCTATATTCGGACACCGGAAGTGTTCCGGGGAAGTTTTGGATAAAACCGGAGCACCGGGGGGTTACCGGAACCCCCTGGGGGGTTAATGGGCCTCACGGGCCTAAAGTGGAGAAGAGGAGGGGCTGTGTAACGCCCTCGATGCGGCTATAGCTCCCACGTGTCGAGGCACGACTTAGAGACATAACCGCATTAAAAGCAATGTCGCAAGTCAGGCAATCATTACAACATCCCATGTAATACATAATAAAAGGGGGAGATACATAGTTGGCTTACACTCGCCACGTCACATCAGAGTACATAAATAACGTCCATCAAACAAACACTCATGGCCCGGCTACGGCGCCAAAATAGAAAAGAACCCAACATGCGATAAGGACCTGAATCAAACCCCAACTAGGCACCACTACTGATCATCGGGAAAGGAAACATAATAACGCTGAGAGCCCTCGTCGAACTCCCACTTGAGCTCGTACTCGTCACCTGGAGCGGAATCACCTGGACCTGCATCTGGAGTTTATAGTATCTGTGAGCCACAGGACTCAGCAATCTCGCACCCTCGCGATCAAGACTATTTAAGCTTATAGGAAGGATAAGGCAAGTATATGTGGAGCTGCAGCAAGCGACTAGCATATATGGTGGCTATCTTATTCGCAAAAGAGAGTGAGAAGAGGAGGCAAAGCATGATCGAGAATCTAGAAGGATAACCTGTGCAAACATAACTCCAACGCCGTGTCCACTTCCCGGACACCGCCGAGAAGAGGCCATCACGGCAACACACTCAGTTGATTCATTTTAATTAATTAAGGTTTAAGTTATCTACAACCGGACATTAACAAATTCCCATCTGCCCATAACCGTGGGCACGGCTTTCGAAAGTTCAATCCTGCAGGGGAGTCCCAACTTAGCCCATGACAAGCTCTCACGGTCAACGAAGGAAAAGACCTCCTCCCAAGACGTTCCGATCAGACTCGGTATCTCGGTAACTCAAGACACTTCGACAGGTTAAAACAAGACCAGCAACACCGCCCGAATGTGCTAACAAATCCCGATAGGAGCTGCACATATCTCTTTCTCAGGGCACACTCAGATGAGCGCTCCATACAACTAAAAACCAAACCTCGAGTTTCCCCGAGGGGGCGCTGCACAGGACTCTAGTTTGGACCAACACTCAGAGGAGCACTGGCCCGGGGGGGTTAAAATAAGATGACCCTTGAGTCTGCAGAACCCAAGGGAAGGAAAAAGGCTAGGTGGCAAATGGTAAGACCAATGTTGGGCATTGCTGGAAAAGCTTTAATCAAGGTGAACTATCAAGGGGTTCCCATTATAACCCAACCGCGTAAGGAACGCAAATTCCGGGAACATAACACCGATATGACGGAAACTAGGGCAGCAAGAGTGGAACAAAACACTAGGCGAGAGGCCGAGCCTTCCACCCTTTACCAAGTATATAGATGCATTAAGATAACGTAGCAATATAATGATATCCCAACAAGTAAATAAATGTTCCAACAAGGAACGGCCTCCAAACTTCACCTGCAACTAGCAACGCTATAAGAGGGGCTGAGCAAAGCGGTTACATAGCCAATCAACGGTTTGCTAGGACAAGGTGGGTTAGAGGTTTGACATGGCAATTGGGAGGCTGACAAGCAAAAGGTAGGCATCGTAGCATTGGCATAGCAAGAGCGAGCAAACTAGCATAGCAAAGATAGTAGTGATTTCGAGGGTATGATCATCTTGCCTGCACAGTTGTCAGAGTTGACTGGATCCTCACAAGCAAACTCAACGGGCTCCTCGGTAGCGAACTCGTCTCCCGGCTCTACCCAACAAGACAAACAAGCAACAAGGATACAATCAACCACGTGCAAGACCAAGCAATATGATGAAATGATGATATGCTATATGGAATGCGATGCGGGATGCAAAATGCAAGATATGACAGGAAATGCATGAACCTGGCCTCAACTTGGAATTCCAATGGTGCCACTGGATAGAGGGGATGAAATCGCTTGAAAATGATATAAAGATCATTGGAATCGGAGCTACGGTTTGGAAATGGCAAGCGTTTTAAGATATGACACCGGTCTGGGATTTACAGCAAGTAGGCATCTAAACGCAACGAAATGAACATGCTACAACCACCAAACCTGACAACAAAATACATGGCATGGATGCACACAAGATGCTTAACAAAAGACTAGCACTGCTCCACAGCCAATTCATCCATTAAGAGGTTCAAACAAGCATGGCAAAAACGCAAATGCAAAACAGATTCCAGACTTGGTGAAATTAACACTAGTCTGAAATTTCAGATCACGAAGCCCTCTTCGGAGCAGCAAAACAACATGATACATGGCCTGAACAAGACAAGTAAGAAAATGGCATGGAGCTACTCAACAAGCTTAACAAAAGTCCCAAAGTGACCTTGGGCCAAAAGGGATCACAAAATATATTAACGGGCACCCGAACATAGCTAAAACACAATTAGTTTCCAGACTTAGTGAAAACTGAGACATGCTGAAATATAACTCACGAAGGCATGTAAACGAGCTCGGTGCACTCACCACGGTGCAAGTAACAACAAGGAAAACATACATCCATTAAGAAGGCACAAAATACAAGCTAGACATGTCAAGAACAATGGCATAGCATGCACGGATCAACTACAACAACGCCGGCAAAATCGCAAACGAGTTGACGATCTGCCCAGATTCACCACGAAGCAAAAGTAGAGCTCGATTGACTCAAGCTATGGTGCTCAATAATTTCAAACAAAGACATGTATGGATAGATCATAACATGAATAACAAAAGTCCTTTACTTATCATCCTCAAAAGAGGCACGGATCACTAGGAAACAAGCTGAACATATGGCATCATGAACTAAAATATCCCAGACTTAGTGAAAACAATTAACCCCTGAAAACAGATTTCCCGGGTGCCTCTCTTTGCAAGCTTGCACAAGTCACCACACACATACTAAAAATGCATGGGTTGTATCTCTGGAAAGAAGACAAAATTTTTAACAAAACATATGAAGGACTCACAGGCATAGCATGCACACATTAATCATGGCAAAAATGACAAAAGTCTAAGATGAACTAGCAGATCTGGCAATTAACTCACGAAGCCTCCTTCTAACAGCATTTTGGGCATCAACATGAACTCAAATGAAAATGATGCAATGGAATGGAATGATGTATTCGTCGAGACGAACATTTTGATATATTATATGTCCAAAACGGAGCTACGGATGCAAAGTTACGGGCGGTCAAAGTAGGCATTAAAAATTAGGGTTCAGGGGAGAGAAGTCAACCGGATCTAGATCTGGAATCACTGTTCATGCACTGTTCACCAACGCGGACTTCGAGGTCGTCAGAATTCCTGTTCGCGCCGGAGTCGGAGGGAGCTCGCCGGGGAGAGGAGTCGCGGTGGCCGGAGCTCGTCGCCGGAGGAGGGAGCGGGCGGCGGGGGCGGCGACCCGCGCGGCGGCGGCGGTCCGCGGTGGCGTCGGGCTTGGGCGGCGGCCCGGAGTTGACGGCGGCGGGGCGGCTCGTGGTGGTGCCGGCCACCGGCGTTGGAGAAGGCGGCGACGCTGGAGGCGGAGAGGAGCGGGGGCGCTCGGGCCCGGTGGTGGCGCGCGGGGGCCGGCCTTGGGTTCCCGGGCCGGCGGGGATGTGGGGCGGCGGCGCGGCCAACGGGAGGCGGACACGTGGCGGCGGCGGGGTAAGTCGGACGTTGTCCGGTGCGGCCGGACACGTCCGTCGGTGGCGGATCTGGCGGGGATGATTTTTTTTAGGGTTTCGGGGAGAGGGAGAAATCCGAAAACGGAGGGGTGTATATATAGGCATAAGTGGAGCTACGAGAGTCCAAATGAGGTGCGGTTTTTGGCCACGCGATCGTGATCGAACGCTCTAGGACATGGAGTAGAGTTTGGTGGGTTTTGGGCCAAAAAGAAGGGGTGTTGGGCTGCAACACACACGAGGCCTTTTCGGTCCCTCGGTTAACCGTTGGAGTATCAAACGAAGTCCAATTGATATGAAACTTGACAGGCGGTCTACCGGTAGTAAACCAAGGCCGCATGACAAGTCTCGGTCCAATCCGGAGATGTTTAATCCCCACACACGAAAGAAAGCTAGAAATGGCCACCGGAGGAGAACGAAGCGCCGGAATGCAAAACGGACAACGGGGAAAATGCTCGAATGCATGAGATGAACACGTATGCAAATGCAATGCACATGATGACATGATAAGAGATGCATGAAAACGAAAACAACACACGGAGACAAAGACCCGAACCCGAGAAATAAATATAACTTAACGCCGGAAACGGCAAGAGTTGGAGTACAAATTGGGAAAGTTACGTCCGGGGCGTTACAACACTCCACCACTACGAAAAGATCTCGTCCCGAGATCTAGGACTGAAAGAACTCCGGGTACTCAGAACGGGGGTGATCCTCGCGTTCCCAGGTAGCTTCACGGTCGGAATGGTGAGACCACTTGACTTTGAGAAATTTGATTGACTTGTTGCGAGTCTTGCGTTCAGTCTCTTCAAGAATAGCAACTGGGTGCTCACGATAAGAGAGATCTTCTTGGAGCTCAATGTCCTCGAAGTTGACGGTGCGGTCAGGCGTCTTGAAGCACTTTCGAAGCTGAGAGACATGGAACACATCATGAACATTTGTAAAGTTTGAAGGAAGCTCAAGTTGATGGGCGAGGTCGCCTCTCTTGCTGACAATCTTGAAAGGTCCCACGTATCTAGGGGCAAGCTTCCCTTTGATACCAAAGTGACGAGTACCTTTCATAGGAGAGACACGGAGGTAAACATGATCTCCGATCTCGAAAGCCATATCACGGTGCTTACTATCATAGTAGCTCTTCTGGCGGGATTGGGCTGCTTTGGGGTTATCACGAATGACTTTGCACATTTCTTCTGCTTCTGTGATTAAGTCATTACCCAGCAGCTGACGTTCACCGGTTTCAGACCAGTTGAGAGGGGTACAGCACTTCCTGCCATACAGAATTTCAAAAGGGGCCTTGCCCGAACTTGCTTGAAAACTGTTGTTGTATGAGAATTCAGCATAAGGAAGACAATCCTCCCACTTCATGCCGAAGGAGATCACCCAAGCCCTGAGCATATGTTCAAGAATCTGGTTGACACGCTCGACTTGACCGCTTGTTTGAGGATGGAAAGCAGTGCTGAAGCGGATGTTAGTGCCCATGGCCTTCTGAAAAGAATCCCAAAACTTCGAGGTAAAGATGCTGTCACGGTCTGAAGAGATCACTTGAGGAATACCGTGCAGAGAGACAATGCGAGAGGTATAGAGTTCCGCCAATTGAGCTGCAGTGATCGACTCTTTGATAGGCAGAAAATGAGCCACTTTGGTGAGCTTGTCGATGACAACAAATATAGCATCATTGCCACGCTTGGACTTTGGAAACCCAGTCACGAAGTCCATTTCAATGTGGTCAAACTTCCATTCTGGAATGGCAAAAGGTTGGAGGAGACCAGCTGGCCTTTGGTGTTCTGCCTTCACTCTTCTGCAGACATCACATTCATTCACGAATTGAGCGATCTCGCGCTTCATTCGAGTCCACCAATAAGCTTGCTTGAGGTCCTGATACATCTTCGTGCTCCTAGGGTGGATGGAGAGGAGAGAATTGTGAGCCTCGTTCATGATCACTTTACGAAGTTCACCTTTGGGCACAACAATACGATCCTCGAAGAAGAGAGTGTCCTTGTCATCAAGGCCGTAGCACTTGTACTTGGACTGACTCTTGGCAATCCCAATCTTCACCTTTTTCACCATAGCATCAAGAAGTTGGGCTTGGCGAATCTGGTCTTCTAAGGTAGGAGAGACTTGAAGGTTGGCGAGGAAACCTTGAGGAACAACTTGCAGATTAAGTTTGCGGAAAGCTTCACAAAGCTCGGGTTGATAAGGCTTGAGAATCAGACTGTTGCAGTAGACCTTTCTGCTCAAAGCTTCAGCAATCACATTAGCCTTGCCTGGAGTATACTCAATACTTGGATTATACTCTTGAATCATTTCGACCCATCGAGTTTGCCTTAGGTTGAGATTAGGCTGAGTGAAGATGTACTTGAGACTCTTGTGATCAGTGAAAATGTCCACTTTTCTTCCCAATAGAAGATGTCTCCAAGTCAAAAGAGCATGCACAACTGCCGCCAACTCGAGATCATGAGTGGGGTAGTTCTTCTCATTAGGCTTCAACTGGCGAGATGTATAAGCAACAACTTTCTTCTCTTGCATCAAAACTGCGCCAAGACCTTGGAGAGAGGCATCACAAAAGACCTCGTACGGCTTGGATTCATCAGGCGGAGTCAGAACTGGAGCAGTGATCAATTTCTCTTTCAAAGTGTTGAAAGCAATATCACACTCCGGAGACCAAACGTACTTGACGTGCTTCTGAAGAAGATTTGAGAGAGGCTTCGCGATCTTGGAAAAGTTTTCAACGAATCTTCGACAATAGCTTGCGAGACCGAGAAAACTGTGGAGTTGCTTCACATTCTGAGGAGGTTCCCAATTCACAATTGCGGAAACCTTCTCGGGATGCACGGAAATGCCCTTGGCAGAGATGATATGACCAAGATAAAGAACCTCATCGAGCTAAAATTCACACTTGGAGGACTTGGCGTAGAACTGATGTTCCCTGAGCTTATCGAGAACCAAACGCAAGTGCTTGGCATGATCTTCCTTGTTCTTCGAGAAAACCAGAATGTCATCGAGATAGACCAGAACGAAGTCATTGGTGTAGGCGTTGAAGATGAAATTCATCATGCGAGAGAACGTCGGGGGAGCGTTGGCGAGGCCAAAAGACATGATAGTGTATTCATATGAACCAAAGCTTGTTCTGAATGCTGTCTTGGGAATATCTTCTTCACGAATGCGAATCTGGTGATAACCCATACGGAGATCAAGCTTGGAGAATACTTGGGCACCTTTGAGTTGTTCGAACAGCTCATTGATGTTGGGAAGTGGGTATTTGTTCTTGATGGTCTTCTTGTTCACTGGACGGTAATCAACACAAAGTCGGTCCGTTCCATCCTTCTTCTTCACAAAAAGAACACCACAACCCCACGGAGAAGTACTAGGCCGGATGAGACCCAATCTTTCTTGCTCATCGAGTTGCTTCTTCAGCTCCTTCAACTCTTCAGGTCCGAGCTTGTAAGGACGTTTGCACACAGGTTCCGTGCCAGGCTCAAGTTCAATAACGAATTCAACTGGCCGGTGCGGAGGCATTCCTGGGAGCTCTTCTGGAAAGACGTCTTGATATTCGCAAATGACAGGAATTTGAGAGATGGCATCCAATTCACCCTTCTCATTGAGAGAAAACAGACGAATGGTATTATCCCGAGCGGCAAAGACAATTACATCCTCAGACGAATGAGTCAACTGAATCTGCCTGGCAGCACAATCAAGCTGAGCCTTGTGCTTAGAAAGCCAATCCATCCCGAGAATAAGATCAATATCCGAGTTACCGAGAACAATTGGGGAAGAAAGGAACTTGTAGTCACCCAATGTGATAGTAACCTCAGGAACGCAGGTGTTAGCTGTCATCTGCTTGCCCGGTGACACAATTTGCAAGGAACTTTGCAGATACTGATAATCACACTCATACTTTGATGCAAAAGGTTTGGAAATGAAGCAATGCGATGCACCCGTGTCAAAAAGAACTTTTGTAGGAATATCATTAACAGGAAGGTTACCCATGATCACATCTGACGAGTCCTTTGCCTGAGCTGCATTCACCATGTTGACCTTGGCGAACTTGGGGTTATGCTTGACCACAGCTGTACTTGCCGATCTCGCAGGAGGAGGAGGAGGAGGAAGACGCCTCTGGTTGAAACACTTGTTGGCATAGTGACCCTTCTGTTGGCACTTGTTGCACGTGACCTCTGAAAGCGGACGGTGATACGGAGCACTCGATCTTGGAGCTTGAGACGAAGTCTTGTTCTGAAAGCCTGGGTTGGGTGGGTGGGAAGAACCACTGCCACCTTTGCTCTTCTGCTGATACGGCTGACGGAACGGAGGAGGAGGAAGCCAAAACTTCTGCTGCTTGGCCACTTGAGTAGAGGAAGAAGGAGTAACATCTCTGACTCGCTTCCTGGAAGCATCACACCTCAACTGAGCAGCCTCTTGCTTCAGTGCCATGTTGTAGAACTCATCGTATCTCAAGGGCTCAAAGAGGACAAGAGCGAGCTGAATTTCTTCTCTGAGACCACCCCTGAACTGGTATATCATGCTCTTCTCATCAGGCACGTCCTGCTTGGCAAAGCGGGCAAGCTTCTGGAACAATTTGTTGTAGTCATAGACAGACAAAGAGCCTTGCTTCAGATTGCGGAATTCCTCACGCTTGCTTTCAACCACGCTCTGCGGAATGTGATGAGCTCGGAAATCTCGACGGAAATCATCCCAAGTGATAACACGTCCACCTCTGGAATCCTTGTACTGCTGGAACCATTCTGCTGCCTGATCTTTGAGTTGGAAGGAAGCGAACTTGACAAAGTCCTCAGGCCTGACGTTGCTGCACTCGAAATGCTTACACAGATCCACAAGCCAATCGTCAGCATCGGTTGCCTCAACACAATTGCTGAAAGTCTTTGGCCCGTTAGCAAGGAACTGGTTGAGTGTAGCAAAGTGACTCTGATTGCTGCCTTGATTCCCTTGACTGCCTTGATTGCGCTCTTGAAATATTTGCATGATCAGCTGAGTGTTTGCATTGGTTGCGGCCATCACAACTTGCCATGCCTCTGGAGGAGGTGGAGGCGGTGGCGGATCAGGATTCGGAGTCGTGCGCGTTGGAGGAGCCATCCTGAAGAGGTTGACATCCATTAGCACATTGGTAGACAATTATCGAAGCTGAATCCAACGGAATGAAAATTGCAACATATAGTCTTCACATCCGAACAAAAATGAACGAATGCATTCCTCTTCAAATGGTCACATATCCATAAATTGAGAAGCCACGTAGAATTAAGGTAGAGAAGTAAATCAACAAGGTACGGATCAAGAACGAATAATCGGTAAGAAATCCCAATCTCAAACCAATATCCGTGGAAGAAGAATTAGAGCTACTAGAATTCCCACCTATGAAACTCCCGAACCTTTCCGGTTATGCAATAAGGTGTTGGGGATACAGGGGAAACATAATATCTCACCCAAACTAGCAAATCCTACATCCAGCTGTATCCATCCTTCAACACATAACCAAGAAAACTTCGGAAACCATCTACCTCAACCTTTGAAAAGCATCCGTTATACAAGTTATGGCGATACTCCCGAACTCCCGCCCCAGTACTGGGTGGCGTCGAGGTTATCTCACCAACAAACTGCATAAAAGAGATTTTCGATGTCGGCGAACATATCTCAAGTATTCCAGAATTGCAACGATAAAATTATGATGACAACACCTCAGAGCTCAACTCCCCGGGACACTTCCACTAAACCCCTGACAGGAGGCACCAAGACAGTATTCTCATCATAAGCCATCGGAACAAATCCAAGATACTCGCGTGATCCTAAAAAAATTTTCAGTGAAATTTGAGAAGAGAAGAGTCAAAACTCTACGTCAGGATGCCTTACCAGAGCGATGAGGAGACTGGGAAGTAAAAGAATTCCTAACTCTCCAATATATAATTCCTAAGTGACTCAAAACATTTTTCTAGACACAACTCGGCTGCTAAAAACGATCAAGCAATGGGGCTCCTAAGGTCCGGGAAGGCTCTGATTACCAACTTGTAACGCCCTCGATGCGGCTATAGCTCCCACGTGTCGAGGCACGACTTAGAGACATAACCGCATTGAAAGCAATGTCGCAAGTCAGGCAATCATTACAACATCCCATGTAATACATAATAAAAGGGGGAGATACATAGTTGGCTTACACTCGCCACGTCACATTAGAGTACATAAATAACGTCCATCAAACAAACACTCATGGCCCGGCTACGGCGCCAAAATAGAAAAGAACCCAACATGCGACAAGGACCTGAATCAAACCCCAACTAGGCACCACTACTGATCATCGGGAAAGGAAACATAATAACGCTGAGAGCCCTCGTCGAACTCCCACTTGAGCTCGTACTCGTCACCTGGAGCGGAATCACCTGGACCTGCATCTGGAGTTTATAGTATCTGTGAGCCACAGGACTCAGCAATCTCGCACCCTCGCGATCAAGACTATTTAAGCTTATAGGAAGGATAAGGCAAGTATATGTGGAGCTGCAGCAAGCGACTAGCATATATGGTGGCTATCTTATTCGCAAAAGAGAGTGAGAAGAGGAGGCAAAGCATGATCGAGAATCTAGAAGGATAACCTGTGCAAACATAACTCCAACGCCGTGTCCACTTCCCGGACACCGCCGAGAAGAGGCCATCACGGCAACACACTCAGTTGATTCATTTTAATTAATTAAGGTTTAAGTTATCTACAACCGGACATTAACAAATTCCCATCTGCCCATAACCGTGGGCACGGCTTTCGAAAGTTCAATCCTGCAGGGGAGTCCCAACTTAGCCCATGACAAGCTCTCACGGTCAACGAAGGAAAAGACCTCCTCCCAAGACGTTCCGATCAGACTCGGTATCTCGGTAACTCAAGACACTTCGACAGGTTAAAACAAGACCAGCAACACCGCCCGAATGTGCCGACAAATCCCGATAGGATCTGCACATATCTCTTTCTCAGGGCACACTCAGATGAGCGCTCCATACAACTAAAAACCAAACCTCGAGTTTCCCCGAGGGGGCGCTGCACAGGACTCTAGTTTGGACCAACACTCAGAGGAGCACTAGCCCGGGGGGGTTAAAATAAGATGACCCTTGAGTCTGCAGAACCCAAGGGAAGGAAAAAGGCTAGGTGGCAAATGGTAAGACCAATGTTGGGCATTGCTGGAAAAGCTTTAATCAAGGCGAACTATCAAGGGGTTCCCATTATAACCCAACCGCGTAAGGAACGCAAATTCCGGGAACATAACACCGATATGACGGAAACTAGGGCGGCAAGAGTGGAACAAAACACTAGGCGAGAGGCCGAGCCTTCCACCCTTTACCAAGTATATAGATGCATTAAGATAACGTAGCAATATAATGATATCCCAACAAGTAAATAAATGTTCCAACAAGGAACGGCCTCCAAACTTCACCTGCAACTAGCAACGCTATAAGAGGGGCTGAGCAAAGCGGTAACATAGCCAATCAACGGTTTGCTAGGACAAGGTGGGTTAGAGGTTTGACATGGCAATTGGGAGCCTGACAAGCAAAAGGTAGGCATCGTAGCATTGGCATAGCAAGAGCGAGCAAACTAGCATAGCAAAGATAGTAGTGATTTCTAGGGTATGATCATCTTGCCTGCACAGTTGTCAGAGTTGACTGGATCCTCACAAGCAAACTCAACGGGCTCCTCGGTAGCGAACTCGTCTCCCGACTCTACCCAACAAGACAAACAAGCAACAAGGATACAATCAACCACGTGCAAGACCAAACAACATGATGAAATGATGATATGCTATATGGAATGCGATGCGGGATGCAAAATGCAAGATATGACAGGAAATGCATGAACCTGGCCTCAACTTGGAATTCCAAGGGTGCCACTGGATATAGGGGATGAAATCGTTTGAAAACGATATAAAGATCATTGGAATCGGAGCTACGGTTTGGAAATGGCAAGCGTTTTAAGATATGACACCGGTCTGCGATTTACAGCAAGTAGGCATCTAAACGCAACGAAATGAACATGCTACAGCCACCAAACCTGACAACAAAATACATGGCAGGGATGCACACAAGATGCTTAACAAAAGACTAGCACTGAGCCACGGCCAATTCATCCATTAAGAGGTTCAAACAAGCATGGAAAAAATGCAAATGCAAAACAGATTCCAGACTTAGTGAAATTAACACTAGTCTGAAATTTCAGATCACGAAGCCCTCTTCGGAGCAGCAAAACAACATGATACATGGCCTGAACAAGACAAGTAAGAACATGGCATGGAGCTACTCAACAAGCTTAACAAAAGTCCCAAAGTGACCTGGGGCCAAAAGGGATCACAAAATATATTAACGGGCACACGAACATAGCTAAAACATAATCAGTTTCCAGACTTAGTGAAAACTGAGACATGCTGAAATATAACTCACGAAGGCATGTAAACGAGCTCGATGCACTCACCATGGTGCAAGTCACAACAAGGCAAACATACATCCATTAAGAAGGCACAAAATAAAATCTAGACATGTCAAGAACAATGGCATAGCATGCACGGATCAACTACAACAACGCCGGCAAAATCGCAAACGAGTTGACAATCTGCCCAGATTCACCACGAAGCAAAAGTAGAGCTCGATTGACTCAATCTATGGTGCTCCATAATTTCAAACAAAGACATGTTTGGATATATCATAACATGAATAACAAAAGTCCTTTACTGATCATCCTCAAAAGAGGCACGGATCACTAGGAAACAAGCTGAACATATGGCATCATGAACTAAAATATCCCAGACTTAGTGAAAACAACTAAGCCCCTGAAAACAGATTTCCCGGGTGCCTCTCTTTGCAAGCTTGCACAAGTCACCACACACATCCTAAAAATGCATGGGTTGCACCTCTGGAAAGAAGACAAAATTCGTAACACAACATATGAAGGACTCACAGGCATAGCATGCACACATTAATCATGGCAAAAATGACAAGTCTAAGATGAACTAGCAGATCTGGCAATTAACTCACGAAGCCTCCTTCTAACAGCATTTTGGGCATCAACATGAACTCAAATGAAAATGATGCAATGGAATGGAATGATGTATTCGTCGAGACGAACAGTTTGATATATTATATGTCCAAAACGGAGCTACGGATGCAAAGTTACGGGCGGTCAAAGTAGGCATAAAAAATTAGGGTTCAGGGGAGAGAAGTCAACCGGATCTAGATCTGGAATCACTGTTCATGCACTGTTCACCGACGCGGACTTCGAGGTCGCCGGAATTCCTGTTCGCACCGGAGTCGGAGGGAGCTCGCCGGGGAGAGGGGTCGCGGTGGCCGGAGCTCGTCGCCGGAGGAGGGAGCGGGCGGCGGGGGCGGCGACCCGCGTGGCGGCGGCGGTCCGCGGTGGCGTCGGGCTTGGGCGGCGGCCCGGAGTTGACGGCGGCGGGGCGGCTCGCGGTGGCGCCGGCCACCGGCGTTGGAGAAGGCGGCGGCGCTGGAGGCGGAGAGGAGCGGGGGCGCTCGGGCCCGGTGGCGGCGCGCGGGGGCCGACCTTGGGCTCCCGGGCCAGCGGGGATGTGGGGCGTCGGCGCGGCCAATGGGAGGCGGACACGTGGCGGCGGCGGGGTAAGTCGGACGTTGTCCAGTGCGGCCGGACACGTCCGTCGGCGGCGGATCTGGCGGGGATGATTTTTTTTAGGGTTTCGGGGAGAGGGAGAGATCCGAAAACGGAGGGGTGTATATATAGGCATAAGTGGAGCTACGAGAGTCCAAATGAGGTGCGGTTTTTGGCCACGCGATCGTGATCGAACACTCTAGGACATGGAGCAGAGTTTGGTGGGTTTTGGGCCAAAAAGAAGGGGTGTTGGGCTGCAACACACACGAGGCCTTTTCGGTCCCTCTGTTAACCGTTGGAGTATCAAACGAAGTCCAATTGATACGAAACTTGACAGGCGGTCTACCGGTAGTAAACCAAGGCCGCATGACAAGTCTCGGTCCAATCCGGAGATGTTTAATCCCCACACACGAAAGAAAGCTAGAAATGGCCACCGGAGGAGAACGAAGCGCCGGAATGCAAAACGGACAACGGGGAAAATGCTCGAATACATGAGATGAACACGTATGCAAATGCAATGCACATGATGACATGATAAGAGATGCATGAAAACGAAAACAACACACGGAGACAAAGACCCGAACCCAAGAAATAAATATAACTTAACGCCGGAAACGGCAAGAGTTGGAGTACAAATTGGGAAAGTTACGTCCGGGGCGTTACAGGCTGCCAGGGTAGGCCGCGCGCCCCCTCTCCCCCTAGTCCGAATTGGACAAGGAGGGAGGGGCGGCGACCCCCCTTTCCTTCCTCTCCTCTCTCCCTTCCTTCCCCCTCTCCTACTTGGACAAGGAAAGGGAGGGGAGTCCTACTCCCGGTAGGAGTAGGACTCCTCCTGCGTGCCTCCTACTAGGGCCGGCCGCACCCCCCCCCTCGTTGGATCCTTTATATACGGAGGCAAGGGGCACCCCATAGACACACAAGTTGATCCACGTGATCGTTTTCTTAGCCGTGTGCGGTGCCCCCTTCCACCATAATCCTCGATAATATTGTAGTGCTGCTTAGGCGAAGCCCTGCGATAGTTGAACATCAAGATCGTCACCACGCCGTCGTGCTGACTGAACTCTTCCCCGACACTTTGCTAGATCGGAGTCCGGGGATCATCATCGAGCTGAACGTGTGCTGAAACTCGGAGGTGCCGTAGTTTCGGTGCTTGGATCGGTCGGACCGTGAAGACGTACGACTACATCAACTGCGTTGTCATAACGCCTCCGCTGTCGGTCTACAAGGGTACGTAGATCGCACTCTCCCCTCGTTGCTATGCATCACCATGATCTTGCGTGTGCGTAGGAATTTTTTTGAAATTACTACGTTCCCCAACAATAGCTTCTCTCTTGGAGCCTCTGTTTGCTAAATCATCTACTGCTTCAATTTTCAGTCGGGGTACATGATGGAGCTCTAACCCCTCAAACTTCTTTTCCAACTTCCTCACCGCGTTGCAGTAACCAGTCATGGCTGGGCTTCTGACGTCCCACTCCTTCATCACTTGATTTACTACCAAATCTGAGTCGCCATAGAGCATGAGGCGACGGACGCCGAGTGAAATGGCCATACGCAACCCATACAAGAGTGCTTCATATTCTGCTTCGTTATTGGAGGAATCAAAGTGAATCTGGAGGACATATCTGAGCTTGTCTCCTCGGGGGGATACTAGTACCACCCCAGCACTGGAACCATTCAGCATCTTGGAACCATCAAAAAACATGGTCCAGTGCTCCGAGTGAACGTGAGTCAGTAGTTGTTGTTCAATCCACTCGGCGAGGAAATCTGCTATTGCTTGGGACTTGATAGCTTTCTTTGCTTCAAACTTGATATCTTAGGGAAGGAGTTCAATCGCCCACTTTGCCACTCGACCAGTTGCATCTCTATTGTTCAGAATCTCTATTAATGGAGCGTCGCTGACGACTGTAATGGAGTGATCAGAGATGTAATGTGCAACCTTCTTCGTGGTCATATAAATCCCATAAACAAGCTTCTAATAATGTGGATATCTTTGCTTTGATGGAGTCAAAACTTCAGAGACATAGTATACTGGGCGCTGAGCTTTGTAAGCTTTTCCTTCTTCTTCCCGCTCGACCGTAAGTACTGTACTAACGACTTGTCCAGTGGCTGCAATGTAAAGCAGTAAAGGCTCTTTGTTGATTGGAGCAGCAAGCACCGGCTGGGTGGAAAGCAGGGCTTTGAGCTCGGCAAATGCTGCGTCAGCTTCAGGACTCCACTCGAACTTATCTGACTTCTTCATCAGTGGGTAAAGAGGCAGTGCCTTTTCACCAAGGCGAGAAATGAATCGACTTAGGGCGGCCAAACAACCAGTAAGCTTCTGGACATCATGCACACGCACAGGGCGTTTCATCCAGAGTATGGCACCCACTTTCTCTGGGTTAGCGTCGATCCCCCGTTCGGAAATGAGAAAACCAAGTAATTTTCCGCCTGGATTAAGCTTGATATGATACCTTCCAAGGTTGGCAAAGGTTTCAGCAAGGTCAGCTAGTAGGTCGGAACCTTTTCGTGACTTGACCACAATGTCATCCATGTATGCTTCCACATTCCGACTGATTTGAGTGAGCAGACACTTCTGGATCATCCTCATGAATGTGGCTCTGGTGTTCTTCAAACCGAATGGCATAGTGACATAACAGAAGCACCCAAATGGGGTGATGAAAGCTGTTTTTATCTCATCGGGTCCGTACAGACGGATCTGATGATACCCGAAATAAGCGTCCAAAAAGGACAAACTCTCACACCCCGCAGTCGAGTCGACTATTTGGTCGATGCGAGGGATAGGAAAGTGATCTTTCAGGCAGGCCCGATTGATATGTTTGAAGTCGATGCACATGCTAAGTGAGTCGTCCTTCTTTGGGACCATGACAACATTAGCTAACCACTCGGAGTGGTAAATCTCTTAGATAAACTCACCTGCTAGAAGTCGAGCCACTTCTTCACCGATTGCCTTCCTCTTCTGTATGACGGACTGTCGAAGATGTTCTTTGACCGGTTTCACCTTTGGGTCGACTCGCAAACGATGATCAGCCAGTCCCCTAGGAACACCTAGCATATCAGAAGGTTTCCATGCAAAGATGTCCCAGTTCTCATGGAGGAACTTGATGAGCGCTTCTTCCTATTTAGAGTCGAGTGTTGTTGAAATGTGAGTCGGAGCAGAATTGGGATCCGTTGGATGAATATGAATCGGCTTCGTTTCACCAGTCGGCTGGAATGCTGAATCAGTGGCAGGCTTCTTAGGTCGCAACAAATCACTCGGATCTGCATTTTTTGATACTCCTGCAACTCCACTACTGCCATCTGTGCATCGGCGATCTTTGAGCCCTTCTGGAAGCACTCTTCTGCATTCTTTCGACTGCCAGTGATAGTGATCACCCCTTTAGGACCAGGCATCTTCAATTTGAGGTATACGTAACATGATCGAGCCATAAAACATGCATAAGCTGGCCTGCCTAGAATAGCGTGATAAGCACTCTGGAAATCCACAACTTCAAACGTCAACTTTTCTTTGCGGAAATTCTTGAAATCACCGAACACTACATCGAGAGCGATCTGGCCGAGTGATGCAGCCTTCTTGCCAGGAATGACTCCATGTAAACTCATATTACTTTTGATGAGTCTGGACATCGGGATGCCCATTCCTTTCAACGTCTCTGCATATAGTATATTCAGACCACTGCCACCATCCATCAGAACCTTAGTCAATCGAGTGCCTTCGACTACTGGGTCGACCACTAGCGCTTGCCTCCCAGGGGTGGCTATGTGCGCTGGGTGATCGGACTGGTCGAATGTAATGGCAGTCTGAGACCACTTCAAATAACTAGGCGTCACCGGAACGACCATGTTCACTTCTCTGTTGATGACTTTCAGTCGACTCTTACTCTCAACGTTAGTGAAAATCATCAGAGTGGAATTGACTGAGGGTAACCATCATCGTCCTCCACCTCATCCTCAACTTTGTCTGCTTCCTTCTCCTTTTCCTTGGGCTGTTTCTCTCGGAATTGATGGATTAGGAGTCGACACTGTCGAGTGGTATGCTTTGGGTAAATGAAATTACCCTCTTCATCTTTCTTGGTGTGAATGTGGCATGGTAAATCCAGCACATCATTTCCATCTTGATCTTTTACTTTATTGGGGTTCGACGGTCCTTTTGGTTTCCCCTTGAACTTCCCTTGAGTCACGGCCAAGGCTTCTCCAGGAGCATCTGGCTCGGCTTTGCGCTTCTGCTTCTGACTGGAGTTCCCCCCTCCGGTTTCTTGGGCGACTGTTTTGTGCTTGCCACTCCGGAGTCGGTCTTCTTCTTCACCATTAGCGTACTTGGTGGCAATCTTCATCATCCGGGTCAGAGTCATATATCCTGTTCGACCGAATTTCAGATTCAACTCCCGGTACTTAACGCCTTCTTCGAAGGCACAAATTGATTGGTGATCTGACACATTCTCCACTGTGTGGTGCAACGTGATCCATCTCTGGATATAATCTCTCAAAGTTTCATTCGGTTTCTGAACGCAACACTGTAGTTCTGTCAACCCTGTTGGTCGCTTGCAAGTACCTTCAAATGTTCTGACAAATACTCAAGCAAGATGTTCCCAAGTATAAATACTACCAAGAGCTAACTTATTCAGCCACGCCCTGGCCGAGCCCTCTAGCATCAAAGGAAGGTGCTTCATGGCCACTTCATCGTTGCTGCCACCGATCTGTACAGCCACTCGGTAATCCTCAAGCCAAGTATAAGGCTTGGACTCACCAGTCAACTTATTGACTCCAGCCGCCAACCTGAAGTTGGGAGGAATCACTGCGGCCCTGATAGCTCTGCTGAAGCACTCTGGGCCTGAGACATGCACTCTACTGCTGGTTGGAAATCTCTGTCGGGGCCTTCTCTGTGAGCTCTGTTTCTGACGACTAGACCCTGAACAAGAATAGATCTCGCATCGAAGCCCGGTTCCCTGGGGTCGACTGGAATCCTTCGCCCACCACTGTGAGGGCATCTATCATCCTGCTGCCGAAGCACGTATGATCCACTCCTTGCGGCAGGTGTGGGCACTCGACGACGATCATCGTGATCAAGTCGGTGATCATACTGCTCACGGTTTCTGTACTGATCTTGTCAGTCTCCACGTCCCTCACGCCTCGAGGGCGATCTTGGGCTGTGAGCCGACTGGACTGTGTCTGCAACCATGGATCTGCTGTGAATCTTATTCCGCGACTGAGATACTACTGTATTCTGCTGTCCCGCGGCTCGGAGCAAGGATCAGATCTGCACCAAACCTCGACCAGCTTCTGACTAGGAAGGTTCAATTGACTCCGCTATTCGGGCAGCAGCTGCGAGATTCTGGATTGGAGTTCGGTATACCTGAGTCGGAGGTGGAAAAAGTTGACGTCGACTGGATTCGCGAGCACGCTGCCGAGCACGCTCGTCGAGTGCACGCTGGAGGTTATCCAGTCGAGTGCGCTCAGCCAAGTTGGCCAGGCGCGCCTCCTGCAAGGCCTGGGCCTCAGGGGTTTCTCCAATGATGGGAGTGTGAAGTGCATCCATGTTCCGGCGGCGAAGTTCCTCCCTCCTCTGCGAAGAGAGGGGTTCGGGTCGATACTCTTCATGGACACGCGATGGATCACCACCACCAACGCCTCCGTCCTCGCGGGTTAACCCAGGAGGACTACGTGGTCCATTGACCATCAAAACTTCCGCCGCGGGGTCGCTGCTGTCGCACTCGGATGCAGTCTCTACGGAGCCAGTGGACAGGTTGAACAGGTCGTAGAGAGTTTCGTCGGGCTCGATTGTCGCGACCTGGGGGTGGCCGATTGGCGAGCCACCGCATGCCTCACCCACCGCTGAGGCCTCGACCTACTGAAACGTTTGCCCTGGCGGGCTGCAGGGAGGGAGGTCGGCACGGGAGCCGACCGATACTGAGTCGACGGCTGCCGTAGGAGGACGCCACGGACGCACGCAGGAAAGTGCGTTGCCCGCGGACGGGGAGCGCCTCGACATCGAGCGGCGCTTCCTGGAGCCAAGCGGAATCATCGGCGATGAATACGAGCGCACCGAGACGGATCTCGTGGCCCTTGTCCAAACCTTCGCCTCAAACCATGTTGATGGGGATCAGAAAAATCACAACTTCTCCAACAAGTCGCTAAGACACGTGCCCCAAGGTGGGCGCCGACTATCGTGGTTCTAAGTCTGACAGTAGAATGGGGGGTAGGAATGTAGATGCAAGATCCTAACTATGGAGGAGTTGTACACGCGAGTTTTACGAGTTCAGACCCTTCTGAGGGGAAGTAACATCCCTATGTCTCGGAGCCCGCCGGCGGTCGACTGGATTGTATGCGTGTGTGTTACAGAGGGTGCGAACCCTTGTCCCTGAGGAGGGGGGTGGCTTATATAGAGTTCGCCAAACCCCTCCCGCCCTTAGTTACAAAGGGTTTAAGGTACATAAAGATGGGGACGTTACTCGTAATGCCTGCAATAAAGATACATAATGACCATTGAAACTATGACTTAATTCCCGACCGTTGAAGAGTGGAGTGGCTCTAGATCTTCTGGTAGTCGAGTGATTGTCCATACGGTCGAGTGTCTTCAAGACTGTCGAGTGGAACATAGTTTCATGGTCGATTGGATGATGATTCTTCTTCGAATGCTTCTGGTTCTTTTAGAGATGTCCTTGGGGAGGGTATCTTGGACAGATCCATGACCCTACCCTAGGTACATAGCTTCATCAGGTTATGATTCAGATGTGGTATATTATCTTTTATAACTATTTGTTGCTTTTCGTGTTTATGACAAATTATGCCCATCAAGTTGACATAGATATCTTTATATAGGAGGTATGTGAACCGGAAATTCCAACCGACCCTATTGTCGAGAGGTTAAATTTAGTTGGATAAAACGAGTATTTGAAAGAAAAATTGAAAAGAATTGAGGGCGAGAAGATGGAATTGGAGTTGCATGTTGCCGATGTCATCGATGATCACAAGATCAAGATGGAGAAAGTGCGCTTGATGATTAGAAAGATTAGAAAATATGCCATTGATAGTGAGGCTTGGTATCATTATGCTGTTGAATCAATTGTTACCTTAGCTACGATCTTGATCGCATTTGTTGCTGCATTTAAATGCTTTAGGTAGAGAGTTATTTGTATGTTTGTTTTATGAGAATAAGTTTTGTATGAACTTGTATTAATTTGTTCTTTTCGGTGTTGTGTAATGAAGATGAGCCGGCAATGGGTGTACAATGACCGATGCTCTCCCTAGTTCATTGATGGCGTGCATACTTTTCTACTTGTGGCTGAGGCAAACAAGCGGGCGGATGGTTTTATGCCTTGTCCATGTGTTGGATGTAAGAATGGTCAGAATTACTCTAAGTTAAAAACCATTCACGTCCACTTGTTTGAGTCCGGTTTCAGGCCCCACTATAATGTTTGCACCAAGCATGGAGAAAGAGGGGTTATGATGGAAGACAATGATGAAGAAGAGGACGACGACAGCTATCCTGGCCATGGGTTCCCTAAATATGATGGTACAACAATGGGGAAGAAGCTGAGTCGGCAATGAGGGAAGAAGCTGAGCCGGCAATGCGGGAAGAAGGTGAAGAAGAGGCATCAGATGAGCCCGTTGATGATCTAGGTTGGGCCATTGCCGATGCAAAGATAAACTGCGCAAGTCAAAAGGAGAAGAAGAAGTTGCAGCGCATGTTAGAGGATCACAAGAAATTGTTGTACCTGAATTGCGAAGCTGACAATAAAAAGTTGGGCACCACACTGGAATTGCTGCAATGGAAGGCAGAGAATGGTGTATCTGAAAAGGGATTTGGGAACTTGCTGGTAATGTTAAAGAAGATGCTTACAAAGGACAACGAATTGCCCGAGAGTACGTACGAAGCAAAGAAGGTTGTCTGCCCTCTAGGGTTAGAGGTGCAGAAGATACATGCATGCCCTAATGACTGCATCCTCTACCGCAGGGAGTACGAGGATTTCAACGCGTGCCTGGTATGCGGTGCATTGCGCTATAAGATCAGCCGCCATGACCCTGGTGATGTCGACGGCGAGCGCCCCGGGAAGAAGATTCCTGCCAAGGTGATGTGGTATGCTCCTATAATTCCATGGTTGAAACACTTGTTCCAAAACAAAGATCATGCCAAGGCGATGCGATGGCACAGAGAAGACTGTATGAAAGACGGGAAGTTGAGAGTACCCGCTGACGGGTCGCAGTGGAGAAAAATTGAGAGAAAGTACAGGGAGGACTTTGCAGGTGACGCAAGGAACGTATGGTTTGGTCTAAGCGCAGATGGTATTAAACCTTTTGGGGAGCAGAGCAGCAATCATAGCACCTGTCCTGTGAATCTATGTATGTATAACCTTCCTCCTTGGTTGTGCATGAAGCGGAAGTTCATTATGATGCCAGTGCTCATCCAAGGCCCTAAGCAACCCGGCAATGACACTCATGTGTACCTAAGGCCATTAGTTGAAGAACTATTACAACTGTGGAATGGAAAAGGTGTACGTGCGTGGGATGAGCACCAACAGGAATAATTTGACCTAAAGGCGTTGCTGTTCGTGACCATCAATGATTGGCCTGCTCTCAGTAACCTTTCAGGACAGACAAACAAGGGATACCGCGCATGCACGCACTGTTTGGATGATACCGATAGTATATATTTGACTAATTGTAAGAAGATTGTGTACCTAGGACATCGTCGATTTCTTCTGAGCAGGCATCCCATAAGAAAGAAAGGCAAGCATTTCAAAGGTGGGGCGGATCACCGGATGAAGTCTCGCCACCGTACTAGTGCTGATGTACATGATATGGTCAAGGATTTGAAGGTAACCTTTGGAAAGGGTCCTCGCGGAAAACCTGTTCCGAATGACATTGACGGACGCGCACCCATGTGGGAGAAGAAATCTATATTTTGGGACCTACCCTATTGGAATGACCTAGAGGCATGCTCTGCAATCGACGTGATGCATGTGACGAAGAATCTTTGCGTGACCCTGCTTGGCTTCTTGGGTATCTATGGGAAGACAAAAGATACACCGGAGGCATGGGAGGACCAGCAACCTATGCATGGAAAAGATGACATACATCACGGTCATGCCAGCTACGCTCGTACCAAAGAAGAGAAGGAAATCTTCTTTGAATTTCTGCTCAGTATGAAGGTACCGTCTGGCTTCTCGTCAAATATAAAGGGAATAATAAATATGGCAGAGAAAAAGTTCCAGAACCTAATGTCTCATGACTGCCACGTGATTTTGACGCAACTGCTTCCGGTTGCATTGAGGGGGCTTCTACCGGAAAACGTTCGGTTAGCCATTGTGAAGCTATGTGCATTCCTCAATGCAATCTCTCAGAAGGTAAGCGATCCAGAAATCATACCAAGGTTAGAGAATGATCTGGTGCAATGTCTTGTCTGTTTTGAGTTGGTGTTCCCACCATCCTTCTTCTACATCATGACACACATCCGAGTTCACCTATGCGAAGAGATTGACGTTCTGGGTCATGTATTTCTACACAATATGTTCCCCTTTGAGAGGTTCATGGGAGTCTTAAAGAAATATGTTCATAACCGTGCTAGGTCAGAAGGAAGCATCTCCATGGGCAATGAAAATGAGGAGGTCATTGAGTTTTGTATTGACTTTATTCCTGACCTTAAGCCGATTGGTGTTCCTGAATCGCGGCATAAGGGCAGACTGGGTGGAAAAGGCACGATAGGAGTGGATCAAATAATATGTATGGACGGGCATTCTCTCACTCAAGCACACTACACAGTTCTACAAAATTCCACCTTGTTGGCTCCGTATATGGAGGAACACAAGAATTTTCTATGCTCCAAACACCCGGAGCAGTCTGACGACTGGATTACACGTGAACAAACAGTGACTTTCACCGATTGGTTGCAGACATGTGCCATGCATGATGCCGCTATTGAAGATGACCTGTACTTGCTGTCCTAGTTAATTACCATCTTCGAATATAATGACTTTCGAAGGGTATGAGATAAATGGGAATACATTTTACACGATCGCCCAAGATAAGAAGAGCACCAACCAAAATAGTGGTGTCCGCTTTGATGCAACAACCAAGATGGGAAAGGACACGTATTATGGTTACATAGAGGACATATGGGAACTTGACTATACACGTGGTTTCAAGGTCTCTTTGTTTCGGTGCAGATGGGTCAATATGGCACGAGGCGGGGTAACGAAAGACCCGTATCACGGAATGACAATAGTGGATCTCAACAATCTTGCGTACACAGACGAACCATTCGTCCTAGCCAATGATGTGGCGTAGGTTTTCTATGTGAAGGACATGTCTACCAAGACGAGAAAATAAAAGATAAGGAAGCAAATACATCATACGATGAGCCAAAGCGCCACATAGTTCTTTCAGGAAAAAGAAACATAGTGGGAGTGGATGACAAGACAGACATATCAGAAGATTATGAAAAGTTTGATGAAATTGCTCCATTCACAGTGAATATTGACCCGAGCATCCAGTTAAATGATGAAGATTGTCCATGGTTATGGCGCAAAGGGACACACGCGAAGAAAAAGTTTCACACCCAAAGATCCCACTTTGGGATGTGATCGGCTTCACTGCAATCACTTTCTTCTCTAGTGAGTTTCCAAACTTGTATATGTTTGTAATAGTTAGGGTGCTTATGTGTTTTGGCACTTGAAACATGTACTTTTGTGCTTCAAACAAACGTGTACCTTTCTGACATCATTTGCTATTTTTCATGCATTTACTGAATTTTTTGAGCTAAATGACCCTGAAACTGAAAAGCAGTACAAATGAACTCCGAAAAGGTTGAAAGTTGGCATGGTATCATCATTTCACCCACATAGCATGTGCAAAAAAGTACAGAGGGTTATGACAAAAATTGGATGCACTTCGTGTACAAAATGGATAATCTCTTTCGAAGTGTCAGGGTTTCGGACGAAAACTCATCTGTTACAAAAGGCATTTCATTTTTTAACTTATTTCAACTCCAGGCTTTTTGTGCATTCAGTATGCACCATTCAAAGCCATGTCATCAATTTTCAACCCTTTTTGACATCATTTGCTATTTTTCATGCATGTACTGAATTTTTTGAGCTAAATGACCCTGAAATTGAAAAGCACTACAAATGAACCCTGAAAAGGTTGAAAGTTGGTATGGTATCATCATTTCACCCACATAGCATGTGCAAAAAAGTAGAGAGGGTTACGGCAAAAACTGGATGCACTTCATGTACAAAATGGACCATCTCTTTCGAAGTATCAGGGTTTCGGATGAAAACTCATGTGTTACAAAGGCATTTCATTTTTTAAATAACCTAAGAATTACCAAATTTAATATAATCATAAAACACACTAATATTAAACATAAGAAAAAAGAATCATGAAAAATCTATTTTTAAAGTTAAGTTATTCCCAAACTAGTGATTCACACAAATTTCAAATAATTCAAATTTGAAAACTACTGGCACTAACAGAAAGTTTGTAATTTTTTGTATCTAAAGCAAAAATATTCACAAAGAAACTCTAAATACAGCAAAAAACAACTCAAAAATAAATAAAAGATATTAAATAAAGCAGAAAAGAGAATAAACTAAATAAAAAAGCCCGCCTACTGGGCCATAGCGGCCTACATACGACTAGAAACCCAACCTGTAGTTGGGCCAGGATGTAGGCCCGCAAGCCTAGTAGGCCCCACAGTGTAGAGCAGGAGAGGTAGGCCTAGAAAGCATGCATTCGAGAGGAGCTCAATGTAGTGCCCGCGCCGGGGCTTATAAACTGATCTTGGCGCTCCTCAACTAGCGAGGTGGGACTAAACTTACCGCACCGCACCTGCGCCAGTGCACACCTTTAGTACCGGGTCGTGGCTCCAAATGGTACTAAGGGGGGGGTCTTTAGTACCGGCTGGAGCCACCACCTGGTACTATAGGGGTGCCCTTCCCGTCGCTTGGCCTGGCCAAATTTGACCTTTAGTACCGATTGATGGCTCCAACCGGTACTAAAGGTCCGTCCTATATATATAGCAGTTATGAAAATTTCAATTTCATCTCACTTCTCCTCTCTGCTTCGACATCGTCGGCCGTCGCACCGTCCCATGCCGTCGCCGTCGCCACCCCCGCCACACGTCGTCGCCATCGCCGTCCCCGTCGACGCCCCGGCCCATCGTCGTCGTCTTGCTGCCGCCCCGTACGCCGCCACCCCGTCGCTGTCGCTGCCCCTGTCGCCGCCCCCCGTCGCCTCGCCATGGCCCAGCCCGTCACCCCGCTGTGAGAACCCCGGCCGCCCCCAAGCCCGACACACACACACACACTTATATGTTTTTCTGATTTTAGTTTTTAGTTTTTTTAGTTTTTCTATTTTTATACAAAGGTTTTAGATGAATTAATTAATTAGATTAGATTAATGTCATAGAATTTGCATATAGAATTAGCTATATATATTTATGTTAGATGAATTAGCTAAAATTTGCATATAGAATTAGCTATATATATTAATGTTAGATGAATTAGTTAGAATTTGCATATAGAATTTAAAAAATGTCATATTTGCATATATAATTTTGACGTATGCAAAGATATAATTTTTTAAATTTTTATATAAGAAATCACAATCCAGTCATTTAAAAAATGTTATGTTTGCATATAGTATTTGTGCTCGACAATGCCCGGCCCGCATCCTCGTCGTCGACCCGTCCGCGACGACTTCCTGCTTCAGAGGACCCATGTCCGAGGCTGGGCTCCACCGGGCTGGCACTGGGAGGTGCTACCTCCAGGGGCGCGCCGCTTGGTGAGGAACCCGGCCCCGGGTCTCGTCGTCGACCCCAAGCTCCTTTGGTGGCGTTCGCGTGGGACACTTTTGGTGCGGAGGGAGCCGGCCCGACCGGAGGTGGTACGTCGCCGTGTCAGGGAGGAGGACGAGCACGTCCGTCGCTACATGGTTGCTTGATACATCTCCAACGTATCTATAATTTTTGATTGCTCCATGCTATTATATTACCTATTTTGGATCTTTATGGGCTTTACTATACACTTTTATATTATTTTTGGGACTAACCTATTATCCGGAGGCCCAGCCCAAAATGTTGTTTTATTGCCTATTTCAGTGTTTTGAAGAAAAGGAATATCAAATGGAGCCCAAACGCAATGAAACCTTCAGGAGAGTTATTTTTGGAACGGAAGCAATCTAGGAGACTTGGAGTCTACGTTTGGGAAGCTTCGAGGTGGCCACGAGGCAGGGAGGTGCACCTGCCCCCCTGGGCGCGCCCCCACCCTCGTGGGCCCCTCGTGGATCCCCTGACCTACTTCTTCCACCTATATATATGCATGTACCCCCCAAACATCGAATACGACAATAGATCGGGAGTTCCGCCACGAGAAGCCTCCGTAGCCACTAAAAACCAATCTAGACCCGTTCCAGCACCCTGCCGGAGGGGGGGAATCCCTCTCCGGTGGCCATCTTCATCATCCCGGCGCTCTCCATGATGAGGAGGGAGTAGTTCACCCTCGGGGCTGAGGGTATGTATCCGTAGCTATGTGTTCGATCTCTCTCTCTCTCTCGTGTTCTTGAGGTGGTACGATCTTGATGTATCGCGAGCTTTGCTATTATAGTTGGATCCTATGATGTTTCACCCCCTCTACTCTCTTGTGATGAATTGAGTTTTCTCTTTGAAGTTATCTTATCGGATTGAGTCTTTAAGGATTTGAGAACACTTGATGTATGTCTTGCATGTGCTTATCTGTGGTGACAATGGGATATCACGTGATCCACTTGATGTATGTTTTGGTGATCAACTTGCGAGTTCCCTCGTGAACTTATGCATAGGGGTTGTCACACGTTTTTGTCTTGACTCTCCGATAGAAACTTTGTGGCACTCTTTGAAGTTCTTTGTGTTGGTTGAATAGATGAATCTGAGATTGTGTGATGCATATCGTATAATCATACCCACGGATACTTGAGGTGACATTGGAGTATCTAGGTGACATTAGGGTTTTGGTTGATTTGTGTCTTAAGGTGTTATTCTAGTACGAACTCTATGATAGATTGAACAGAGAGAATATCTTCGTGTTAAGTTTTGGGTAAAGATTCGATGATTTGTGTTTTCTGTTAAGTTTTGTGTTGTGAAGTTTTCAAGTTTTGGGTAAAGATTCCATGGACTATGGAATAAGGAGTGGCAAGAGCCTAAGCTTGGGGATGCCCAAGGCACCCCAAGGTAATATTCAAGGACAACCAACAGCCTAAGCATGGGGATGCCCCGGATGGCATCCCCTCTTTCGTCTTCGTCTATTGGTAACTATACTTGGAGCTATATTTTTATTCACCACATGATATGTGTTTTGCTTGGAGCGTCTTGTATGATTTGAGTCTTTGCTTTTTATTTTACCACAATCATACTTGTTGTTCACACCTTTTGAGAGAGACTCACATGATTGGGAATTCATTAGAATACTCTATGTGCTTCACTTATATCTTTTGAGCTATATAGTTTTTGCTCTAGTGCTTCACTTATATCTTTTAGAGCATGGCGGTGGTTTTGTTTTATAGAAACTATTGTTCTCTCATGCTTCACTTATATTATTTTGAGAGTCCTTTAGAACAACATGGAAATAATAAAAAACTTCATGCAAGTGCATTGAATACTATGAGAAGTTTGATAGATGATAATTGTTTTGAGATATGGAGATGGTGATATTAGAGTCATGCTAGTTGAGTAGTTGTGAATTTGAGAAATAATTGTGTTGAAGTTTGTGATTCCCGTAGCATGCACGTATGGTGAACCATTATGTGACGAAGTCGGAGCATGATTTATTTATTGATTGTCTTCCTTATGAGTGGCGGTCGGGGACGGGCGATGGTCTTTTCCTACCAATCTATCCCCCTAGGAGCATGTGCGTAATACTTTGCTTTGATAACTTATAGATTTTTGCAATAAGTATATGAGTTCTTTATGACTAATGTTGAGTCCATGGATTATACGCACTCTCACCCTTCCACGATTGCTAGCCTCTCTAATACCGCGCACTTTTCGCCGGTATCATAAACCCACCATATACCTTCCTGAAAACAGCCACCATACCTACCTATTATGGCATTTCCATAGCCATTCCGAGATATATTGCCATGCAACTTTCCACCATTCCATGATTATGACACGCTTCATCATTATCATATTGCTTTGCATGATCATGTAGTTGACATCGTATTTGTGGCAAAGCCACTGTTCATAATTCTTTCATACATGTCACTCATGCATCATTGCACATCCCGATACACTGCCAGAGACATTCACATAGAGTCATATTTTGGTCTAAGTATTGAGTTGTAATTCTTGAGTTGTAAGTAAATAAAAGTGTGATGATCATCATTATTAGAGCATTGTCCCATGTGAGGAAAGGATGATGGAGACTATGATTCCCCCACAAGTCGGGATGAGACTTCGGACAGAAAATAAAACAGACAAAAAAGAGGCCCAAAAAGGGAGAAAAAGCCCAAATAAAAAATAAAAAAATGAGAGAAAAAGAGAGAAGGGACAATGTTACTATCCTTTTACCACACTTGTGCTTCAAAGTAGCACCATGATCTTCATGATAGAGAGTCTCCTATGTTGTCACTTTCATATACTAGTGGAAATCTTTCGTTATAGAACTTGGCTTGTATATTCCAATGATGGGCCTCCTCAAAATTCCCTAGGTCTTTGTGAGCAAGCGAGTTGGATGCACACCCACTAGTTTCTTTTGTTGAGCTTTCATACACTTATAGCTCTAGTGCATCCGTTGCATGGCAATCCCTACTCACTCACATTGATATCTATTGATGGGCATCTCCATAGCCCGTTGATACGCCTAGTTGATGTGAGACTATCTTCTCCCTTTTTGTCTTCTCCACAACCACCATTCTATTCCACCATAGTGCTATATCCATGGCTCACGCTCATGTATTGCGTGAATATTGAAAAAGTTTGAGAACACCAAAAGTATGAAACAATTGCTTGGCTTGTCATCAGGATTGTGCATGATTTAAATATTTTGTGTGGTGAAGATGGAACATAGCCAGACTATATGATTTTGTAGGGATAACTTTCTTTGGCCATGTTATTTTGAGAAGATATGACTTCTTAGTTAGTATGATTGAAGTATTATTATTTTTATGTCAATATTAAACTTTTATCTTGAATCTTTCGGATATGAACATTCATGCCACAATAAAGAAACATTACATTGAGAAATATGTTAAAAAGCATTCCACATCAAATATTCTTTTTTATCATTTACCTACTCAAGGACGAGCAGGAATTAAGCTTGGGAATGCTTGATATGTCTCCAACATATCTATAATTTTTGATTGCTCCATGCTATTATATTATCTATTTTGGATGTTTATGGGCTTTACTATACACTTTTATATTATTTTTGGGACTAACCTATTAACCGGAGGCCCAACCCAAAATGTTGTTTTATTGCCTATTTCAGTGTTTTGAAGAAAAGGAATGCCAAATGGAGTCCAAACGGAATGAAACCTTCGGGAGAGTTATTTTTGGAACAGAAGCAATCCAGGAGACTTGGAGTCTACGTCTGGGAAGCTTCGAGGTGGCCATGAGGCAGGGAGGCGCGCCTGCCCCCCTGGGCGTGCCCCCACCCTCGTGGGCCCCTCGTGGCTCCCCTGACCTACTTCTTCCTCCTATATATATCCACGTACCCGCCAAACATCAAAGACGGCAATAGATCGGGAGTTCCGCCGCCAGAAGCCTCCATAGCCATCGAAAATCAATCTAGACCCGTATCGGCACCCTGCCAAGGGGGGAATCCCTCTCCGGTGGCCATCTTCATCATCCCGGCGCTCTCCATGACGAGGAGGGAGTAGTTCACCCTCGGGGCTGAGGGTATGTACCAGTAGCTATGTGTTTGATCTCTCTCTCTCTATCGTGTTCTTGAGGTGGTACGATCTTGATGTATCCCAAGCTTTGCTATTATAGTTGGATCTTATGATGTTTCTCCCCCTCTACTCTCTTGTGATGAATTGAGTTTTCCCTTTGAATTTATCTTATCGGATTGAGTCTTTCAGGATTTGAGAACACTTGGTGTATGTCTTGCATGTGCTTATCTATGGTGACAATGGGATATCACGTGATCCACTTGATGTATGTTTTGGTGATCAACTTGCGAGTTCCCTCGTGAACTTATGCATAGGGGTTGGCACACGTTTTCGTCATGACTCTCCGATAGAAACTTTGTGGCACTCTTTGAAGTTCTTTGTGTTGGTTGAATAGATGAATCTGAGATTGTGTGATGCATATCGTATAATCATACCCATGGATACTTGAGGTGACATTGGAGTATCTAGGTGACATTAGGGTTTTGGTTGATTTGTGTCTTAAGGTGTTATTCTAGTAAGAACTCTATGATAGATTGAACAGAAAGAATAGCTTCGTGTTATTTTACTACGGACTCTTGAATAGATCGATCAGAAAGGTTAACTTTGAGGTGGTTTCGTACCCTACAAGAATCTCTTCATTTGTTCTCCGCTATTAGTGACTTTGGAGTGACTCTTTATTGCATGTTGAGGGATAGTTATATGATCCAAATATGTTATTATTGTTGAGAGAACTTGCACTAGTGAAAGTATGAACCCTAGGCCTTGTTTCCTAGCATTGCAATACCGTTTGTGCTCACTTTTACCACTTGCTTCCTTTCTGTTTTTATATTTTTAGATTACAAAAACCATTATCTACTATCCATATTGCACTTGTATCACCATCTCTTCGCCGAACTAGTGCACCTATACAATTTACCATTGTATTGGGTGTGTTGGGGACACAAGAGATTCTTTGTTATTTGGTTGCAGGGTTGCTTGAGAGAGACCATCTTCATCCTACGCCTCCCATGGATTGATAAACCTTAGGTCATCCACTTGAGGGAAATTCTCTAATGTCCTACAAACCTCTGCACTTGGAGTCCCAACAACATCTACAGGAAGAAGGTTGTGTATTAGACATCAAGCTCTTTTCTGGCGCCGTTGCCGGGGAGGTTAGCTCTTGAAGGTATATCTTTAGATCTTGCAATCGAATCTTTTTGTTTCTTGGTTTAGCACTAGTTTAGTTTATAAAAGAAAACTACAAAAGAATGGAATTGAGTTTGCCTCATATGCTTCATATTTTTAATATTTTTCGTGAGAATGATGGAAAGTAAAATTGTGCTCAAATGCTAGAAGAAGAAGTCTATAAAATGTTTGGCACTAAATCTTTGAATGATGAGCATGATTGCAATGTTGTTAGTATGAACTCTTTGAATATCCATAGTACTAATGATGATTCCACTAGTCATGATGAAAATATCTCTTATAAGCATGTCGATTTTTGTGGAGTGCATAGAGTTTGCATGTACATACCAAACAGGGAAGATAGATTATGCAAAAGGCATAAGTATTTGGAAACTAAATGGTTGCAAGAAAGGCTAGATGTTTGTGCTAAAAATTTAAACTTTCTTAGCCGTACTTGTGAACTTTGCAATGAACGTGATCATTTCAGTACCCAATGCAAATTGTTTCATGATTGTATCGTGTCCCAAAATTGTGATGACTTGATTTCCCTTGCACATCATAATGAACTTAGTTTATCTTGGGTTATGAAGAAATGAAACGTATATCTAAGGTTATTCCAGAATTTTCCATTTATAGAGTTCTTAATTTTGATCTAGAGGAAATTTATATGTATTGTGTGGTGAATTGCATTGAAAATCCTTATATTTCCAAGTATATAAAGAAAAGAACTAGAGGATGAAGAGAATACCAACGAAAGGGAAGAGACTTCCCAATATTCTCCTATTATTTCTTATGATGAATCAGGTAACGAGGAGGAGCCTTCTATTCAACCAATCTCATTAATAAGGAGCTCCAAAAAGAGGATTAAGCCCACACATGATGTGAAGAATAAAAAGAAAAGACGAAGAAGTAAAGGTAGAAAGGTATCTCTCCCAAATGATGTTGCTCCTATTACTATTTCTGATGATGATAATTGTTATACTATTGGTGCCATCCATACTGTTAATGATGAGAGTGATTATGCTTATGATATGAAAAGGCCCAAGCTTGGGGATGCTATGTTTGATGGAGATGATATTTTTGAGAATATATTTGCTGCAATTAATGTTTGTCCCAAGGATGGGGATGCTACATTTAATGAAGATGATATTTTTAGTCTCCCAAGTTTTGATATGCAAATTTATAATGATGATAGCATGCCTCCTACTTATGATGATTATATTGATGAAAGTGGGTTTGGAAGAGTGTCAACTTCAGGAAGTTATGATCCCACTATTTTGGAGGATGTTGAATCTTATTATGACAATTATGAAAGTGGATTTGGAGAGGTCATGACTTTATTTAGTAATGATTGCACTATCTTGGAAGAGGTTTCAATTGATTATGATGAGAACAAAGTCGCTACTTATGATGATTATTGTGATGACACTTATGCTATAAAAAGTAGTGATGATTATATTTATAAAACTGGTCATGATTATGATGACCCTTTTTCTGAATATTACTCCTTTAATGTGGAAACAATTTATAGTATTCGAGTTTCTTATGATACTCCCACTATTCCGAATGAGAAGAATTTTGCTTATGCAGAGAGTAGTAAAATTTCTATTCAAGTAGATCATGAAAAGAATGCTTTAGGTGCTGGTTATATTGTTGAATTCATTCATGATGCTACTAAAAATTATTATGACGGAGGAACATATGCTTGTAGGAATTGCAATAATATCAAGTTTCCTATCTATGTGCTTAAAGTCTTGAAGTTATGCTTGTTTTGCCTTCCTATGATAGTTGATTATTGTTCCCATAAGTTTTTTGCGCACAAAAACCCTATGCATAGGAAGTGGGTTAGGCTTAAATGTGCTAGTCATATTCTTCATGATGCTCTCTTTATGTTTCAATTCTTATCTTTTATGTGAGCCTCATTGAAATCATCATGCCTAGCTAGGGGCGTTAAACGATAGTGCTTGTTGGGAGGCAACCCAACTTTATTTTTGTTCCTTGATTTTTGCTCCTGTTTAGTAATAAATAATTTATCTAGCCTCTATTATGATTGAGTTTTATGTTTTAATTAGTGTTTGTGCCAAGTAGAACCGTTGGGAAGACTTGGGGAAAGTCTTTGTGATCATGCTGTAAAAAAGAGAAACTTTAGCTCTCACGAGATTTGCTGCCATTTTTTATTAGAGAGTGATGTTTAGTTAATTATTTTTGCAGATCATTAATAGATAAATTCCTCACCTCCACCAATTTATTTTAGAATTTTTGGGGTTCCAGAAGTTTTCTTTAGTTACATATTACTACAGACTGTTCTGTTTTTGACAGATTCTGTTTTTCATGTGTTGTTTGCTTATTTTGATGAATCTATGGCTAGTAAAAGAGTTTATAAACCATAGAGAAGTTGGAATACAGTACGTTAAAAACCAATATGAATAAATAATGAGTTCATTACAGTACCTTGATGTGGTGTTTTGTTTTCTTTCGCTAACGGAGCTTACGAGTTTTCTGTTAAGTTTTGTGTTGTGAAGTTTTCAAGTTTAGGGTAAAGATCGATGGACTATGGAATAAGGAGTGGCAAGAGCCTAAGCTTGGGGATGCCCAAGTGTCAGTGTACTAGAGTAGGGGTACCCTAGTAACCCGAACTTGTGCACGGGCAGTCGCAGCATCCCGCGGCAAGGCTTGCCGGGTGACCGCCAAGGTCCTCCGCGGTTCCTTTGGAGCCATTCAAGAACAAAGTGTCCAAGCCAAGAAGACAAGACCCCGGCAAGAGGAGCTTGCCGGGAAGGCTATCAAAATCATCTCAAGACCCCGGCAAGAGGAGCTTGCCGGGAAGGCCATCCAAGGCATTTCACGGAACTTGCCGCGGCGCGCTACGCGCCCCGGCAAGACCCGGTGAGCAACAAGCTCCCGGACGCGACAAGACAACAACCGCGGCAAGGCGCTTGCCGCGGCAAGCCACCTCTCCGAGCCCGCGCTCCAGCACATCCACCAACGTGTCGCTCCGGGGCCCTTCCAGGCGTACGTGGCGGAAAGCTGTGCAGCCAGGGGCGTGCGGTGGCAAGCGGCGCTGACAAGATCGCCATCGTGGCGAACGGTGGCGTCCCTGGCGGTCCCTTTTCGCACTGTTTAGGCGACACAGACGGGCATTTAATGCCCTTGTCCCCTGCCGTCAGGGTTAGGTATGATACACTGTAGCAGGCCGCTGTGCCTACCACAGCACCTTTCCATTTCCCATTTGCCTCCGTTGCCACCTGTTGGTGACCCCTTAAGCATATAAAAGGAGGCCCGTGTGCAACGTAGAGAGGGGTTAGCTGGTTCGGAAAACACTCATGCTCGGTCTCGCTAGCTGCTGGTGTGTACTGTAGCACTCCGCGCTTCCGAGCTAGAAATCAATACAAATCACAAAGCAGGAGTAGGGTTTTACGCATCCATGCGGCCCGAACCTGGGTAAATCACTCGCGTGTATCGCCTCGATTTGCTCTTTGCACGACCTCCGCCCCCGCCGAACCGAAAGGGACCCGGTCCGCCGGTCCCATAGGTGCCCGTGGATCAGTACCCCGGCATCTTTGGTCGTCGGAGGGATACCCAAGATCTTACGTCCCCAGCTGCGCCAGCTCCTTGTCGATATCTGTGGCGGCGTTCACCAGACTCTCCGTCCAGTGCGTCACAGTCTCCCTGAAGGTGTTCTGGGCGGCGGCAGCGCTCTCCAGCAGCGCCTTGTCGGACTTGATTTCCTCCTTCAAGGCCGCCTCCCGCTTCTTGGCGCTGTCCAGAGTATTGGTCAAAGTGGTTAGCTTCAACTCAAGATCCACGTTCGAGACCTTGGCGGAGCTGAGCTCTCTGCCCTTCTCGGCGAGATCGGCTTCGAGCTGCGCCACCTTCGTCTTCAACTCCTCCTTGGCGGCCTCGGCGGCGGCGGCGGCGTCCTCTGCTTGTTTGAGGGCTCCACTGAGCTTTTCCTCGCGCGAGGCAAGCTCCTCCTCGTGGGCGTCGAGATTGACCTTCCGCTGCGCCAGCTCGCCCTCCTCCGCGGCTAGCTTCACAGCGGCAAGTCGCTGCAGCTCTTTGGCTTCGGCCTTCTCGAGGAGAAAGGCCTTCTGCACTTCAGCGAGCTGCTCCCGCTCCTCTGCCAGGGATCGGACGGCTTCCCAGTGGAAACCCCCAAGCTCCTCCACGCACTTCTCGATATCAGCTCCCGCCTTCGCGACAAGCGCCTCGCGGGACTCCAGCTTGGCCTGCCACGCGCGGTAGAGCGACATCAACCTGCGCAGCAGTCGCTCTTCTCCGGGCTCGTTGCTGCTGCTGCTTGGCGCGTCAACCACCGTCAAGCCAGCGGAGGCGAGCACTTCTCCGTCAAAGACCTCCCCCTCGACCGGCGCTCTGGAGCTCGATGCCCAGGGAAGATTGATGAAGACGTCGTCGCCGGCCTTCAAATAGACGCCCGGCTGGGGCTCCTTGGAGCTTGGTGCTGCAGCTTCGGCCCACTGGTCGGCGGTCGGCGCAGCGCCTGGCGCTCCTGCGGCCTCTGGGCCGTCAGTATGGTCGCTGGAATCCTCGCCAGTTGTTGTGGCATCAGCCTTGGCGGCCTCTGCGCCGGCGGCATCTCCAGCACCGGCTGGTTCGTCGGCGGCGACCTCGGTCTCCATCTGCTCCGCAGCGGATGGATCTGACGACCGGAAAAGGGGAGAAGAGTCAAACAAAATCCGGCAAAAACCCAGAAAGATCAAGAAAAGAAGAACCCAAGGGAAGTTTGGAAGCAAGAGGAGTACCTGCACCAGGCTCTGCAGTCGTGGTCTCTGCCGTCGGGTGGCCGCTGGTGCTGTCCCTCGCCGGAGAACCCTCCCTTGCCGCAGACTTCTCCCTCACCGGGAAGCCTTCCCTTGCCGGAGAATTCTCCCTTGTCGGGGGATTCTCCCTTGGCTCCTGGTGGGGCTGCTTGGCTCCTACACAAGTCAACAAGCAGATATCAGCAAAGACAAGTACCCATGCGCGCCTCGCCGCGGAAAGTAATTCACACACTTACGCTGGGGGCTGCCCTGGAGGAAAGTCGCCGGCTCCGGCAAGGTTGTCTCGGGCGCGCCACCTGCTGTCGCAGTGGGCTCGTCCTCGATGATGATCACCGGGGCCTTAGCTCTCTTTGCCGCTCTCTGGGCCAGAGTCCTAAAGAGGAACAGATTCAGCGAAAAGCAAGTGAGAAACAAGACCAACAACAAGAACTGAAGAAGTGCAAGTACAACAAGAGAAGCGTACTCTTCTTCTTCTTCCTCGTCGGAGCTTAACGCGGAGAAGTCGAAGCCCGGTGCGCGCCCGGCGCGAGGAGGCGGAGGAAAAGTTTCCCTTGGCCGCTTGGCGGGAGCAGTGGCGGCGGTCTGAGACGACCCCGCTCCGGCTGTCGGCGCGGCGTGAGTAGCGGTAGGGACTGAAGTAGTGGTCCGGCTAGACTCCGCTCCAGTTGCCGTCGTAGCATGAGGCGCTCCCGCGGCAATGGTGTTTGCCGTGGTAGAGCGCGTCATGCGGCGTGGCGACTGTTGACCCGCTTGCCGCTCCGCCACATCACCGACCTTGCGGAGACGCCTTCTTGGTGGGGATGGAGGCTCTGCTTCTGGTGGGCTGTCTGAAGACGAGGTGGAAGAAGAGTTGATTTCCAATGAGCCGCTCGTGTCCTTGGCGGGCTCGCTCGGCTCGGCGTCGCGCCCGACAAGCTCCTTCTTGCCGGCGGGCTCCCCTCGCTCGGCACGGCTTGCCGCCTCTGCTGCATCTGCCTCCTCCATAGTGAATCCAAACTCGCCCGCGGCTGCGGCTGCCGCTGCCTCCTCCAGCCTAGTGGCAATGAGCACCATCTCCGCATCCGTGGTGTCGTGGGTGAGGCCGTCCTTCTCGTCGGCGTGGGTCGGCACTTCCACCAAGTCGTCGAAGAACTGCTGCACGACCTCGTCTGCAGGCTCCTGCCAAGTTCGCACAATCCCGTGTGAGTCGCACTCCGGCATCATTGCACGGATGCGGTCGAGCGCGGAATTGTTGCACAAAGGCACGACGCCCCCCGGCAACCTGAACACCTCGAGATGCTGGGGGTCATATTTGAACAGCTCCTGTAGCATCGCGTTGAGCTCCAGGACTGTGAAGTTGTAATTGAGGCCTGGCCGCAACCTCATGATGTCTGCCGCGTTCTTGAACTCCCAAGTGGGCCTCCCCCGTTCCTGCAGGGGGGCGATGCGGCGGCGAAGAAAGTCTGCGCCAACAGCGCCAACAGTAAGCCCCGCAAGCCTCAGGCGCAGGATCCTGGTGACAGCAATCTTCAGCCTGGCGTCCTCCCGGGCCATGTCACTCCAATCGCTGCCACGTGCTACTGGGGTTCGCTGTCGGGTGGTAAATGGCTGTGGGCTCTCCTCGTCAATCCAGCACCAATCAGCTCTCCACTCCTCCCACTTGCCGCGGAATTCTCCCTCCAGATAGGTCTCTTTCTTGCCGGGCCTTGAGATCCAGGCAATTCTGCCGGATAGAGGCTCTCCTCTCTCTACTCGGGGTATGAAGAAGTGGCGGAAGAGGGCTACGTTGGGAAGGACTCCGACAAAGTTTTCGCAGAGAGGTGCGAAAACTGCCATTGTCAGGACGGCATTGGGGGTGAAGTCGAGGAGATGGAATCCATAGGTATTCATGATGTCACAGAAGAAATCAGAGAAAGGCGGGCAGAGCCCGCAGTAGAAGAACAATGCGCAGAAGGGGTACCCATTCGGAGCCTTCTTCCAAGTAGCGGCGGGGAGTACCTTAGTGCGCGGATGCGCACGCGTCTCCGCCGACCAGAAAAGGTAATAGTTTTCCCTCAGCTCCTTCGCGCCAAGCTTGGGGGGGGGGAACGGACCGCTCCTTCCGCAGCGCCGTGAGCCGCTGCGCCTCGGTCATCTTCACGGTCTTCCCCTTGTCGGCTTTTGGAGCCATGGTGGAAGCAGTGGAGGAGGTCGACGTCGTTGGTGGTGTTAGTGGCAATGGGGGGGAGCGCTGCTCTCTCTCTCTCTCTCTCAGCTTTGGGGAGGCAAGGGAGGGGCGGAGATTTCTGAGATTGGGAACGGCAATGGGCGAGTGGGCCAACTGCCCCTATTTCCCCTTCTTATAAAGGGGGAGGGGGCGGACGTTCCGCATTTCCGAATAAAGAAACCCCCACGATCTCTCCCACGATGCCGCATTCAACGTGTGCCGTTCGGGGAGGGCGCGGTGGATACGGAGTGAGATTCGGCGTAACCTAGGCCGCGCGTGCCCGTGCCCTGTTTTGGGCCTGGCCCAACAGCGCTCGGCACCGTGTATGGCCCAGGCCCGGGGGCTCCTGTCAGTGTACTAGAGTAGGGGTACCCTAGTATCCCGAACTTGTGCACGGGCAGTCGCAGCATCCCGCGGCAAGGCTTGCCGGGTGACCGCCAAGGTCCTCCGTGGTTCCTTTGGAGCCATTCAAGAACAAAGTGTCCAAGCCAAGAAGACAAGACCCCGGCAAGAGGAGCTTGCCGGGAAGGCTATAAAAAACATCTCAAGACCCCGGCAAGAGGAGCTTGCTGGGAAGGCCATCCAAGGCATTTCACGGAACTTTCCGCGGCGCGCTATGCGCCCCGACAAGACCCGGTGAGCAACAAGCTCCCGGAAGCGACAAGACAACAACCGCGGCAAGGCGCTTGCCGCGGCAAGCCACCTCTCCGAGCCCGCGCTCCAGCACATCCACCAACGTGTCGCTCTGGGGCCCTTCCAGGCATACGTGGCGGAAAGCTGTGCAGCCAGGGGCGTGCGGTGGCAAGCGGCGCTGACAAGATCGCCATCATGGCAAACGGTGGCGTCCCTGGCGGTCCCTTTTCGCACTGTTTAGGCGACAGAGACGGGCATTTAATGCCCTTGTCCCCTGCCGTCAGGGTTAGGTATGATACACTGCAGCAGGCCACTGTGCCTACCACAGCACCTTTCCATTTCCCGTTTGCCTCCGTTGCCACCTATCGGTGACCCCTTAAGAATATAAAAGGAGGCCCGTGTATCGCTCGCGTGTATCGCCTCGATTTGCTCTTTGCACGACCTCCGCCCCCGCCGAACCGAAAGGGACCCGGTCCGCCGGTCCCATAGGTGCCCGTGGATCAGTACCCCAGCATCTTTGGCGCGCCAGGTAGGGGGGCGTCGAAGTTGTGTGAACCAGATCTGGCGTTCTCGCGAGCTAGATCTTCATCATCTTCATCAACATGCCACCGAAGAAGAATGTTTTGGAGGCAGCTGCTCCTTCCGCGCCGAGCCAACCACCGCCGGAGCAAACGGTTGGTGGGGCAGACGGCGGCGGAAGAACGGGTGTCGACGAGGGAGCTCGCGGTGCCGCCAGGTCCAAGGACAAGGCTGCGCTGCCCACCGGCGGCGTAGCCGGTTCCCACAACGACCGGGCGCACTCCAAGACCTTGGCGTCCATACATGCACCGCGCCCGTCTCAGGAGGCGCGGGAATGGCAGCGTCATGGTACTCACGGTACCATGCGTTCGCTAGACCAAGATCGAGCTGGTGGATCTCGGAGCGCTCAGGACCACCATGCACGTCAACCTGCTGGCGCGAGCGAGACACGGTCGCCTGGACGGGATACTGCTCCTTCTAACGTAGTTAGAAGTCCGAGCATATCCCGCTCCTCGCACCGTTCGCCACCACCACCCGCCACTGCAGCAGAAGCTTTGGCGCGAGCTCAGCTGCTCCTAGATTACCCTCCAACGGCAGACAAGATCGACGATTGGAGGGCCACCATCTAGAGTCTCATCAGCTTCGCCAACGGCGACACTCCACGGCAGCCGAGCACGTCGCAGCCGCGGCAAGCCAGCCAGGCACGAGCCGGAGACGACAAGACTGGAGGGGGTGCAACTACTGTGCACTCTCCGCCCCGAAGGCCAAGATCGCCGACTCGCCGGATCCGCCTCGACAGCGACTCCACCGCGTCGTCAGATCCGCGAGCTCGTCGTGATCAGCGCCGAGTTCTTCAAGAACGACAACAAGAAGACGCTCGTACTCGCATCGAGCGCCGAAGAGAAGCGCGACGTCAATCAGACCAGCGCGCTGGGCCCTCTGTTGACATGCATGCGCCAGGGGAACCAGGCGACTTGCCGTACGCGGTAGGTTGCCCTGCGTTCACTCGTGAGCTACGGCAAGTCCAGTGGCCCAGTACGAAGAATTTCAAACCAGATGTACCAGAGAAGTATGACGGCAAGTCGCATCCGTCGGAGTTCCTCAGCATCTACACCATCGCGGTGCAGGCTGCTGGGGGGCGGGACGACAAGATCCTTGCCAACTACTTCCCGTTGGTGCTCAAGCCCAACGTCAGGTCCTGGCTCATGCACTTGCCGGACAACTCCATATCCTCCTGGGCTGATCTATGCCATCAGTTTGTCGGCGCCTTTACAGGCGGCCACAAACCTCATGGCCAAGAGAGTGATCTTCATCTGCTCGTCCAGAAGGAAGGAGAGCCCCTGCGCAAGTACATTCAGAGGTTCAGCCGTGTACAGTACAACATCCCAGACGTCCACCCCGCCGCGGTCATCAGCGCGTTTCATCAGAACGTGCGTAACCGCAGGATGCGGGAGGGGATGGCGATGTGCAGGATCAGAGACGTCAGTGAGCTATATGCCCTGGCCGACAAGTGTGAACGCGCTGAGGAAGGGAGGAGACTCCCCGGAGAGAATGCAGGAGCGGGAGGATCTGACAGCGAAGATGCTGCCCCGGCAAAGAAAAACCGGCGGCGGAACAGGAAGAAGAAAGGCAAAGAGGTGCTAGTCGTTGAGCAGTCCGGCAACGAAGGTGGCGCCAAGCAGGCCAAGGTTGGTAGCTCCGGCAAGGAGATTGCCGCGTGCGCCAAATGCCAGGCTGTGGCTGTCGCCGACAAGCAGGACGGCTCCGACAAGCAGTACTGTAAGATTCACCGCACCAAGGGCCATGACCTCCAGAGCTGCAAAAAGGTCGAGCAGCTTGTCCAGCAGCAAAAAGCTGAGTACGAGCGACGCGACAAGGAGAGGGACCAAGGAGGTGCTGGAGAATCCGGCAAGAAGCGTGCCGGCCGGGAAGGACGCCGCGGCAAGGCCAAGAAGTGGCAAGGAGACAGACCTCCCCGGGGCCGCGACAACGATGAAGACGACGACGACGACCAAGACATGGATGATGTCGAGACCAGTGAGTAGGAGTTTCAGAAAGCCACAGAGGTCTTGTGCGTTGACGGCGGCGCTTCCCTGCATACTTCACACCGCCAACTCAAGCAGTGGGTGCGGGAAGTCAATGCAGCGGAACCACCTGTCGAATCGCGCAAACTTCTGAAATGGTCCAGCACGCCTATCATCTTTGACATTGAGGACCACCCTAATCGCACTACTGCGGTCAGGTGTTTGCCGATGTTGGTTTCACCAACTATCCGCAACCTCAAGGTCACCAAGATGCTAGTTGACAGCGGGGCCGGCATAAACCTGATCTCCTCCGCTATACTCCAAAAACTCCAGATCCCTGACAGCGAGCTCGAAGAGACCGGCACATTCCAAGGAATCAACCCGGGAAGGAGCAAGCCGAAGGGGAAAGTCACGCTGCCAGTAACATTTGGCAGCGAGCTAAACTTCAGGACTGAGAAGGTCACATTCGACGTTGCCGATATTCCATTGCCTTACAATGGGATACTTGGCCGTCCAGCACTCGCCAAGTTCATGGCGGCCTCTCACTACGCATATAACATGCTGAAGATGCCAGGCCCGATAAGCGTCATCTCTGTCCCCGGCGACAGGAAAGATGCCCTTATCTGTGCCGACAAGATCTACCGGGAAGCAGCAGCCGCAACAGATCACAAGTCACTTGCCGCTGAAGCTCCCGGGGGGAAGAAGACCAAGCCCGGCAAGAGTTCTGATGCCCACTCCGGCAAGCGCACCTCTTCGCAGTGCTGCGCTGCCGTCGAGGACGCACCATCGAGCTCCACCGGCAAGTGTAAGAAGACGATGGCAGCTCCGCCAGAGACGAAAAAGGTGTCCGCCAAGGAGGACGGCACTGGTGGTACCTTCACCATCAGTGCCACGCTCTACCCTAAATAGGAAAGCGCGCTCGTTGCTTTCCTGCGGGCGAATGTCGACGTGTTTGCATGGCAACCGTCTGATATCCCCGGTGTTCCCAGGAAAGTAATTGAGCACCACCTTGCCGTTTGTCCTCATGCGCGGCCCGTCAAGCAGAAGGTCAGGAAGCAGGCAGTGGAGCGCCAAAAATTCATTGCAGAAGAAATCAAGAAACTGGAAGCAGCAGGCCTTGTCAGAGGAGTGCTCCATCCTACGTGGTTGGCCAATCCTGTAGTCGTGCGCAAGGCAAACGGGAAATGGAGACTTTGTATCGATTTTACCGATGTTAACAAAGCTTGTCCCAAAGACCCATTTCCTTTGCCGCGCATTGACCAGATTGTTGACTCCACAGCCGGATGTGATTTGCTTTCATTTCTTGACGCATACTCAGGATATCATCAGATCTTCATGGCAGAAGAAGATGAGGAGAAGACCGCATTTATTACTCCATGTGGCACGTATTGCTTCGTACGAATGCCTTTCGGACTAAAAAATGCTGGTTCAACATTTGCAAGGGTAGTTCATGTCGCTCTTGAGCCGCAAATACATAGAAATGTGGAAGCATACATGGATGATATAGTGGTCAAGAGCAAGGACAGAGCAACCCTGATTCAAGATCTAGACGAGACCTTTGCAAATCTGCGCAAGATCAGCCTCAAGCTCAACCTAGAGAAGTGTGTGTTTGGAGTTCCCTCCGGCAAGCTTCTCGGGTTCTTCCTGTCTCAGCGGGGAATTGAAGCCAATCCCGACAAGATCAAGGCCATTGAGCAGATTGAAGAACCAAAGCGCGTCAAGGATGTACAGAGACTTACCGGTTGTGTGGCTGCTCTCAGCAGGTTTATCTCTCAGTCTGCTGAGCGCGCCCTACCATTTTTCAAACTATTGAAAAAGGCAGGTCCAATGAAATGGACTCCGGAAGCGGAGGCTGCGCTGCAAGACTTGAAGAGATACCTGTCCTCTCCTCCAATACTTGTCGCACCTAAGCCACAAGAGAAGTTGCTGCTGTACATAGCGGCAACCAATCAAGTGGTTAGTGCTGCGTTAGTAGCAGAGAGGGAGGCAGATGATGAGCCAACAACCACGACAAGCGCATCCAGTGACAAGCAGGGGGCTTCCCCGGCAAGCTCCGGTCCCGACAAAGATGGATCTGCGCAGATGCGAGAAGAGATACAGAAGAAAATGGTGCAGCGCTCAGTTTACTTTGTCAGCTCCCTTCTGCAGGGGGCTAGGTCAAGGTACTCTGGCATGCAGAAATTGCTTTTCGGTCTTCTCATGGCCTCGAGAAAGCTGCGCCATTACTTCCAAGCACATGAGATCACAGTTGTCACTCGCTTTCCGCTGAAGAGGATACTGCAGAATCCAGAAGCGACAGGCAGGATTGTTGAGTGGGCACTAGAACTGTCAAGCTTTGGCCTCAAGTTTGAAAGCACTTCAACTATCCAGAGCAGAGCACTGGCAGAATTCATAGCAGAATGGACGCCAACAACAGATGAAGAAATTCCAGAAACGAGCATCCCCGACAAGGAAGCGAGCAAAGAGTGGCTGATGTACTTTGATGGTGCCTTTTCGCTGCAAGGCGCCGGCGCTGGTGTGCTGCTTGTCGCACCCACCGGAGAGCACCTCAAGTACGTAGTCCAGATGCACTTTCCCAAGGAGCAAGCAACAAACAATACTGCAGAGTATGAGGGCTTGCTTGCCGGTCTCCGGATCGCGGCAGACCTTGGGATTAAGAAGCTCATTGTCAGGGGTGACTCATAGCTTGTCGTCCGCCAAGTAAACAAGAGTTATCAGAGTCCGTTGATGGAAGCTTACATCGACGAAGTGAGAAAGCTAGAAGAGCACTTTGATGGCCTACAAATGGAACATGTTCCAAGAGCTCAGAACGCCATTGCAGATCGCCTGTCAAAGTGCGCCGCACTTAAGTTACCTGTGGAACCAGGGATCTTTGTGCTCAAGCTGACTCAGCCGTCCGTAACGCCATCGACTGGACGGAGCAAAAAGAGGAAGTTGGTTTCTGGCGACTATTTGCCGGCAGAGCTTCCCGAAGCAGCCGCCAAGAAGGTCCCCAAGATCAATGCCAAGAGTGCTGAGGAGCAGTCTGCTCCAGCAAGCCCTAGGGTTTGTTCCGTTGTAGCAGAATCTCCCGACAAGTTTTGCTCCGGCAAGCTTGCCGGGGAACGCCACACTCCGGCAGAGCCGCAGGTTCTCACCGTAGAAGCGAATGTTCCCGCAGCAGTCCCCAAGATCAACGCCAAGAGTGCTGAGGAGCAGCCTGCTCCGGCAAGCCCTAGGGTTTGTTCCGTTGTAGCAGAAGCTCCCGACAAGTTCTTGCCGGGGAACTTCAAGCTCCGGCAGACCCGCAGGTTCTTGCCGTAGAAGCGAACGTTCCAGCAGCCGCAGATTTGCCTTTAGTCCTTGTTGTCGAGCCACAAGCTCCAGCATGGGCACAGCAGATTGTACGTTTCCTTCAGACAGGAGAACTTCCCGAAGAGCAAGAAGAAGCCGAAAGAGTAGCCCGGCAGTCAAGTATGTACCAGTTTGTCGACAAGATACTGTACAGAAGAAGACTCAACAGTGTGAAATTGAAGTGTATTCACCGAGAAGACGGACAAAAGCTGTTGGCAGAGATACATGGAGGCATATGTGGACACCACATTGGCGCAAGAGCACTTGTCGGCAAAGCATTCCGGCAAGGTTTCTTCTGGCCAACAGCCCTCCAGGATGCAACTGCACAAGTAACCAAGTGTGAAGCGTGCCAGTTCCATTCCAAGCAGATACACCAACCAGCTCAAGCTCTCCAGACGATCCCTTTATCCTGGCCATTTTCGGTCTGGGGGCTCGACATCCTCGGCCCCTTCCCCCGAGCTGTCAGGGGCTTTGAGTACTTGTACGTTGCAATCGACAAGTTCACAAAGTGGCCGGAAGTGGAACCAGTGAGGAAGGTGACAGCATAGTCAGCAGTCAAGTTCTTCAGGTCGATTGTTTGTCACTTCGGGATCCCTAACAGGATAATCACCGACAACGGCACGCAATTTACGAGCCGCACCTTCATGCAGTACGTCCAAGATCTTGGCGCCAAGGTCTGCTTCGCTTCTGTTGCTCACCCGAGAAGCAACGGTCAAGCGGAGAGGGCAAATGCTGAAGTGCTACGCGGGCTCAAGACCAGAACTTTCGACAAGCTGCACAAGTGCGGAAGAAACTGGATCGAGGAGCTGCCGGTGGTTCTTTGGTCGATCCGGACGACGCCAAATCGAGCCACTGGACATACACCTTTCGCTCTAGTCTATGGAGCAGAGGCAGTTATCCCCATGGAACTCGTATACGGGTCACCTCGAGTGCTCGCTTATGATGAGCTTCAGCAAGAGCAGCTGCGACAAGATGACGCGCTGCTCCTTGAGGAAGACCGTCTTCAGGCTGCTGTGCGAGCTACTCGCTACAAGCAAGCTTTGCGCCGCTACCATAGCCGCAAAGTTAATGCCAGAAGTCTCGAGGAAGGCGACCTTGTTCTTCGGCGCGTTCAGTCCGCCAAGAATTCCAACAAGTTGACGCCGAAGTGGGAAGGCCCTTACCGGGTGAAACGAGTCACTAGGCCTGGCGCTGTCCGCCTTGAGACCGAAGATGGCATTCCGGTGAGCAACTCCTGGAACATTGAGCATCTTCGTAAGTTTTACCCATAAGGCGCGGTTGTCGGACCTGTTCCGGCAACCACCTTTTGTACAAGTCTTGCCGCTGTTGCATGTAATCCTTTGTACAAAGCCGGGCGCAGATCCCGTGCATAAGTAAAGCTCATGTGCCCCGCACATTTTGTCGATTTTATGCTTTCTATTTTCTGGCATATATGATCTGACATTTTGTGCAGCACCTAAACCCCAGTAAGCAATAACGAGCCGTAAAGGCACATATCTGTATTGTCTCTTCTTTCTTTTGAAAGCAAGGTTCCCCTCGACCACAAGTTTGCCGGGGAGGAAAGGAGAAGACGATGGTATGGACCAGGCGCCGTTCAAGAAAGTTTCGCCTTGCCAGGAAGCAAACAACAGAAAAGCTAAGTTGCCAAAGTTTGAGCAATCAAATTTTTTAATTTTAAGTTATCTCCCTTGAACGACTGCACTTTGTATGGAAAACCTGTGCGCGGAGGAACCAACTCATAGCTAGTTGCGCCCTTATTTTGTTTCGAGTCTGCTCAACAAATTAAGTGAGCTGCTAGCGCCCTTACTTTGTTTTGAGTCCGCTCAGCAACTTAAGTGAGCCGCTAGCGCACTTACTTTGTTTCGAGTCCGCTCAGCAACTTAAGTGAGCTGCAACTAGTTGCGACAAGGTTTCTTGCCGGTAGCGGCACCGCCAGCAGGCTGCTGACGTCCCGCACTCAGCGCTCGCGGCTAAGGTGCCTGCACCGGAAAGTTCCCTAAAAGCGTAGGGTAAAAAGACATACAAAGGGAGGGATCAAGTAAAGGGAATAACGTTGCAATAATTGCCCAGAATAAAAGTTATATTACAAGGATAACTTGTCGCAGCTCTAATAGTCTGTTTTCATAACATGTCAAACAGCGACAAGGAAAGAAGAAATGGGCGGCCTAATCTACGCGATCGCCTTCGACCCTCTTGATCCCGCTCACCTTGTCCACAATGGGTGCGACAAGGGCCTTGAGCTCCTCCAGATCAGCTTCTGGCGGCAAGGTCCTGAGGATGTTGGTGAGGCGGAGGCCCGGATTGCGGAAGGCCACCTTCATCAACACTTTCTCGAGGGCCCCTGCGCAGATCTTGCGCGATTCGTCGGCCAGCTGCTTGGCGATCCTCTCCCGGAGTCGCTGGAGGGCCGTCCCCACGCCCTTGAAGAACAGGACGAGCTTGGCGCTGGGTTGGAGGTTGTCGTCGGAGGGATACCCAAGATCTTCCATCCCCAGCTGCGCCAGCTCCTTGTCGATATCTGTGGCGGCGTTCACCAGAATCTCCGTCCAGTGCGTCACAGTCTCCCTGAAGGTGTTCTGGGCGGCGGCAGCGCTCTCCAGCAGCGCCTTGTCGGCCTTGGTTTCCTCCTTCAAGGCCGCCTCCCGCTTCTTGGCGCTGTCTAGAGTCTTGGTCAAAGTGGTTAGCTTCAACTCAAGATCCACATTGGAGACCTTGGCGGCGCTGAGCTCTCTGCCCTTCTCGGCGAGATCGGCTTCGAGCTGCGCCACCTTCGTCTTCAACTTCTCCTTGGCGGCCTCGGCAGCGGCGGCGGCGTCCTCTGCTTGTTTGAGGGCTCCACTGAGCTTTTCCTCGCGCGAGGCAAGCTCCTCCTCGTGGGCGTCGAGATTGACCTTCCGCTGCACCAGCTCGCCCTCCTCCGCGGCTAGCTTCACAGCGGCAAGTCGCTGCAGCTCTTCGGCTTTGGCCTTCTCGAGGAGAAAGGCCTTCTGCGCTTCAGCGAGCTGCTCCCGCTCCTCCGCCAGGGATCGGACGGCTTCCCGATGGAAACCCCCAAGCTCCTCCGCGCGCTTCTCGATATCAGCTCCCGCCTTCGCGACAAGCGCCTCGCGGGACTCCAGCTTGGCCTGCCGCGCGCGGTAGAGCGACATCAACCTGCGCAGCAGTCGCTCTTCTTCGGGCTCGTTGCTACTGCTGCTTGGCGCGTCAACCACCGTCAAGCCAGCGGAGGCGAGCACTTCTCCGTCGAAGACCTCCCCGTCGACCGGCGCTCTGGAGCTCGATGCCCAGGGAAGATTGATGAAGACGTCATCGCCGGCCTTCAAATAGACGCCCGGCTGGGGCTCCTTGGAGCTTGGCGCTGCAGCTTCGCCGGACGGGTCGGCGGTCGGCGCAGCGCCTGGCGCTCCTACGGCCTCTGGGTCGTCAGTACGATCGCCGGACTCCTCGCCAGTTGCTGTGGCATCAGCCTTGGCGGCCTCTGCGCCGGCGGCATCTCCAGCACCGGCTGGTTCATCGGCGGTGACCTCGGTCTCCATCTGCTCCGCAGCGGATGGATCTGACGGCTGGAAAAGGGGAGAAGAGTCAAACAAAATCCGGCAAAAACCCAGAAAGATCAAGAAAAGAAGAACCCGAGGGAAGTTTGGAAGCAAGAGGACTACCTGCACCAGGCTCTGCAGTCGTGGTCTCCGCCGTCGGGGGGCCGCTGGTGCTGTCCCTCGCCGGAGAACCCTCCCTTGACGGAGACTTCTCCCTCACCGGGAAGCCTTCCCTTGCCGGAGAATTCTCCCTTGTCGGGGGATTCTCCCTTGGCTCCTGGTGGGGCTGCTCGGCTCCTACACAAGTCAAAAAGCAGATATCAGCAAAGACAAGTACCCATGCGCACCTCGCCGCGGAAAGTAATTCACACACTTACGCTGGGGGCTGCCCTGGAGGAAAGTCGCCGGCTCCGGCAAGGTTGTCTCGGGCGCGCCACCTGCTGTCGCAGTGGGCTCGTCCTCGATGATGATCACCGGGGCCTTAGCTCTCTTTGCCGCTCTCTGGGCCAGAGTCCTAAAGAGGAACAGATTCAGCGAAAAGCAAGTGAGAAACAAGACCAACAACAAGAACTGAAGAAATGCAAGTACAACAAGAGAAGCTTACTCTTCTTCTTCTTCCTCGTCGGAGCTTAACGCGGAGAAGTCGAAGCCCGGCGCGCGCCCAGCGCGAGGAGGCGGAGGAGAAGTTTCCCTTGGCCGCTTGGCGGGAGCAGTGGCGGCGGTCTGAGACGACCCCGCTCCGGCTGTCGGCGCGGCGTGAGTAGCGGTAGGGACTGAAGCAGTGGTCCGGCTAGACTCCGCTCCAGTTGCCGTCGTAGCATGAGGCGCTCCCGCGGCAACGGTGTTTGCCGTGGTAGAGCGCGTCACGCGGCGTGGCGACTGTTGACCCGCTTGCCGCTCCGCCACATCACCAACCTTGTGGAGACGCCTTCTTGGTGGGGATGGAGGCTCTACTTCTGGTGGGCTGTCTGAAGACGAGGTGGAAGAAGAGTTGATTTCCAACGAGCCGCTCGTGTCCTTGGCGGGCTCGCTCGGCTCGGCGTCGCGCCCGACAAGCTCCTTCTTGCCGGCGGGCTCCCCTCGCTCGGCACGGCTTGCCGCCTCCGCTGCATCTGCCTCCTCCATAGTGAATCCAAACTCGCCCGCGGCTGCGGCTGCCGCTACCTCCTCCAGCCTAGTGGCAATGAGCGCCATCTCCGCATCCGTGGTGTCGCGGGTGGGGCCGTCCTTCTCGTCGGCGCGGATCGGCACTTCCACCAAGTCGTCGAAGAACTGCTGCACGACCTCGTCTACAGGCTCCTGCCAAGTTGGCACAATCCCGTGCGAGTCGCACTCCGGCATCATTGCACGGATGCGGTCGAACGCGAAATTGTTGCACATAGGCATGACGCCCCCCGGCAACCTGAACACCTCGGTATGCTGGGGGTCATATTTGAACAGCTCCTGCAGCATCGCGTTGAGCTCCAGGACTGTGAAGTTGTAATTGAGGCCTGGCCGTAGCCTCATGATGTCTGCCGCGTTCTTGAACTCCCAAGTGGGCCTCCCCCGTTCCTGCAGGGGGGCGATGCGGCGGCGAAGGAAGTCTGCGCCAACAGCGCCAACAGCACCAATAGTAAGCCCGGCAAGCCTCAGGCGCAGGATCCTGGTGACGGCAATCTTCAGCCTGGCGTCCTCCGGGGCCATGTCACTCCAATCGCTGCCGCGTGCTACTGGGGTTCGGGGTCGGGTGGTAAATGGCTGCGGGCTCTCCTCGTCAATCCAGCACCAATCAGCTCTCCACTCCTCCCACTTGCCGCGGAATTCTCCCTCCAGATAGGTCTCTTTCTTGCCGGGCCTTGAGATCCAGGCAATTCCGCCGGATAGAGGCTCTCCTATCTCTACTCGGGGTATGAAGAAGTGGCGGAAGAGGGCTACGTTGGGAAGGACTCCAACAAAGTTTTCGCAGAGATGTGCGAAAACTGCCATTGTCAGGACGGCGTTGGGGGTGAAGTCGAGGAGATGGAATCCATAGGTATTCATGATGTCGCAGAAGAAATCAGAGAAAGGCGGGCAGAGCCCGCAGTAGAAGAACAATGCGAAGAAGGGGTACCCATTTGGAGCCTTCTTCCAAGCAGCGGCGGGGAGTACCTTAGTGCGCGGATGCGCACGCGTCTCCGCCGACCAGAAAAGGTAATAGTTTTTCCTCAGTTCCTTCGCGCCAAGCTTGGGGGGGAAAACGGACCGCTCCTTCCGCAGCGCTGCGAGCCGCTGCGCCTCGGTCGTCTTCACGGTCTTCCCCTTGTCGGCTTTTGGAGCCATGGCGGAAGCAGTGGAGGAGGTCGACGGCGTTGCTGGTGTTAGTGGCAATGGGGGGCGGAGCGCTGCTCTCTCTCTCTCTCAGCTTTGGGGAGGCAAGGGAGCGGCGGAGATTTCTGAGATTGGGAACGGCAACGGGCGAGTGGGCCAACTGTCCCTGTTTCCCCTGCTTATAAAGGGGGAGGGGGCGGACGTTCCGCATTTCCGAATAAAGAAACCCCCACGATCTCTCCCACGATGCCGCATTCAACGCGTGCCGTTCGGGGAGGGCGCGGTGGATACGGAGTGAGATTCAGCGTAACCTAGGCCGCGCGTGCCCGTGCCCTGTTTTGGGCCTGGCCCAACAGCGCTCGGCACCGTGTATGGCCAGGCCCGGGGGCTCCTGTCGGTGTACTAGAGTAGGGGTACCCTAGTATCCCGAACTTGTGCATGGGCAGTCGCAGCATCCCGCGGCAAGGCTTGCCGGGTGACCGCCAAGGTCCCCCGCGGTTCCTTTGGAGCCATTCAAGAACAAAGTGTCCAGGCCAAGAAGACAAGACCCCGGCAAGAGGAGCTTGCCGGGAAGGCTATCAAAAGCATCTCAAGACCCCGGCAAGAGGAGCTTGCCGGGAAGGCCATCCAAGGCATTTCACGGAACTTGCCGCGGCGCGCTACGCGCCCCGGCAAGACCCGGTGAGCAACAAGCTCCCGGACGCGACAAGACAACAACCACGGCAAGGCGCTTGCCGCGGCAAGCCACCTCTCCGAGGCCGCGCTCCAGCACATCCACCAACGTGTCGCTCCGGGGCCCTTCCAGGCATACGTGGCGGAAAGCTGTGCAGCCAGGGGCATGCGGTGGCAAGCGGCGCTGACAAGATCACCATCGTGGCGAACGGTGGCGTCCCTGGCGGTCCCTTTTCGCACTGTTTAGGTGACACAGACGGGCATTTAATGCCCTTGTCCCCTGCCGTCAGGGTTAGGTATGATACACTGTAGCAGGCCGCTGTGCCTACCACAGCACCTTTCCATTTCCCCTTTGCCTCCGTTGCCACCTGTCGGTGACCCCTTAAGCATATAAAAGGAGGCCCGTGTGCAACATAGAGGGGGGTTAGCTGGTTCGGAAAACACTCACGCTAGGTCTCGCTAGCTGCTGGTGTGTACTGTAGCACTCTGCGCTCCCGAGCTAGAAATCAATACAAACCACAAAGCAGGAGTAGGGTTTTACGCATCCGTGCGGCCCGAACCTGGGTAAATCGCTCGCGTGTATCGCCTCGATTTGCTCTTTGCACGACCTCCGCCCCCGCCGAACCGAAAGGGACCCGGTCCGCCGGTCCCATAGGTGCCCGTGGATCAGTACCCCGGCACCAAGGCACCCCAAGGTAATATTCTAGGACAACCAAGAGCCTAAGCTTGGGGATGCCCCGGATGGCATCCCCTCTTTCATCTTCGTCTATCTGTAACTTTACTTGGAGTTATATGTTTATTCACCACACGATATGTGTTTTGCTTGGAGCGTCTTGTATGATTTGAGTCTTTGCTTTTTAGCTTAACACAATCATCCTTGCTGTTCACACCTTTTGAGAGAGACTCACATGATTGGGAATTTATTAGAATACTCTATGTGCTTCACTTATATCTTTTGAGCTATATAGTTTTTGCTCTAGTGCTTCACTTATATCTTTTAGAGCACGGCGGTGGTTTTGTTTTATAGAAACTATTGTTCTCTCATGCTTCACTTATATTATTTTGAGAGTCCTTTAGAACAACATGGCAATAATAAAAACCTTCATGCAAGTGCATTGAATACTATGAGAAGTTTGATACTTGATAATTGTTTTGAGATATGGAGATGGTGATATTAGAGTCATGCTAGTTGAGTAGTTGTGAATTTGAGAAATAATTGTGTTGAAGTTTGTGATTCCCGTAGCATGCACGTATGGTGAACTGTTATGTGACGAAGTCGGAGCATGATTTATTTATTGATTGTCTTCCTTATGAGTGGCGGTCAGGGACGAGCGATGGTCTTTTCCTACCAATCTATCCCCCTAGGAGCATGCGAGTAATACTTTGCTTTGATAACTTGTAGATTTTTGCAATAAGTATGTGAGTTCTTTATGACTAATGTTGAGTCCATGGATTATACGCACTCTCACCTTCCACCATTGCGAGCCTCTCTAATACCGCACACTTTTTGCTGGTATCATAAACCCACCATATACCTTCCTCAAAACAGCCACCATACCTACCTATTATGGCATTTCCATAGCCATTCCGAGATATATTACCATGCAACTTTCCACCGTTCCGTTATTATGACACGCTTCATCATTGTCATATTGCTTTGCATGATCATGCAGTTGACATCGTATTTGTGGCAAAGCCACCGTTCATAATTCTTTCATACATGTCACGCATGCATCATTGCACATCCCGATACACCGCCGAAGGCATTCACATAGAGTCATATTTTGTTCTAAGTATTGAGTTGTAATTATTGAGTTGTAAGTAAATAAAAGAGTGATGATCATCATTATTAGAGCATTGTCCCATGTGAGGAAAGGATGATGGAGACTATGATTCCCCCACAAGTCGGGATGAGACTCCGGACGAAAAATAAAAAAAAGAGAAAAAAGAGGCCAAAAAAAGGGAGAAAAGGTCCAAATAAAAAATAAAAAAATAAAAAAATAAAAAAATGAGAGAAAAATAGAGAAGGGACAATGTTACTATCCTCTTACCACACTTGTGCTTCAAAGTAGCACCATGATCTTCATGATAGAGAGTCTCCTATGTTGTCACTTTCATATACTAGTTGGAATCTTTCGTTATAGAACTTGGCTTGTATATTCCAATGATGGGCTTCCTCAAAATTCCCTAGGTCTTCGTGAGCAAGCGAGTTGGATGCACACCCAGTAGTTTCTTTTGTTGAGCTCTCATACACTTATAGCTCTAGTGCATCCGTTGCATGGCAATCGCTACTCACTCACATTGATATCTATTGATGGGCATCTCCATAGCCCGTTGATACGCCTAGTTGATGTGAGACTATCTTCTCCCTTTTTGTCTTCTCCACAACCACCATTCTATTCCACCATAGTGCTATATCCATGGCTCACGCTCATGTATGCGTGAAGATTGAAAAAGTTTGAGAACACCAAAAGTATGAAACAATTGATTGGCTTGTCATCGGGGTTGTGCATGATTTAAATATTTTGTGTGGTGAAGATGGAGCATAGCCAGACTATACGATTTTGTAGGTATAACTTTCTTTGGCCATGTTATTTTGAGAAGACATGACTTCTTAGTTAGTATGATTGAAGTATTATTATTTTTATGTCAATATTGAACTTTTATCTTGAATCTTTTGGATATGAACATTCATGCCACAATAAAGCAAAATTGCATTGAGAAATATGTTAGAAAGCATTCCACATCAAAAATTCCTTTTTATCATTTACCTACTCAAGGACGAGCATGAATTAAGCTTGGGGATGCTTGATACGTCCCCAACGTATCTATAATTTTTGATTCCTCCATGCTATTATATTATCTATTTTGGATGTTTATGGGCTTTACTATACACTTTTATATTATATTTGGGACTAACCTATTAACCGGAGGCCCAGCCCAAAATGTTGTTTTATTGCCTATTTCAGAGTTTCGAAGAAAAGGAATGTCAAATGGAGTCCAAATGTAATGAAACCTTCACGAGAGTTATTTTTGGAATGGAAGCAATCCAGGAGACTTGGGGTCTACGTCTGGGAAGCTTCGACGTGGCCACGAGGCAGGGACGCGCGCCTGCCCCCCTGGGCGTGCCCCCACCCTCGTGGGCCCCTGGTGGCTCCCCTGACCTACATCTTCCTCCTATATATATCCACGTACCCCCCAAACATCGAAGACGACAATAAATCGTGATTTCCACCGCCAAAAGCCTCCGTAGCCACCGAAAACCAATCTAGACCCGTTCCGGCACCCTGCCGGAGGGGGGGAATCCCTCTCCGGTAGCCATCTTCATCATCCCGGCGCTCTTGATACGTCTCCGTCATATCTACTTTTCCAAACACTTTTGCCCTTGTTTTGGACTCTAACTTGCATGATTTGAATGGAACTAACCCGGACTGACGCTGTTTTCAGCAGAATTACCATGGTGTTATTTATGTGCAGAAACAAATGTTCTCGGAATGACCTGAAACTTCACGGAGCGACTTTTCAGAAAATATGAAAAATACCTACAAAAGATGAAGGCCAGGGGGACCACCACCTCTCAACGAGGGTGGGGGGCGCGCCCCCCTACCTCGTGGGCCCCCTGTTGCCTCTCCGACTCCAACTCCAACTCCATATATTGAGTTTCGGGGAGAAAAAAAATCAGAGAGAAGAAATCATCGCGTTTTACGATACGAAGCCACCGCCAAGCCCTAAAACCTCTCGGGAGGGCTGATCTGGAGTCAGTTCGGGGCTCCGGTGAGGGGAATCCGTAGCCATCGTCATCATCAACCATCCTCCATCACCAATTTCATGATGCTCACCGCCGTGCGTGAGTAATTCCTTCGTAGGCTTGCTGGACGGTGATGGGTTGGATGGGATCTATCATGTAATCGAGTTAGTTTTGTTAGGGTTTGATCCCTAGTATCCACTATGTTCTGAGATTGATGTTGCTATGACTTTGCTATGCTTAATGCTTGTCACTAGGGCCCGAGTGCCATGATTTCAGATCTGAACCTATTATGTTTTCATCAATATATGAGTGTTCTTGATCCTATCTTGCAAGTCTATAGTCACCTATTATGTGTTATGATCCGTTAACCCCGAAGTGACAATAATCGGGATACTTACCGGCGAAGACCGTAGTTTGAGGAGTTCATGTGTTTACTATGTGTTAATGCTTTGTTTCGGTACTCTATTAAAAGGAGGCCTTAATATCCCTTAGTTTCCGTAAGGACCCCGCTGCCACGGGAGGGTAGGACAAAAGATGTCATGCAAGTTCTTTTCCATAAGCACGTATGACTATATTCGGAATACATGCCTACATTATATTGACGAACTGGAGCTAGTTCTGTGTCACCCTAGGTTATGACTGTTACATGATGAACCGCATCCAGCATAATTTTCCATCATCGATCCATTGCCTACGAGCTTTCCACATATTGTTCTTAGCTTATTTACTTTCCCGTTGCTATTGCTATAATCACTACAAAATACCAAAAACATTGCTTTTACTACCGTTACCTTTTGTTACCGTTATCACTACTATCATATTACTTTGCTTCTAAATACTTTGCTGCATATATTATGTTTCTAGGTGTGGTTGAATTGACAACTCAGCTGCTAATACTTGAGAGTATTCTTTGTCTCCCCTTGTGTCAAATCAATAAATTTGGGTTGAATACTTTACCCTCAAAAATTGTTGCGATCCCCTATACTTGCGAGTTATCAAGACTATTTTCTGGCGGCGTTGCCGGGGACCATAGCTCTATTCTTTGAGTCACTTGGGATTTATATCTGCTTATCATTATGAAGAACTTGAAAGATCCAAGAACCAAGATCTATCCCTCAACTACGAGGGGAGGTAAGGAACTGCCATCTAGCTCTGCACTTGATTCACCTTCTATTTTGAGTAAGCTTGCGACACCTACACCTGCTTCTGCTATTCGTTCTGATATGTCGCATGTTATTGATGATGCCACTTCTGCTATGCATGATACTTATGATGAAACTACCTCTATGCCTAATACTACTATGTCATTTAGTGATTTTCTTGATGAACAACTTGCTAGAGCTAGAGAAATTGAAAATATTGAATCTGATGATACTGATGAAAGTGATGATGAAGAATCACTTGTTATTCCTAAGGGTTATGTTTTTGATCAAGAAGCTTCTTTAGCCATTTTAGCTTGGAAAAATAGAAATGAACTCAAAAGGTTATTAGCTAAATGGAGTAAGCAATCTCTAAATGTTAGAATGAAACCTGACCCTGCTTTTGCTACTTCACCTATCTTTGTTACTAATAAGGATTATGAATTCTCTGTTGATCCTGATATAATTACTTTGGTTGAATCTGATCCTTCTCATGGTTATGAATCTGAAACTGTTGTGGCACATCTTACTAAATTGAATGATATAGCCACCCTGTTCACTAAAGATGAGAGAACTCGTTACTTTTACATCCTTAAAATATTTCCGTTCTCATTAAAGGGTGATGCTAAGATATGGTTTAATTCTCTTGATCCTGGTTGTGTGCGTAGTCCCCGGGATATGATTTATTACTTCTCTGCTAAATGTTTCCCTGCTCATAAGAAACAAGCTGCTTTAAGGGATATATATAATTTTGTGCAAATTGAAGAAGAGAGTCTCCCACAAGCTTGGGGGAGGCTTCTCCAATTACTTAATGCTTTGCCTGATCATCCACTTAAGAAAAATGAAATACTTGATATCTTTTATAATGGACTAACCGATGCCTCCAGAGATTACCTAGATAGTTGTGCTAGTTCTGTTTTCAGGGAAAGAACACCAGATGAAGCTGAAATTCTATTGAATAATATGTTGACAAATGAAAACAACTGGACACCTCCGGAGCCAATTCCTGAGCCTAGTCCTAAACCAACTCCGAAGAAGAGGGGAATTCTATTTCTCAGTCCTGAAGATATGCAAGAGGCAAAGAAATCTATGAAAGAAAAAGGTATTAAAGCTGAAGATGTTAATAATTTACCTCCTATTGAAGAAATACATGGTCTTAATTTACCACCTGTTAAAGAAACGTATGATCTTAATCCATTACCTATTGAAGAAACTCATGGTCTTGATGACCCGACACGGGTAGTAAAGGTAAATTCTCTCTATAGATATGATAAAGCTGAAATCTCATTCACTAAATTTGCTAGCCCATGCTTAGATGAGTTTGATAAATTTATGGCTAAGCAAGAAGACTTTAATGCTTATTTTGGTAGACAATTGAAATACAATTCAAATATGCTTGGACACTTGGGTGATTATATGGCTAATGTTAAAGGTGAACTTAAACTTATTAGTAAACATGCTTCTATGGTTACCACTCAAGTAGAACAAGTACTTAAAGCTCAAAATGATTTTCTCAATGAATTGAATAGTAAAGATAATGATAATGTTGTTAGAGTGGCTACTAGAACTGGTAGAATGACTCAGGAACCTTTGTATCCTGAAGGCCACCCTAAGAGAACTGAGCAAGATTCTCAGAGAAATAATATAGATGTACCTAGTTCTTCTAAAAAGAATAAAAAGAAAAATGATAGGACTTTGCATGCTTCTAGTGATCCTATTGCTGAAACACCTGAGAATCCAAATGATATTTCTATTTCTGACGCTGAAACTCAATCTGGTAATGAACCTGAAACTAGTGACAATGTTAATAATAATGTTCATGATGATGCTCAACCTAGTAATGATAATGACATAGAAATTGAACTTGTTGTTGATCTTGATAACCCACAATCAAAGAATCAACGTTATGACAAGAAAGACTTTGTTGCTAGGAAACATGGTAAAGAAAGAGAACGATGGGTTCAGAAACCCATGCCCTTTCCTCCCAAACCATCCAAGAAAAAGGATGATGAGGATTTTGAGCGCTTTGCTAAAATGATTAGACCTATCTTTTTGCGTATGCGATTAACTGATATACTCAAAACCAATCGCTAAGTACATGAAAGATATTATTACAAATAAAAGAAAGATACCGGAAGTTGAAATTTCCACCATGCTTGCTAATTATACTTTTAAGGGTGGAATACCAAAGAAACTTGGAGATCTAGGAGTGCCCACTATACCATCATCTATTAAAAGAAATTATGTTAAAACTGCTTTATGTGATCTTGGAGCCGGTGTTAGTGTTATGCCTCTCTCTTTATATCGTAGACTTGATTTGAATAAGTTGACACCTACTGAAATATCTTTGCAAATGGCTGATAAATCAACTGCTATACCTGTCGGTATTTGTGAGGATGTGCCTGTTGTAGTTGCAAACGTTACTATTTTAACAGACTTTGTTATTCTTGATATTCCCGAGGATGATAGTATGTATATTATTCTTGGAAGACCCTTTTTGAATACTGCTGGGGCTATTATTGATTACACTAAAGGCAATGTCACATTTCATGTTAATGCTAATGAGCATACGGTACACTTTCCGAGGAAACAACCTCAAGTTCATAGTATTAACTCTATTGGAAAAATTCCATCGATTATATTTGGAGGTTTTGAATTTCCTCTTCCTACTGTTAAGAAGAAATATGATATTCTTATTATTGGGGATGTGCATATCCCAGTTGAGGTAATAGTGTTATTCGAAATTTCTCCGGTTCCATGTTATTCGGAATGAGTTTGTTAACAAGACTTGATCAACCTTGTTAGTGGATTCCTTTTGATGATCATGAGAAGGATGAAACTAGAAGGCACAACCTTCTGTACCCCACTTTTACTTTTTCTTATTTATATTAAATAAAATAAAGATAAATAGTTTTCTGTCTGTTATGTGATTATCCATGTAATATAAAAATACCTCAAAAATAAAAGTTCTCCAAATACCCTGAAATTTAAATATAGTTTTTTTCTAGAATATTTGAGAATATTTGGCACTGAGAACACTGCAGGGGGGCCAACTACCTGCCCACGAGGGTGGAGGGCGCGCCCTACCCCCCTGGGCGCACCCCCTGCCTCGTGGGCCCACGGTGGCCCTCCTCCACTTATCCTTTCACCCATACACTTCTTCTTCCTCCCACAAACACGAATATCTAGCTCAAGCACAAGACCAAGCTCACTTTGCTGCCATTTTCGATCTCCTTGCTCAAAGCACCTCTCACAAAACTTCTTGGGGAGATTGTTCCTTGATATGTGACTCCTCCATTGATCCAATTAGTTTTTGTTCTAGTGCTTTATTCATTGCAAATTTTTGCTACTTTGGTGACCCTGTTCTTGAGCTTGCATGTCAAACTTATATGGTCAAAAGTAGTTTTGATGCATGATATAGGCTCTAGGCACTTGTAGGAGTAGTTGATATCAATATTATTGAGTTTGCTTTACTTCTATTTTGAAGTTACTAAAAAATTTCAGAATTTTTCAGAGGAAGAAATATGCTTAGGAAAATGTTCCAAGGTGGTTCTTCAAGGAAGCAAGGACCCAGGCTTGCAATGCGAGATGCTGATGACGAGCCACCAAGAGACGCTCTAGTGCGTCCTTGTGAATGGCCTTCTGAGAACTTTATGGATCGAGCGGGAATTAAGGAAGAATTCAACGCATATTTGCGTAACGCTGATCTCGTGAGCTTCGAGGAAGAGAAGTGCAGCCAGTATCACAACCTCACCAGTACCTTTGTGAGGAGGTTTGAATTTTCAACTTCACGTAATTCCCCAACTGTCCTGTTTGATCTTTATGATAATTCTTACGCCATGGACTTAGAGGATTTTACCACTGCTTGCAAACTTCCACAATGGGGTAGTATAAGGGATCGTCGTAAATCCGAATTTAGAGATTTTCTTGCTAGCATAACTGTGGGAGAATCTAGAGATATTACACAAGCTACCATAGGGAGCATTCACTTTCCTGCTATACATTATTTTGCTCTCTTCATAGGTAGATGCATAAATGGTAAAGATGAAGCATGTCACATGTGTGTCCCTAACCTTAGTATTCTTAGGAGTGATGTGTTAGGAGACAAATCTTATAATTTGGGAGTCATTGTTGCACGTAGGTTGCATCTTGATATATTTAATGGAGATTTCTTTGGTGGAATTTATGCAACCCGCATAGCTAATTTTCTTGGTATAGACATACGCGAAGATGATATTGAATTACCTCCTGCTTATCTAGATTTTAATGCTATGGTTCACCACCAGTTTGTCGAGAGGAATGAATCACCTATCCAGTATCGACTAATCTTTGACAGACGCCGTGCTGTCCGTATTACTCTCCCTGCTCCTGCCTTCTTTGATTATCAGGCAAGAGGAAGATATACTATTACCAGAGAGGAGGCAGATGAGTACGAGAGGAGAGAGGAGGCCGCTCATCGCCACGCTGCAGCTCAGCAGGCGATAGCCGCTACATCACAGTACGACCCCGGCTACTATTATGGATATCTGCCAGGCCAGCCGTGGCCATAGACCAACTTAGGCCAAAAGCCTAAGCTTGGGGGAGTACGTATTTCCCACCGACATTACATTTATGTTTACACACTCATTGCTAGATGTCGGTGCTCATACTTTTTCATTGTATCATCCATGCTAGTTTAATTCCCTTTTTATGTTTTCTTCTTGTGTGTTTAATAAACCTTAAGAAAAACCAAAAAAAATTAGTTGTAGCTTTTAATTAGTTTAATTTCCATGCTTGTAGTAGTAATTAAAAAGAAAACCCAAAAATATTTCATGTTCTTCTTTAGCTTGTTGGGATCTTTCCCGTGTAAATAGTTTTATTTCTTTTCTTTTCTTTGGGGGTCGATAGGAGGAGACCATGATTAAAATTGTTGAAGTGGCTCTTATATGCATTATTGTTTATCTGACAAAAGAGCCCATATTGCCTTGTCTTCTCCTGTTTATTGAATGCTTGCATATTCCAGCTTAGTCCAATGCACATGCACTATTATCATTATTCACATCGTTCGGTCGTGCAAGTGAAAGGCAATTATGATGATATATGATGGACTGGCTGAGATGAGAAAAGCTGGTATGAACTCGACCTCTTTTGTTTTGGTAAATATGATTAGTTCATCGTTCCTGATTCAGCCTATTATGAATAAACATATTTGCAATGACAATTAGAGATCATAGTTTCTTGTGCCATGCTTGATTAGCTATGAGTTATAATGGTTTGCCTTGCGTGCCAACATGCTATTAAAATGGTTATGATGTGGTATGATAGGGTGGTATCCTCCTCTGAATGATTTAAGTGACTTGACTTGGCGCATGTTCACGCATGTAGTTGAAACAAAATCAACATAGCCTTCACGATATTTATGTTCATGGTGGACTATATCCTACTCATGCTTGCATTCGGTGTTGATTAATTTTAATGCATGTTCATGACTGTTGTCGCTCTCTAGCTGGTCGCTTCCCAGTCTTTTGCTAGCCTTCACCTGTACTAAGCGGGAATACTGCTTGTGCATCCAATCCCTTAAACCCCAAAGTTATTCCACATGAGTCCACTATACCTACCTATATACGGTATCTACTTGCCGTTCCAAGTAAATTTGTATGTGCCAAACTCTAAACCTTCAAATAAATATCCTTTTTTGTATGCTCAAATAGCTCACGTATCAACTAGGGTTATCTGTATCTTCCATGTTAGGCGGGTTATTCTCAAGAGGAGTGGACTCCGCTCCTCACTCACGAGATAAATGGCTGGTCACCGGGATGCCCAGTCCCACGCTTTATGCAAACTAAATCAAAATAATTACAAACAAAACTCCCCCTGGGACTCTTGTTAGTTGGAGGCACTCGTTGTTTCGAGCAAGCCACGGATTGATGCTTGTTGGTGGAAGGGGGAGTACTAACTTTACCATTCTGTTTGGGAACCGCCTATAATGTGTGTAGCATGGAAGATATTGCCATCTCTTGGTTGTTATGTTGGCAATGAAAGTATACCGCTCAAAATATTATTCACCTCTATTTCAAAACCGAGCTCTGGCACCTCTACAAATCCCTGCTTCCCTCCGTGAAGGGCCTATCTATTTACTTTTATGCTGAGTCATCATCCTCTTATTAAAAAGCACCAGTTGGAGAGCACCGCTGTCATTTGCATTCATTATTGTTAATTTACATTGAGTATGACTTGAATGGATCTCTTTTACCATGAATTACAATGTCTAGTCGGTCCTTGGTCTTTAAAGGTGCTCTGCATTTATGTTTTGCGGTCTCAGAAAGGGCTAACGAGATACCATCTTGTTATATCATATTATGATTGTTTTGAGAAAGTGTTGTCATCCGAGATTTATTATTATGGCTCACTGGTTGATTATGCTATTGATATGACTAAAATTGAGACCTATGCGTTATTGCAAATGTGGTTAGTTATAATCTTTCCTAAAAAATTTAATGCTGGCTTTACATATTTACAACAACAAGAGCAAACAGAGTTTGTAAAAGTTTTTCTTTATCACTTTTAGTTTGTCAACTGAATTGCTTTAGGACAAGCAAAGGTTTAAGCTTGGGGAGTTCATACATCTCTATCGTATCTACTTTTCCAAACACTTTTGCCCTTGTTTGGACTCTAACTGGCATGATTTGAATGGAACTAACCCAGACTAACGCTGTTTTAAGCAGAATTACCATGGTGTTATTTATGTGCAGAAACAAACGTTCTCGAAATGACCTGAAACTTCACGAAGCGACTTTTCAAAAAATATGAAAAATACCTGAAAATGATGAAGGCTAGGGGGGCACCACCTCTCCACGAGGGTGGGGGGCGCGCCTGCCCCCCTATGGCGCGCCCCCATACCTTGTGGGCCCCCTGTTGCCTCTCCGACTCCAACTCCATATATTGATTTTCGGGGAGAAAAAAATCAGAGAGAAGAAATCATCGCGTTTTACGATACGGAGTCGCTGCCAAGCCCTAAAACCTCTCGGGAGGGCTGATCTGGAGTCTGTTCGGGGCTCCGGAGAGGGGAATCTATCGCCATCGTCATCATCAGCCATCCTCCATCACCAATTTCATGATGCTCACTGCCGTGCGTGAGTAATTCCACCGTAGGCTTGCTGGACGGTGATGGGTTGGATGGGATCTATCATGTAATCGAGTTAGTTTTGTTAGGGTTTGATCCCTAGTATCCACTATGTTCTGAGATTGATGTTGCTATGACTTTGCTATGCTTAATGCTTGTCACTAGGGCCGAAGTGCCATGATTTCAGATCTGAACCTATTATGTTTTCATCAATATATGAGTGTTCTTGATCCTATCTTGCAAGTCTATAGTCACCTATTATGTTTTATGATCCGTTAACCCCGAAGTGACAATAATCGGGATACTTACAGGTGATGACCGTAGTTTGAGGAGTTCATTTGTTCACTATGTGTTAATGCTTTGTTCTGGTACTCTATTAAAAGGAGGCCTTAATATCCCTTAGTTTCCGTAAGGACCCCGCTGCCACGGGAGGGTAGGACAAAAGATGTCATGCAAGTTCTTTTCCATAAGCACGTATGACTATATTCGGAATACATGCCTACATTATATTGACGAACTGGAGATAGTTCGTTGTCACCCTAGGTTATGACTGTTACATGATGAACCGCATCTGGCATAATTCTCCACCACCGATCCATTGTCTACGAGCTTTCCACATATTGTTCTTCGCTTATTTACTTTCCCGTTGCTATTGCTATCATCACTACAAAATACCAAAAACATTGCTTTTACTACCGTTACCTTTTGTTATCGTTATCACTACTATCATATTACTTTGCTACTAAATACTTTGCTGCAGATATTAAGTTTCCAGGTGTGGTTGAATTGACAACTCATCTGCTAATACTTGAGAATATTCTTTGGCTCCCCTTGTGTCGAATCAATAAATTTGGGTTGAATACTTTACCCTCGAAAATTGTTGTGATCCCCTATACTTGCGGGTTATCAGCTCTCCATGACAAGGAGGGAGTAGTTCACCCTCAGGGCTGAGGGTATGTACCAATAGCTATGTGTTTGATCTCTCTCTCTCTCTCGTGTTCTTGAGGTGGTACGATCTTGATGTATCGCGAGCTTTGCTATTATAGTTGGATCTGATGATGTTTCTCCCCCTCTACTCTCTTGTGATGAATTGAGTTTCCCTTTGAAGTTATCTTATCGAATTGAGTCTTTAAGGATTTGAGAACACTTGATGTATGTCTTGCATGTGCTTATTTGTGGTGACAATGGGATATCACGTGATCCACTTGATGTATGTTTTGGTGATCAACTTGCGAGTTCCCTCGTGAACTTATGCATAGGGGTTGGCACACGTTTTCGTCTTCACTCTCCGATAGAAACTTTGTGGCACTCTTTGAAGTTCTTTGTGTTGGTTGAATAGATGAATCTGAGATTGTGTGATGCATATCGTATAATCATAGCCACGGGTACTTGAGGTGACATTGGAGTATCTAGGTGACATTAGGGTTTTGGTTGATTTGTGTCTTAAGGTGTTATTCTAGTCTGAACTCTATGATAGATTGAACAGAAAGAATAGCTTCGTGTTATTTTACTACGGACTCTTGAATAGATCGATCAGAAAGATTAACTTTGAGGTGGTTTCGTACCCTACAATAATCTCTTCGTTGGTTCTCCGCTATTAGTGACTTTGGAGTGACTCTTTGTTGCATGTTGAGGGATAGTTATATGATCCAAATATGTTATTATTGTTGAGAGAACTTGCACTAGTGAAAGTATGAACCCTAGGACTTGTTTCCTAGCATTGCAATACCGTTTGTGCTCACTTTTATCACTTGCTACCTTGCTGTTTTTATATTTTCAGATTACGAAAACCATTATCTACTATCCATATTGGACTTGTATCACCATCTCTTCGCCGAACTAGTGCACCTATACAATTTACCATTGTATTGGGTGTGTTGGGGACACAAGAGACTCTTTGTTATTTGGTTGTAGGGTTGCTTGAGAGAGACTATCTTCATCCTACGCTTCCCATGGATTGATAAACCTTAGGTCATCCACTTGAGGGAAATTTGCTACTGTCCTCTAAACCTCTGCACTTGGAGGCCCAACAACTTCTACAAGAAGAAGGTTGTGTAGTAGACATCACTGCTATGGACGTCAGGTTCTCCAGTACCTGGCAGGTTCTTTGGGGATCTCACCCGAGCTATGATCCTGTGATGGTTCCTTCTCTTTGGGTGTCCACCGCCCGCGCCTCAGGAACCACGAGTGAACTAGATTATTCTGTAGTATTCGATCATTATTAGCTAGCTAGCTAGTGATGTATTCGATATATAATATCCGAGACGATGTATTCGAGATTATATATATTATCCGAGATGATGTACTTGAGATTATATATATAATTCGATAATATTCGAGACGATGTATTCGAGATTATATCCGATGATGCATATTATGTACTATGATTCAGTTTTTCCTTATTGATTGCATGCATGCATTGTAATTTGAATACTAAATTGTTTTATATTTTTCTGGATTAGTTAAATAAAAGCTATGGCGGACAATACCGACAGAGAAGGAGAAGAGGCCCAGTTCGAGATCATACGCTCCCCTCGCCGGCCAGATGATCAGAATGAGGAAGATGACGGCTCCCAATGTCTGAACAATACCGGGGAGGGTGATATGATATTCAATCATGACGACCGAATTGATGAAGTCTGGAACTATGATTATGATGACGAATAAAATGTTGATCTTGAGATAATAGAGACCGGCGAGGTATATTTATATAAGCAGGCATCTGGTGATCATCACATGTTTTAAATGATTTGAAGATATATTAACGAATCGATCTTTCTTCTTTAAGCCCTCCAGATCGAGCAAATCTTCTATAGGCAGCAGGACAGTGCGAGGCCCGACCAAAAAGTTGAAGGAGGGCATAAAGTATAACATCAGTGCCATCAAAACTGATGGCAAACCAATCACGCCTAAGAACATTGCGAACAAGTTCGTTCGTCAGTGCAGAGTTCTTGTGAAGGACCAACTCCCAATCTCCACGCAAGAATGGAAAAAGCCAGCAAAGGAGCGTCCAAATTTTACTTGGGTCGACGACAAATCAAAAGATCTTCTTTGGGAATCTCTCATGGAACATTTCCCCCTAGCAGATCATTTCACAGATGCAGATGTGCAGAAAGTGAAGGCCGCTGCTCTTAGGATGATGGCAGTTGCATTCAACAACCACAAGAAAACTGTATGGGCCAAGTATGCCGCAGGAGGAAAGAAGACTCCAGAATTCACGGGAACACTGGAGAAGCAAAGAGACCTCTGGCCCGCTTTCATGAAATTCAAGGAATCGGAATTATCTAAGGAACGGTCGAGAATAAACAAGGCCAATGCCACAAAAAAGGAGTAGTTCCATAAGCTAGGGCTAGGTGGCTACGCGGTGGCAATGCCTAAGTGGGATAAGTCTGAGCAAGAGATCGTGGATGCAGTGGTCATTCCAATTACATTGAGCTAGCCCCCCCAGGTGCGGGACTTGGTTCTATGCTCATGGGGGCGTTGGACCCGAAGACAGACAAGGTTTTGAATAAGGCAAGTCTTAAAGGAGCCGAGGACAAGTTATTTGTTGCAATAGAAGAGGCTCGAACGGGGGTGTTTGAAGGAAATATGCCCTAGAGGCAATAATAAAGTTATTATTTATTTCCTCATATCATGATAAATGTTTATTACTCATGCTATAGTTGTATTAGCCGGAAACATAATACATGCGTGAATACATAGACAAACATAGTGTCACTAGTATGCCTCTACTTGACTAGCTCGTTGATCAAAGATGGTTGAGTTTCCTAGCCATAGACATGAGTTGTCATTTGATTAACGAGATCACATCATTAGGATACACTACAAAAAAAGACACATCTGTGACATTTTGGGCCGAACGAATTTTTTTCTGTCATACATATGACACTTCTATGACGATAATTGTGATAAAACCCGGTATCATCATAGATGTGGTGGGCTCCTACTTCTATGATAAAAAATCATGACAGAAAATGGGCTTTTCGTCCTGGGCAGGCCGGAGACGTAGCTGCATGACATTCTTTGGGCCGTCCATGACGGAAAAAACCATGGTAGAAGCGAGGGCGAGGAAAATTTCAGGGAGTTCCCGGTTACGGTGGGAGGTTGGGGCCGAGCGATGCGCGTTTCTCTCGTACACGTACGCGCGTGTGTGCGAGGCATTGGCTCTAACTGAACTCGAGCGAGGCATTGGGCTCTAACTGAACCCGAGTGATTGCACTGCAGGCTACGCGTTACTGAACCTGAGCGATCGATCGATGGCTATTAACTGAACCCGATCGAGCGATTCCTTCGCTACTGCTGCTAACTGAAGCCGATCGATGCTGCCTCTGGGATGAACAGTGAGTGTTGCGGGGGGGTGGATGAACAGTGAGCGGTGGCGTTGCCTGTGGATGAACAGGACCCCATGGTCTGGAGGGCTGGATGAACAGTAGACGGTGGAGGGGTGCCCGTGGAGGGGTGGTTGAACAGGACCCCGTGGTGTGGAGGGCTGGATGAACAGTAGACGGTAGAGGGGTGGTTGAACAGTAGCCGGTGGAGTAGCGCGCGGTGGAGGCTGGATGAACAGGAGCCCGTGGAGGCTGGAGGAGATCGACGGTAGCCCGTGGAGGCTAGAGGAGGTCGACGGTGGAGATGAACAGTATGCCGTGGAGTCCCGTTTTCTGGTACGCCACACCCCTCCCGTTGAACAGGACCCCCGTTTCGATCGTAGCGCTCAACCACAAGTCCGTTTCGTCCGTTTTGCAGTACGCCACACCCCTCCCGATCAACAGGACCTCCATTTCGACCGTAGGATGTCTGTTTCGTCCGTTTTGCGGTACGCCAGACCCCTCCCGATGAACAGGACCCCGTTTCGAACGTGGCCGGTCGAACACATGGCCGTTTCCTCCGTTCTGCGGTACGCCAGGCCTCATTTCCATCGCCTGTTGCGTCCAAGCCCTCCCGATGAACATGACCACGCATTCCGTTCTGACCCAGCCGGTTGGCTCCCACGTGTTCCGTTGCCTCCCGATGAACACGACGCATTTCGTTGCCTCCCCATGAACACGACGACGACGCTGTTTCTCCGTTCCGACCCAGCCATGTCATGAGCCCTGGCTGTACGTATGCGCGAGTAGGCGTCCGAGACCCTGCCCGTATGTACTCTTCGTTGAATCCCCTTCTCCCTCACCGTCTTCAAGAAAGGCAACACTCGCACCTACCACTGTTCTTCTCTCCGAACGAAGGGAAGGTAAGCGGATCCGTGATGTTGGTATATTTTTGTTCAGAGAAAAAAAGAACTTTTGCAAAGCAGTAACCGATCCTCACTCTCTTTTTTGTTTCATTGTCATTGCGATTGTATTTTCCTTTCAGTGGTCTCCTAGTATTCATCAGTTTCATGATGGACCATGGAGAACCAGGCAAAGATCTGCTGATATTGGAGCAGACGCGGGAGGCTGATCCCCACGAGATAGAGAGCTCCAAGAAGATGGAGGCAACCACCGAGCCGACCCCAGATACTCTCACGGCCACTACTGAGATGGTCAACGCCCCGTTTGAGGTTACAACCCTCGTGGCACCGCAGGAGCAGTTTTCCCCCTTCGAGCATGTGCCCCCCCCCCCGCCAAGCTGCCCAAGGTGATTTCCTTCTTTGACGATCTCGATTGTGGTTTTTCATCTAAGTATGTGGTGATTTTTTTAGAAAAAGGAAGTATGTGGTGATTAATAATGCAAAATTTTATTAGCTTCGATGCCATGCTATACATAGTGGTTTAAATAACTTGTGTTTCTTATACTGAAAAGTAATTCAGCATTTGTTTCTGTTTCAATTAGAGCCCTGATGCACACAAGGATTGTGTGGTTGTACATGTCACTCGCTATGAGGCGGATGACCCGAATATACGCACTGGGAAAACAGAGTTCTTAGGCTGTTGGATCCTGGAAGCCATTTGTGGTTATACCAATGAAGAGTTGTATTCCAGCCTCACTGTTGTCAGGTGTGTTGTCCAGGGTGTACTGAAGCACAAGAAGTTCAAAGATACTCCTTCGTTTGTGAGGCATACTGTTCTTGTCAAGCTTACGTAGGAAGATGACGTGGCATGCCTCCATAAACAAGTTTATCACTGGCAAGGCCACAAGGTTGTCTTCATGAAGGTTCACAGGATTGAGCTGTTGCGGGACGTCCTCGATGATGTTCATGGCAAGTTCCATCTTGTGCCCAGCCCAAATTAGATCGAGGCATGAAATAGTTGCCCCAGCTAGTGTTTAATAGTAGTTTGGATTGTGTCTAATTATCCGAACCCTGCCTGTTATCGACCCCTCTGGGGCTAGTACTCTGTTTGAATCCGTCTATGGGAACTGCTGCTACTTTTGTGTGCCCGTGAATGTGAGAACCATCGTAATTGTTGCCGAAACAGATGCGTCCTCACTAGTTTTTTCATGAATATGGCATGGTAAGACATAAGTTGTCACGGTTTATCATACGAGCAGTGTGTGTTTTGATGAAATAGAGCACTCGTTCGAGAACCGTGCGCTGATGTATACATAAGTACTTGTAAACACTGTTGGTGCTACCCCACTTGTAAGCAGTTGTGCAAAACACGACACATTGGCTCAGCTCGCTTCAACACTAGGCTATCGACCAGCTAACAATCAACAATCTGCTGTCTGACATATAAGCAACTATGTATCTTGTTATAGTGGTTCATGCAGTTAATTGAGGCCACAATGTAATAAATTCCAAATGTTCACATGCTAGTCCAGCGCTCATGTGGAACACTCTCATGAAACTCGTCTTCATAAAAAACTTGAAAAGCATAAGTTAAGCAATTTTATACATCTCAATGATTCATAGAACATAACAAACATATAATAGTTCACAACAAAAGACAAAGTTGTGAGAAGGTTTACAAATCAGGAAAAAACAAGCAAGGCTTCTCTGAGCAAAGGGCCTCCCGGCAGGCTTAAATTTCCTGGATTTCACTCTGGTTTTTTATTCTTCCCACCATTCAGGGTTAGGTTCTCTCATTCCAGAATAACCAATTATAATTGTGGTCTCAGCTGGAATGCTGAACTGAACCATGCAGTGTACTGACCAGCTGAAATGCTTGTGCATTCCACTAAATTTAAGCACCGCTATTTTGTAGAAATAAGCAGACCACAATGCCTCTTGTCCGCGCACCTGTCCAATAAACCGCCGTGCAGCCGTGCCAGCTAGTCCTCGGTCCATGGATGAACTGGTAGAAAGTACATTCCGAACTAGGATGCAGTTGTTTTCGCTTGTCCCTGCATTGTAATCAGGAAGTAAAACGTACGAATCAGCTTCTTTTAGATTGTGTTGGTCATTCTACCTTAGTTACTACCAATGTCGGGATACCTTGAGGACGGAAGGTTAGACGACGGCAACGAGGGATAGCCATCTCATTTTGTGCAGTTGTACTAAAACTGAGGTGTGTGCTTTTGATTGCGCAGGTAGAAACGATACGAAGACAGACATCCCGAAACGATATGGAGAGAGACATCCCTGTTTGCGCAAATACGAAATACGATTATTTAAACAGTGAAAGATATTACTACTTTCCCCCGTTTCCTCTTAGAACCAAGTCCTAGATTCATGCTACAGCTTTCCCACTTTCTTCCCTATTTGAACCAATGCTTTGAGTCGATTGTATGAACTAGCTTTACTTCTAATAATAGTAGAAGTCTAGGTGGCTTTGGAACATCAGACGTAAGTAGAAAAGGATCCACACAAAGGGAGCTGGGGAAGTAGAGCACGGCAGGTTTCGAAGGAATATATACCTGAGGGTCGTTGGCATGTGGCAAAGACGGCGTCGGGAGGCTGCATCTTGGCCACAATACTGCAGGGAGGAAGAAGGGGTCGGAGGCCCTCCCGACCCGGCGCTCTCTCGGAGAGAACGGCACGGCCGCCGACCGGGACGCGCAGGCAGCCGTCAGTCTCCTCCCTCGCCGCCGACGACAGCGTGAACAATACACCTACACCCCTGCCCCGGTCGAGGTTGTCCGGCCGGATTTGTGACCAGCCATGAGCTGAGAGAGAGTGTGGCCACCTATGTGTTTCTTAGATCTGGAGAGCATGAGAGAGTGAACGAGAGGAACCCTAGTAAAGCATGCGCTAAGGCTCCTGCTTTTATATATAGTGGAGTGATTTTGTTGTACCAGCTTCAAAAAAATGCGCTCCTACGTGTACCCGCGAGTGGGTGTGAGAGAACTAGTGCGTGCGTGCACCGCTTCTCTTCGTGAGAGTACAATATACTATGCCCAAAGAATGTTCTCCGCAAGAGTAATAGTATAAGTGTGTGACGTGTGAGCTAAAATAAAATGTGCGCGCCGTCTTTTGTTTTTTAGAAGTTCTGAGGGTAGGGTGTGAAGAGCACATATGTGCGTGACGTCTACCTGCAGATAGATAGTGGATGCGACGTGCGAGTCTGCGAGAGGACTCGAGAGATTCGTCACTCGTGAGGGTGCGTGTGCGTGAGAGAGAGGGGGGCACGTATCAATGCAATGCATGTGTCCGTAAATCATTATCCGACAAACGTTCGCCACAAGCCTTTTCCTGACGAACGCCATAAGAATCGTTAGATCGGCATCCGACAGTGTCAGTTTTGCCATGTCATTTAACAGAAAAGCCACTCCTCCTATGAACAAATCTTCCACGTGAGTGTTAGCAACTGCCGTATGCTCCCTCCGTTCCGAATTGCAGTGCATATAGCTTTATTGAAAATTCGAACCTCGCAAACTTTTACCGAGTTTTCGTGTACCAAATTGCACATGTAGAATACCATGTATATATCATTTCATTCATCTTCGAGAGGTAACTATAAAGATGGGTGAGGAGTCTACAAAGAAAGACCATCGTATCACCCGCATCAATTTCAAGCATCCTTTAGTGTCGAGGAATATCATAGGAACTCTATATGATATGATTTTTATAGGATTTTTTCCTTTAGAGACAATTGGTTCATAGGAATAGATTCATATACTCCACATTTCAAAGGAAATAAACATGATATCATTTCTATAGCTTTAGAGGCACTTGGTTCATATGAATGGATTCCTATACTCCCTTAATTTCAAAGGAAAATATACATTAGCGTATATTCAATAGAAAAGTTCCTATGATATGAACCAAATTACATCTCTTTTCTAATCCCTCCTCATAGGAATTGAGATACATGTCATCTCTAGATTCAATAGAAAAGTTCCTATGATGTGAACCAAATGACATCTCTTTTCCAATCCCTACTCATAGGAATTGAGATGCTCCATGTCATCTCTTTCCCTACAACTTCCATGTATACATCTTCTATTTCTAAATAGATAGTACAACCCACTAGTAGCTTTTTTCCAAAACATGCAACTATGGCACAAGAACTATATAGTGTGCCAATAACTTTGAAAGATGGTCGCTGGATGAAGCTAACCCGACAGTGCAGAGATAGGCAAATCCAAGCACTACTGGCCGCTGGATATCATCAACATTCCACCAGATCTGCCACATGTACAATTTGGAAGACTCCATGGTTGAACTTAAGCATAATGCACAAACCTCAAAACACAAGCACTTCTCCTTTGTTCTAGAATCTTCTATATCATAATTGATTATTTTTTCTAAATGAATTGCCATTATTAGTTTTTTACTTTATGATTTACAATGCACAACCCCATGAATGTTAACATTTTTATAAAACTAATTGAATGAGATGAACTATAAGAACTAAACGAACATCTACATCATGCATATATGACTCAAAGCTTTACATGCTATAGTGTGTATTTATTCATAATTTGGTTTCGAAATCTCATGCGTTCAATACATGTGTACCTTACTAGTTTTGAGTAGAGTTGCAAATTTCACGCGGCCCCGGGTATATCAAAATGCAGGGCCCATGCATCATTCCCTTTCGGTCGAACTTACGTCCACAATTTTTTGTACGTACTATATCTCCACTGGTCCCCGAACACAAAATGCTGCCTCGTTCTCGTAAAACCAAGCGGCCCACACATATTTAAGGCGTCGACTCGAACCCATTTACTATGACGTGGCCCCGCACACCGTAGTACTCCTACAAATCCTACCGCCGCACTCATCATCGGTTTTCTTCAAGAGGACAAGGGAGAAGCTGATTTGTAGTGGAGGCGCTTAAAAAAGGATCTATAGTGGAGACCCCTACCCTAGGGTGCCCTAGGTAGCTGCCGCACACATCATTGTTTTCTCTTTTCTTTATGCTCTTGCGCCCTAGAGTGAAATGATGGTTGCTTCGTCCGTCCAGCTTAATGCAGGAAAGGTGGGGCTTTGTGATTCGACCCCTCATCGCTCATTTTCTACTACTACGGCGCTACGATAGGGGTGCCTCCAATTCCAACCGCTGCTCCGAACTGTAATTTGGTGCATCGCACATGGAACAAGATGGTGGATGAGCCACATGTCGGCCAAAGGGGTCCTGTTAAGTGTGTCGCCATTTCGTGTGTGGACTGACCCTGCTTGAGTTGCTACGACAACACGACAGGAGCAGCCTACCACTTGGTTTTGCTCCTTGGTGAATCCCGACTATATTGATCTAAAAAGATACATGCTGAACTACCCTCTCCGTCTTGGTTTTTTATTTTTAGGCGTCTCGGTTTATAGGGCCTGCACGTAGTTCTAGGTCATCCATTTGACTAACTAAATATGAGTTACTATGTCACAAAAAGTATATCATTGGATTCTTAAGCGGATGTAGTTGTATTTAAAAGTCGAGGGTGGGACTTTTCCTGCGCGGTAGGCGGGGCAGTTCCGCCTTGTCGGTTCGACAGAGACGCGAGAAGACGAGGGAGTAGGCGGCTGCAAACGTAGGGTTGTGTGATTTGACAGCGAGTTACTGCTGGACAGGTGGGGCCCCGTGATTTGATTTGCCATTATCATTTTAACTACGGTGCAACGACCAGCATGAGTCTCCCGATTCCTGACCACCTCCATTACGAAGAAAGAGATAGAGAGGAGTAAAAAAATACACTTATAGCCACCTTATAGCCAACCTTGTTGTAGTATGAGTGAAGTGATGACTATGTATGACATGCCAACATCAGATAGCCTAACGCACCGCGTTAAATCTCCAAAGGGCGCGACCGCGTGAGCGACGTGAAGGTCATGGTAGGCGCGACCATGATACGGGCTGCTGGCAGCCCTTGGATCTGAGATCAAATGGTCGCATCCTAAGTTGTTGAAAATTTGCAGAATAACCCTCCAGGATAGGATATTCACCCATAGGTCTAGAATCACGCCATGCAATCATTCGATCTCAGATCCAAGGGCTCTCAGAAGCCCGTATCATGGGAGAATGGAAAGCCACTACCCCGTCATTCGCACGCTGGCTGTTCGCTCCTACTCATCCCCGCACGTCCTTCAATACTACGGCGGTTCGCTCCTAGTCGTCCCGTCCATTCACATTACGGCAGTTCCACTAATCCTAACCCTCCTCCCAAATCCATGGTGTCCCAAATCTCCACGATCGGCGGTGAGTACAAGGTTAGAACCACACTGGCGATGAGTTCAACGTCATCTACACCCGTTCTTCTGTGAGGGTGAAAGGATGCCTTTCTCGCTTCAGACGCATGTTCAAAAACTCAGATGATGAGTGGGTCGCTGGGCTAGATGTTGAGTACACCACAGTCCTGGGACCAGAGAAGGATCTAAAGGACGAAGACAGGAAGAAGCCCGCCGTGATCCAGGTTTGCGTACATAGCATTTTCTTGGTCTACCACATATGCCATGTCGATGTTGAGTGCCAGGATTTTAAGAACTTCCTCAAGGACAAAACAGTGAAATTCTTTACTGTAGACTTTAAGAACGACAAAGAAGTCCTGGGTCGGATAGGCTTCGTTGTAGGCAACCCCTTCGACCTCCAGAAGAATCGGCTGGTGCCCTCTCATCTGCCTTCAATGCTGACCCTGGCAGGAGCCATGGTTCATCCTTCGTACCGTAAACTAGAGAAACCTCATCACACATTTCATCGTCATGCATGACAGCGGAATGTACTAGATATAGACCACATCCACTATGCTGCAATGGATGGCTACCTTTGTTTCAATATCTACAAGGGTTGGATGAAGAGCAACAGCCAAGTGTGCGGTTCAAGCAAAGAAGTATCGGCCAAGAGGGAGAGGAACAAGGACGAAGTCGAGGACGTGGACGAGGACTCCGAGTAAGGTGGCAGTGTCATTGCTCATGGTGGTTCTAAACTTCCAATGCAGTGTCTACTGGATTAGTTGCATAGTTTAATTTCAGGTGTGCTTAGTTTAATTTGAGGGGTGTGTTGTGCTGAGCCCCCAGCAAAACTATGTTATGTTTCTTCTCGTTACTTTAACTCTTCAGTACGTACATACTACTAGTATTTCTTTAATAGAATTTAGCACCCCAATTAAGCACGTACTAGCTTTCTTAATAGTACTATATGCATAATTTGGCGACAAGCGCTCTTTATATGTACCACCTTTTTTTAATTTCAATTTTTGCTCCATGGCGCAATCCATCGATAGTACTACTGTACAAAAGTATAGATTTTTAAAAGGCTATAGTCCTATTCATCACATATATAGCCAGTTAAATTCTCAACCTAGAACGACGTGCATGCCATGTAGTAAACCGATACGGAGGAAGTATAGTAAAAATGAGGTGATTTTACCGAGCGATCGGCGGGGGAGCATGGCCTATCATGCAGTCCCATGTGTCATGATGTACCAAGGCGATGCGCATGTCCCTCATGAGGCAGAAGCAATACTACGTGGTTTGAGATGATGGCGAACCGAAGTGTGAAATAATGGTTGCTTCCTCCATCTGGAAAGGTGCGGCATTGTGATTTGATGTCTCATTGCTCATTACTACTACTGGGTCGGTACGAGTGGGGTGCGTCCCCCTGCTGTTCTGCACTGTTATTTGGTGCTTGACACGTCGACCCGGTTGCTATATGTCCCACATGTCGGCGAGAGGAAGTACAGAATTCATGAAAGTGAGCGTCGACGGAGGAGTATACTACAGAATTCATGAAAGGGAGTGACTTAGTTTTGGAAAAAATCTGTTTTTACGGAGTATGTACCCACTAGGGTTTATAGGGCTCATCTAAAAAACATTCGTTTTTTCGTTTCATAAGTCTCAATTCTACTATACTAGTAGTAGTACCATTACATGTTGGATTTTGAGGTGCGTTAGATCACCCGACGCAAGCAGTGTCAAGAGGAAACTAACCAATGGATGTACAAGTTCATGGAAATTTAGTGGTCATTCATGCATTCATTCTAATTAATCCCTCGGTAAACATAACTTCTTGAGAAAAACGAGCGTACTAATTACTTGTGCAAACTACGAAATTAATTCGACCACTCACCGTCTACCTTGGTTGGAGAGATTTTGAAATTGAGCCATAAACTGGAAAGGAGGGAGTAGTAACTTTTGTCTCGATTACTATTTGTGGCCTTGTATAGATGCAAAATGTATTTTTTTATAGTGGCCTTGTATAAGTAAATGGAGGGAGTACTAACCAAAGTATGTAGTAGGGACGAGGAGTAAACTGAGGGAGTAGTAAAATTTTCGCCTCGTGCTGCGAGCCACCGCGCGCGTGGGCGAGGGAGCGGGCGTAAAGGCGTACAGTAGTAGTAGTAGTAGTAGTAGTAGTAGTAGTAGTAGTAGTAGTAGTAGTAGTAGTACTCGTAAGCAAGCTTCACCTCATCCTATGAGCCACCGCGCCCATGGGCGGGGGAGACGGCATACTAAGCAAGCTTCTCCTCATTCTGCGAGTTGACGGGATACATCAAAAGTACTCCGGTATATAGATCCTTGCCTCTAAGGTAGGCCCCACATGGTTTGCCTCTTTTTTTAATTTAACATAACACGTCAAGTCGCAATTTGTTTGTTCACCCGTGGTAGACGATCCTCCCTCCACCAAGTGGACAACCAGTACACGTGCCAAATTACCACGTGGGCTCCACCATGTGGTTGGGAAAGAGACGGGAGTACGTGCGCCATGCGTGCACCTCTTCTCTTCGTGCATGTCCCCCACCTACGTGGGTGTGTGTGAGAGAGATACAAACCTAGACATAATACGCCGTCCATCCCCATGCCTCCGCCCTGTCCGACCACCAGTCACCACCACGCCCCACTCCTCCTCACCTTATCTCTCATCTTTCTCCCTCCATTTTTATATACAAGGGGCCACTATCAAAATTACAATTTGCAGATATACAAGGCCACTAACACTAATCGATGCAATATTAATGGTGTTTGCCTCGTGGTACTAGCAAAGGAGGACATTAATTATCCCTTGCATGCATGCGGGAGTTTGTAAAAAAATGCATCTTGATGTTTCGTGCAATGCACAGGCATCTTGCTAGTCCCTGAAAACAACACATGGCAAAATTCCACGGCGAACGAGGGATTTGAATCTGTTGGGAGGGGCTGTTTGGATCTTGCCCGGGGTAGCCAAAATATTGGTGATCCTTTTGTCCACCGGTGCCTTTGCCACCGATGAACGAGGAATGGCTCAGGTGCTCATGCTGTCATGCATCCTCCAGCGCGCATGTTGGAGACGACCTCGCACGAGCTGTGTTTTTTGTCCCACAACGCCACCCGAGCCGCCCGCAGACCGACCGGCGACCTGCAAATTACGCCATCCAACCGTAGCCGCACACATTATGACAGCAACTCAACCAACCGGACGAAATTCACGCAAACACGTAGACAAACTGATATTTCATATAAACAATGACGAAAATCATATAAAATACTGGATTTTCATACAAACATGACGGATTTCATTACATTCAAATGAACTACGCGGTGCTAGTTCTGGACAGCACAGGTATATAATACCTGGCCTAAATGGTCGCCCGCCGATCGATTTGTGTTCCGGCGGCACGATCACCGGACTGCCGGGAGCCCCGGAGGTATATGCTTCAGTGCAAAGGACGGCTCGCTTCCCCACTGCCCAACTGATATCATTGGCCGGTGCCGAAGATGATGGTGGCCGGCACCGGTTCGAGTTCATCACCGGCCACTACTTCGCCATGGCCGGCACCGGCTCGAGTTCATCCTAACATTCCCCTATTCCGTGGAGCCCATGCGGGGTCGACGAAGGTCCTCGCAACAAAAGGATCCGGCAAGAAACCTGTTGTGTACGCCGGTGTCGCCTCCGCGGTGGCCTTCATGGGACCCAAGCGGCGGCGGCCTCCCGTGTTCTACTTCTCCTCGATGATGGCGGCGGACACGGAGGCGCTGGCCACCAACTCGTCGCTCTCCGCGCACCCGGCTTCTATCGCTGCTTGCATGGCGCGGCCGCCGGCATGGGAGTCTCGGCCATAGAAACGGGAGACGCGGTACGAGGCAGTGGCGTGGACGGCAGCAACGATGCCCGTGTGCTGCTCCTTGTCGAGCTGGCCTGGAGCGGCAAGTTGCTGAACCGCGTGCCGGCTTGGGGCGGCAACTGGCTCTGTCAGGCGAGGGGAGGGAGGTGGATCAGCGAGCTGCATAGCTCGTATCCGGCGGGCTACCTAGCCGGCTTGGATGTGGAATAACTACTCTTCGTAAGCCATTGTAAGAGTGGACAAAATGGTGGAGGAGATAGGGGAGCGGAAGAGGTGTGCGATTCTTGGCTGGCATTTGGCCTCGTTTAAATAGGAGATTAAATAGACGGTGAACGGGAGGAGCTCGGCCGGCGTTGCGTTTAACGCCGGCCCGGTCATGAACGGACGTGTGTCCAGAGTGGGTTTCTCGGCTTCCGCACGGGCGGGTTTCATGGAGGCATTTGAATGTGGCACGAAGGCGTGTTCAGCTGGGCGTGCTGCAAGTGGCGCCCTCGACTCTGACCTAGGACACCACACCGTTCTTCCAATGACGTTGTAACGCCACAGACACACCCGCCGGTGGTCGTTACTCCTGGCGAGATCTAGACTGGCCCCACAGATCAATACTAGTCTTTTCTGTGCACTTTGTCCTCACTCATGCGCACCCGGGAGCAACTTCCCGGTCGGTCACCCATCCTGACACTACTCCAATTGAGCACGCTTAACTTTGGAGTTCTGTCCGAATGAGCTCCCGGAAAAGAAGGAATTCCTTATTGATATGAGTAGTCTATCATCCCTAATAAGCCAGGCCATGACATACACCCCCACTCAGAGGAGCCGACGTCCTCGTCGGGCCACAGGAACGTTCCCTCTTGGCACATACGTTTGTGCTTCCAGTCCAGTACATGTGCCATGTCGTGTGCCATGACGGGTCACAAATGTCATGAACAACACGACCACGCACCTGTCCGCAACCATCTGTGTAACCGCGAGGGTTGGCTCTGATACCAACTTGTAACGCCCCGGACACACCCCCGGGTGGTCGTTACTCCTGGCGAGATCTAGACTAGCCCCATAGATCAATACTAGTCTTTTCTGTGCACTTTGTCCTCACTCATGCGCACCCGGGAGCAACTTCCTGGTCGGTCACCCATCCTGACACTACTCCAAGCTGAGCACGCTTAACTTCGGAGTTCTGTCCGAATGGGCTCCCGGAAAAGAAGGAATTCCTTATTGAAATGAGTAGTCTATCATCCCTAATAAGCCAGGCCATCACAGACGTGTGGGCTCTTTGGGTGTATGGCCTGCATGTTAGTGACCCAACACAGGCAGCGCACAGCAGAGGAACCTTTGGTGGGCTAGGGCGGTCAGAAGCGGGCATTTCATAAACCGATGATTGTTCATTGAGTGTGACGTCATGTTTTTCATGTAGATAAGCCTACTATGTTGATAGCCCGTTCGATACGTTGTGATTCATAAAGACCGCTGCAAACATCAATGTTCTGCTTATCATAGATAAGATTGATTAATACCTGTAACAATCCATGTCCTTAACAAAGGGTGCATGCACGTATAGGTTGAGCGTGTGTCTTGCGTCGTGTGTTGTGTGCATGCAGGCGTACGAGTGTTGCGTGCGTGCAAGGGTACGTTTCAGTGTTGCATGCATGGGTGCGTACGTGCGTGTGTTCGTGAGTGCATGTGTACGTGTCAGTGTTGCACGCCAGCATGTGTGCGTGTGTACATGTCAGTGTTGCATGCCTACATGCGTGCGTGTCGTGCGTGCTTGCATGTGTACGTGCGGGTGAGGCTACACGTCAGTCGACTGACTTTTTCATCTCTGGTCATTAGATTTTCCAGTCGTTGGATACGAAATCAAGGGCCTCCAGTTTATCATCAAACTCCACCCCCTTGAGCCGCCAGCCACCACCAGCTGAACCACCAGCCCCCGCCGCCCGCGGCCGGCCCGCCCTCCCCGAAACCACTCCCCACCGCTGGTCCGCCGCTGCACCGGCCATCCCTCTAGCCCCCCTCCCCCCCGCCGAGCTTTTTCTCCGGGGATCCCCACCCCACAGCCCAATGAACGCCCCCCAACCGCCGGTGACTGCCAACCAGAGGTCTCACGACTTCGAATACCCACCGACCACTAATTTATCACCATTTTTGTCCTTCATATACGCGCTGACGGGTGGGCCCTATGGTAATGTGCGCTGCTGAATGTGGACCGTTTGACTGGTCAATTGATCGTGTTATCAACAAATTACGGAGCTGTATGTTGAGCCAGTGACCGTATGATCACCCTAAAATGTACTCCTATTTTATTAACACAGTACAGACTCAAACTACCATTTCTTTCTTTCATATACGGGCTGACAGGTGGGCCCCATGGTTACACGCCCCGATGGTGCAACACTAGTTGCGCCGCGTGGAACGTTTGACTGGTCAATTGATTGTGTCATCAACAAAATACGGAGTTGTACGGGTGAGCCAGTGACCGTATAATCATGATATGTATTTGTTTAACACGGTACAGACGCAAGGGCTCATATATACGCGCAAGCACTCACCGCTATAAGCGCACACACGCGAACCCTACCCCTATGAGGACCTTCGAGAGAGTGGGCCAGCATATATGATCTTGAGATTTGACGAAGTCACCATAGGTGCCTCGTAGTCGAGTGGAACGTCTCCTCCCACTGAACGTACATCGCCGGAAAATACTGAAATTAACACAAGATAAATGCGAGCACCGGGACTTTAACCTTGGTGGGCTCGAGAAACCACTGTCCTCTAACCATCCAACCACATGTTGGTTAGCATGACAAAATGTATGTGGTGACCATGATGAGCTTATTCTGAAGTCCAGTGACCATATCATGCTTTCGCTTCAAATACAATGACCGTAAGTGTCGTCAACAAAATACGGAGCACGCATCAAATGCAAAGTCCGTCAGTGTCATCAACAAAATATGGAGACGTATCGTGAGCTAGATACCGTTGTACTATTGTATATGCTTATTTTCTTAGTGGCTGATTGCGTGTGTGGTGTGGTGGCACACCATTTCTAGTTGTGGTGGGTCAACATGAAGACTCATGGGTCGGTTCCATCCTGCGCCACATATAGGTTGGACCGAGACGTGTTATACAAAGACCCATGTGGAAGACTCGGCGTACAACACGAAGCTACCAGAGTCGTGGAGGACTCTATCCCCACTGGTGATAAGCCGACTATATATGATTTGTAACCCTAGGCCCTTAGTATGTTATACAAGCTTGGGGGCTAGTTCATTGATAGTATACAGACACGCACAATGCCTGGTATTCACGTGTACTTTGTACACACCCCTGTCACTAATATACAGTACTAGGAGTATGCTCTTTCTTCAACTGCAAGGGTCCGATCTGAACTAGGGTAAAACTTTGCCTCGTATTACCATCCAGCCTAACAGCCAGGTATATCCTACCGAATGATATGATGAAATCATATCCCGCCAACTACTAAGAGAGAGGTGTGTCGGGGGGCAATGTGTGTGAGAGAGGCCTAAAGATAATGTGCATGCGGGAGACATGTAGGCACATATATGTGCGTATAGAGGGCTAGTAGAGACTGTGCATGTGTATATATGCATGTGAGAGAAATAATGTTTTCCAACTGAGATTAGTGAAAAGAGTGGTACATAGTAGTCAGAAAGAGAGAGAGAGAGAGAGAGAGAGAGAGAGAAACAGATAGAGCATGTGCGTGAGACACCCCGACACCCTGAGAGAGATTGTGAGCATGTGTGAAAGAGAAATGTCGATGCATATAAAGTGTGTCCACTTATGCGTTAGATAGAGAGATATATAACGCGTTTGTGAGAACGGGGCGAGGCATAGTGCATCTACATGTAAAAGGTGGTTCTACGCATTAAATTAAAATATAAATGGCATTATTATTTTTGGATGAGATCATGAATTTTGCAAATTGCGTATGGACGAAAATTGGTCTATCAGACACCCATACTCTATTGAATTCTAGCATGTGCATGTGTTTATTTCATATTATCGATCCATAGAGTGAGAGAGGTTTGAAATACATGCAATGTATGCTTTTGCAATTCATATATAAACATTAATTAGTGCACTCCATGTTGTTAGTGTGAAGCACTTTATACATTTCTCACTTGCATGGATACATTCCAAATTGCTAGCTACGAAATAGAATACATGTCGAATTCAACATAAAGGGGGTTTCGAAGATTCGAATTCATAGGAAGTGCATTCATCTATTTGAACCCAAGATAATGGCATTTGTAAATCAGATGGAAAAGGGGGCATCAATCTTTGTTGTGAGTTTGAACATGCTATATATATTCATACGCATATCTAATTTTTTTGGCAACCAAGGAGATTATATTTGGAACCATGCATGAACTGAGGTAAGTTGCATATTTTTTTAATATATACTCGTGTACAATGTATATTCAAATGTACCCCCTCCATTCCAAAATAATCGTAGCTTTAGGATTTTCAAGAGTAAAGATTTGTGAAGTTTGACAAATCCTGAAAGTTCAATTCAAGAGAACCGAAAACGTTAATGCTTCTGCTCCCAAATATTGAACGAAGCGCCAAATAGGCCTCTGGTCACCCGACACCGCGCGAGACTAATGTTTTGGTGGTAGGAAATTACTGTCCTGACTCTGGCCCGTGTAGCCTATCGGCCCGATGACCAAAGGTCTAAACCGGGGTAGGTTTGTAACTTCACCAAGACGCCAGTCTCAACCACCTCCGAGAAGCATTCATACGCCGTGGGTGCCTACCCATGCGCTTGGCCGAAATCTATCCCGCCCACATTTGGGACACCTGACATGACTGTCCTACCCCCAACCCGCAATATGTCCGAAATTTTAGATGGGGGCAAAGTTTGTAACTTTCCCCAAATTTCAAACAAGCGCGTGTCAAACCGAAGCATTGTTCCCCCTTAGTTCCCCGCCTCCCTCCGTTTCCCCATTCATACTCCATGGGCGCGAAAACGCCCTCTCCACCAGCTGCGAAACCCCAGCCTCCTCCATCCTCCACCCGATAGCGTCCAATCCACCGCCGCCCTCTTCCATCACGCCGGAGCCGGTATCCCGACGTTGTCGTCCAATGCAACCGCAACTGCAACGCCCTCAAGGACTTAGCAGCTGAAGCCGAGGCAGAGCTGCCTCCACGACACCGACGCCGATGTGCGCCGTACCAGAACCACTCCGACTGCGCCATCCCGCGCCTCACTGCTACGGCTCCACTATCGCAACCGTCCACCGCACCGGAGCTGTTCCCACTACGCCGTCGTTCGCCGCCTTGGATCTGCTACCCCGTCACCGACAGACGGCCACCGCACCACACTCAACAACTTGGCCATGGGTTTGTCCAAGGCTGCACTGTCCTCCACAACTTCTAGTTTCCAGCGAACAACAAGAAGATCGTCGGAAAAATAGAAGGAGGACAAAGCACTGCCAGCAGAAAGAAGTACTCCTCTTCCCTTATTCGTGCAAATCTTACGTCTCCACTCACATCGTATTCATCCCACGAAAGAAACTAGTTGAGCGCTTCTTACTGCATCTTCTTTGTGATACTAAATGTACAAGGTTTCCTCACTTTTACTATTTCACCTTTGCTAGAGGTCAGTAGCCCGCCTGGATTTCAATTCAGGGTCAGTCGAACCGCAATTAAAAGAAGCAGCACCCGCTTAGGCGCGCGGAGCACCTAGTCCACATGTTCCCCGGGGAAGCGGCGCATCGGTGTCTATCATAGGGGTGTGGGGCGCAGGAGCTGCTTGCGCCCGATCTAGAGGTCGGCGGGGCTTGAATGGGTGGCCGTGGGGCGGTGCCAAGCACATCGGTGCGGTGAGGTCGAGGGGAGGGTGCAGGCAGGGGAGGAATACTGGGCCGGTGGTCGCTGGCGTTTTGAGGAAGATCGTCAACACTGACTGGCTGGAGGTAGATGAAGGCGATCTGCCCGTTCTTTGTACATCGGACGGTGCAGAAAAAATGGACTGGCCTATTTGCTTTCAGTCAACTGTTATTTTCATAGAATCCTGTAGTAATTTAGTGTGCCATGCATGTTGTAGAGCTATCATATGTCTCCCGTCATTTATTTCTCACCGACCTGCTATCTGCTACCTTTACACTATACTAATTGTGCACACACTTCACCCATACTCACACTATTGTTTTTTTATGCATGGGTATTTCAGACTCTGACGCAGTGTTGATGAATGTAGAAAAGAAAAGACACAAGTCGCTCTAGTGTAATTCGAAGATAAGCACTAAGCATTTTAATGGGTGCAGTGTCAGCAGTTGGAGACAGTAAACGTAGCTCTGAAGTTGATGAATTCAATTGCCACACACAACCATCCCAGGTGCTTGCTTTAACTTCGCGCTGTCAAATGTGGTTGCATGTTGCATATGGTGTCTAGCTTGTATTGCTTCCAATTTGGTTAAATTGCATCTACTTACTTTACACATTATACCTTTGATAATGACATGCCTTCCTGTTTTTGATACATACTACATATGTCTATTAACTATGTTCGTACATCAAACTAATGCTCTTTTGTATCCCTCGTCAATCACTTATGATGAGACAGTCACCCGAGTGGGTTACTGTGAGACACCCTACTCGTTTAAAGAGTGTAGTGTCATCCTCCCCACATGATTCTCAAGAAACAGCAAGGCTAAATGAAGAGAGTCAATGTAGCTCTCTAGTTGATCACCGTAATTCCCCCACACCACCATCGCAGGTGCTTGCTCTTACTTGGCAGTGTGATATGTGGTTGCATGTTGCATATGGTGTCTACCTTGTAATGCTTCTAATTAGGGTAAATTCCATCTGCTTAGTTAACATATTATACCTGTGAATATGACATGCCTTCCTGTTTTTCGTACATACTACGTCTTTCTATTAACCATGTTCTTACATCGAACTACTTTTCTTGTGTATCCCTCATCAATGCTCCTAATTTGTTAAATTGCATCTCCTTAGCTTACACATTATACATGTGAATATGACACGCCTTCCTGTTTTTGGTACATACTACATCTGCCTATCACACCATGTTCTTACATCAAACTACTGTTCTTGTGTATCCTGCGCCTATCGCTTATGATGAGACAGTCACACGTGTGGGTTAATATGAGACACAATACTCTTATAAAGAATGCAATTTCATCCTCTCCACATGATTCTCAAGAAACAGCAAGCCTAAATGAAGATATTGAACGTAGCTCTGTACCTGAAGACCGCACTTCCCCTACACCACCATCACAGGTGCTTGCTCTAACTTCGCAGTGTGATATGTGGTTGCATGTTGCATAGGGTGTCTAGCTTGTAATGCTTCTAATTAGGGTAAATTGCATCTGCTTAGTTTACACACTATACCTGTGAATATGACATGCCTTCCTATTTTTGGTACACACTACATCTATGTGTTAACCTTGTTCTTACATGAAACTACCTCTCTTATGTATCCTGCATCAATTACTTATGATGAGTCACCTTTATTCATTGCATATTGCATATTATTTCTAGCCTGTTGCCATGTATTGCTTCTTATTTGGTCAAATACATTTGTTAGGGTACCCTTTTAAATTGGCAGAGTGATATTGGTTTCATCTTTCATATGGTTTCTAGCTTGCATCGATTCTAACAAGTTCAAGCACCTTGTGCTTAGTTTACACTTTATACATCATACATGTCAATATGTCACGCCATCCTGTTTTTCATACATATTCCATCCTCCTATCATGCGGCTACCTTACACGAAAGTAGTGTTCGTCAGTATCATGCATCAATGAGTTCTGAAGAGCAAATTTTATTCCTTTTTCTTGTGGGTTTGACTTGACAAGGCAAAATCAAGAAAGAGGAAGGAAAAGAGTAAGGAAGGCGATGATGGTGGTCCTCTGCAGCAACGTAAACAGAGCATCTGTACCGATTCTCCTTGTACTGATAGTGCATTACAAGGTCCAAGTCTCCGCTCCCCTACTCCACCATCCAAGGTGCTTGCTCTTACTTGGCAGTGTGATATCTGGTTGCATGTTGCATATGGTGTCTAGCTAGTATTGCTCCTAATTAGTGTAAACTGCATCTGCTTAGCTTACACATGATACATGTGAATATGACACGCTTTCCTGTTTTTGGTACATACTATATCTGTCTATCACACCATGTTCTTACATGAAACTACTCTTCTTGTGTATCCTGCATCAGTCACTTATGATGGGACACCTTTAAGTTGGCATTGTGATATTGGTTTGCATCTTCAATATGATTTCTAGCATGTATTGCTTCTAGTTTGATGAATGCCACCTATGACGAGACAGTTTTAACTTGGCAGAGTGATATTGATTGCACCTTCCATATGGTGTCTTGCAGTGTTTCTAATTTGTTGAAGTGCCTTCTACTTAGCTACCACATCATAGGTGTGAATATGTCAAGCCGTCCATTTTTTCATACATATTCCATCCTCGTATCATGACTTTGCCTTTCATCAGAGTAGTGTTCGTCAGTATCATGCATGAATGAGAATTGAAGAACGAATGATATTCTTTTTTCTTGTCGGTATGACCTCACAATGCAAAAACAATAAAGCTGAAGGAAATTGGCAAGGCACTGGATGATGGTGGTCCTTCCGAGCAACTGAAACAGAGGTTCTCTACAGATTCTACTCTGCCATCCTCCCAACAAGATTCGCAAGACAACGCAAGGCTAGATAGTCAACGTAGATGTGTAGATGATGAGCACATCTCCCCTACTCCACCATCACAGGTGCTTGCTCTAACTTGGCACTATTATATGTGGTTGCATGTTGTGTATGATGTCTAGCTTGTATTGCTTCTAACTTTGTTGAATTGCATCTGCTTACTTTACACATAATTCCTGTGAATATGACATGTGTTCCTGTTTCTACATCAGACTATGATACGTCTCCAACGTATCTATAATTTTTGATTGCTCCATGCTATATTATCTACTGTTTTGGACTATATTGGGCTTTATTTTCCACTTTTATATTATTTTTGGGACTAACCTATTAACCGGAGGCCCAGCCTAGAATTGCTGTTTTTTTGCCTATTTTAGTGTTTCGGATAAACGGAATATCAAACGGAGTCCAAACGGAATAAAATCTTCGGGAACGTGATTTTCTCACCGAACGTGATCCAGGAGACTTGGACCCTGCTCCAAGGAACAAAAGAGGTGGTCACGAGGGTGGGGGGCGCGCCCCCCTAAGGCGCGCCCCCTGCCTCGTGGGCCCCTCGTTGCTCTTCCGACGTACATCTTCCTCCTATATATACACACGTACCCCCAAACGATCAGAACAGGAGCCAAAAACCTAATTCCACCACCGCAACTTTCTGTATCCACGAGATCCCATCTTGGGGCCTGTTCCGGAGCTCCGCCGGAAGAGGGACGTCATCACGGAGGGCTTCTACATCATCATAGCCTCTTCGATGAAGTGTGAGTAGTTTACCTCAGACCTTCAGGTCCATAGTTAGTAGCTAGATGGCTTCTTCTCTCTCTTTGAATCTCAATACAAAGTTCTCCCCCTCTCTTGTGGAGATCTATTCGATGTAATCTTCTTTTTGCAGTGTGTTTGTTGAGACCGATGAATTGTGGGTTTATGATCAAGTCTATCTATGAATAATATTTGAATCTTCTCTGAATTCTTTTATGTATGATTGGTTATCTTTGCAAGTCTCTTCGAATTATCCGTTTGGTTTGGCCAACTAGATTGGTAGTTCTTGCCATGGGAGAAGTGCTTAGCTTTGGGTTCGATCTTGCAGTGTCCTTACCCAGTGACAGAAGGGGCAGCAAGGCACGTATTGTATCGTTTCCATCGAGGATAAAAGATGGGGTTTATTTCATATTGCATGATTTTATCTCTCTACATCATGTCATCTTGCTTAAGGCGTTACTCTGTTTTTAACTTAATACTCTAGATGCATGCTGGATAGCGGTCGATGAGTGGAGTAATAGTAGTAGATGCAGAATCATTTCGATCTACTTGTCACGGACGTGATGCCTATATACATGATCATGCCTAGATATTCTCATAACTATGCTCAATTATGTCAATTGCTCAACAGTAAGTTGTTCACCCACCGTAGAATACTTATGTTCTTGAGAGAAGCCACTAGTGAAACCTATGGCCCCCGGGTCTATTCTCATCATATCAATCTCCATTACTTTAATCTTGCTTTGCTTTTTTAGTTTGCTTTTACTTTTTACTTTGCATCTTTATACCAAAAAAATTATATCTATCAGATCTCACTCTCGTGAGTGACCGTGAAGGGATTGGCAACCCCTAATCGCGTTGGTTGCGAGTAGCTATCGCTTTGTGCAGGTACGAGGGACTTGAGCGTGGGCTCCTATTGGATTGATACCTTGGTTCTCAAACACTGAGGGAAATACTTACGCTAATCTGCCGCATCATCCCTTCCTCTTCGGGGAAAACCAACGCAAGCTCAAGACGTAGCAAGAAGGATTTCTGGCGCCGTTGCCGGGGAGTCTATGCAAAAAAAGTCAACATACCAAGTACCCATCACAATCCCTATCTCTCGTATTACATTATTTGCCATTTGCCTCTCATTTTCCTCTCCCCCCAATTCACCCTTGCCGTTTTATTTGCCCTCTCTCTCCCTATCCTCCGTCTCTATTTGCCTTTTCCCTCGCCATGTCATAACCAAGAAGAGTTGGGGGTTCTCTCCCAAGTTCTAGTGCTTTAGACAATCCTGCTATCTTATCTAAACTCATGAATCGGAATACTATAGAACAACTTGCCAGAGTTATCAATGAGAACCTTAGTAATTTTGATGAAGATGATTCTAGAATTTTTCGTTATTTACTTGATGAATCCTTGAAATATGCTTGGGATAGGCTGTTAAAGACCCGGGCTAGCTATGTACCTCAATATCAAATTGAGGTTTACTTAAAAATCTTTTATGTTGGGCTACCCGCTTCGTTCAAACAAGTTTTAGATTCTATTTTAGAGGGGGGGTTTATTGAAGGGGACCCCATAGATACCTATGAGAGAATGAAAACTATATTTGGGCATCCCATTAATGAGAAAACTGAAATCACATCTCTCTTGCTTTCTTACCAAAACGAATCTATTAAAGAGATAAAAGCTAGCCTAGATGCTAATTTCCGCAACATTCTTAATCTTTATTCTACCATTAATGGACATGTACTCTGTCAAAATAGAAAGATTAATTCCATAGATAACAAGTTTTCTCTCTTTCTCTCTAAAACCAAAGATGGCAATACCTAGATCTATCCTCGCTTTTATGCCTAGCTAGGGGCGTTAAACGATAGCGCTTGTTGGGAGGCAACCCAATTTTATTTTTATTCCTTGCTTTTTGCTCCTGCTTAGTAATAAATAAATTATTTAGCCTCTGTTTTGGTTGTGTTTTTTGTGTTTAATTAGTGTTTGTGCCAAGTAGAACCGTTGGGAAGACTTGGGGAAAGTCTTGTTGAACTTGCTGTAAAAAACAGAAACTTTAGCGCTCACGAGAACTGATGTCATTTTTATTTGAAGAGTGATATTTAGTTAATTATTTTTGCAGATGATTAATAGATAAATTACTCACGTCCGAAATTTATTTTAGAATTTTTGGGGTTCCAGATCTTGCGCTAGCTACATATTACTACAGACTGTTCTGTTTTTGACAGATTCTGTTTTTCGTGTGTTGTTTGCTTATTTTGATGAATCTATGGCTAGTAAAATAGTTTATAATCCATAGAGAATTTGGAATACAGTAGGTTTAACACCAATATAAATAAAGAATGAGTTCATTACAGTACCTTGAAGTGGTCTTTTGTTTTCTTTCGCTAATGGAGCTCACGAGTTTTCTATTTTGAGTTTTCTGTTGTGAAGTTTTCTAGTTTTGGGTGAATTCTTTTGATGGATCATGGAACAAGGAGTGGCAACAGCCTAAGCTTGGGGATGCACATGGCACCCCCAAGATAGTCCAAGGACACCAAAAAGTCAAAGCTTGGGGATGCCCCGGAAGGCATCCCCTCTTTCGTCCACTTCCATCGGTAATTTACTTGGATCTATATTTTTATTCACCAACATGATATGTGTTTTGCTTGGATCGTCTTGTATTATTTGTGTCTTTGTGTCTTAGTATGCCACAATCATCCTTGCTGTACACACCTTTTGAGAGATCCATACATGAATTAAAATTTGATAGAATACTCTATGTGCTTCACTTATATCTTTTGAGCGTAGTAGTTTTGCTCTATGTGCTTCACTTATATCTTTTTGAGCTAAGTAGTTTTTCTCTATGTGCTTCACTTATATCCTTTGAGCTAGATAATTTTGCTCTATGTGCTTCACTTAGATCTTTTAGAGCACGGTGGTGGATTTTTTTTAAAGAAACTATTGATCTCTCATGCTTCACTTAAATTATTTTGAGAGTCTCTTAATAGCATGGTAATTTGCTTAATAATAATATGCTTGGTATTCAAGATTTGTGAAAATTTCTTTTGAGTGTTTTTAATACTAAGAAAAGATTGAAGCATGATAATTGTTTTGAGATATGGAGGTGATAATATTAAAGTCATGCTACTTGAGTAGTTGTGAATTTAAAGAATACTTGTGTTAAAGTTTGTGATTCTCGTAGCATGCACGTTTGGTGAACCATTATGTAACGAAGTCGGAGCATGATTTATTTATTGATTGTCTTCCTTATGAGTGGCGGTCGGGGACGAGCGATGGTCTTTTCCTACCAATCTATCCCCCTAGGAGCATGCGCGTAATACTTTGCTTTGATAACTTCTAGATTTTTGCAATAAGTATATGAGTTCTTTATGACTAATGTTGAGTCCATGGATTATACGCATTCTCACCCTTCCACCTTTGCTAGCCTCTCTAATACCGCGCACCTTTCGCCGGTATCATACACCTACCATATACCTTCCTCAAAAAAGCCACCATACCTACCTATTATGGCATTTCCATAGCCATTCCAAGATATATTGCCATGCAACTTTCCACCATCTAGTTCATCATGACACATTCATCATTGTCATATTGCTTAGCATGATCATGTAGTTGACATAGTATTTGTGGCAAAGCCACCGTTCATAATTTCTTCATACTTGTCACTCTTGATTCATTGCATATCCCGGTACACTGCCGGAGGAATCCATATAGAGTCATACTTTGTTTTAGAATTGAGTTGTAATCATTGAGTTGTAAATAAATAAAAGTGTGATGATCATCATTCAATAGAGCATTGTCCCAAATAAAAAAAGAGAAAGGCCAAAGAAAAAAAAGGCCCAAAAAAAGGGGTAATGCTACTATCCTTTTTCCACACTTGTGCTTCAAAGTAGCACCATGATATAGCGAGTCTCATATATTGTGCTTCAAAGTAGCACCATGTTCTTCATATAGAGAGTCTCATATGTTGTCACTTTCATATACTAGTGGGAATTTTACATTATAGAACTTGGCTTGTATATTCCAATGATGGGCTTCCTCAAAATTGCCCTAGGTCTTTGTGAGCAAACAAGTTGGATGCACACCCACTAGTTTCTTTTGTTGAGCTTTCATACATTTATAGCTCTAGTGCATCCATTGCATGGCAATCCCTACTCACTCACATTGATATCTATTGATGGGCATCTCCATAGCCCGTTGATACGCCTAGTTGATGTGAGACTATCTTCTCCTTTTTTGTCTTCTCCACAACCACCATTCTATTCCACCTATAGTGCTATATCCATGGCTCACGCTCATGTATTGCGTGAAGATTGAAAAAGTTTTGAAAAAGTTAGAGTATGAAACAATTGCTTGGCTTGTCATCGGGGTTGTGCATGATTTAAATACTTTGTGTGGTGAAGATGGAGCATAGCCAGACTATATGATTTTGTAGGGATAACTTTCTTTGGCCATGTTATTTTGAGAAGACATAATTGCTTTGTTAGTATGCTTGAAGTATTATTATTTTTATGTCAATATAAACTTTTGTCTTGAATCTTTCTAATCTGAATATTCATACCACAATTAAGAAGATTTGCATTGAAATTATGCCAAGTAGCACTCCGCATCAAAAATTCTCTTTTTTATCATTTACCTACTCGAGGACGAGCAGGAATTAAGCTTGGGGATGCCTGATACGTCTCCAACGTATCTATAATTTTTGATTGCTCCATGCTATATTATCTACTGTTTTGGACTATATTAGGCTTTATTTTCCACTTTTATATTATTTTTGGGACTAACCTATTAACCGGAGGCCCAGACTAGAATTGCTGTTTTTTTTGCCTATTTTAGTGTTTCGGATAAACAGAATATCAAACGGAGTCCAAATGGAATAAAATCTTCGGGAACGTGATTTTCTTACCGAACGTGATCTAGGAGACTTGGACCCTGCTCCAAGGAACAAAAGAGGCGGTCACGAGGGTGGGGGGCGCGCCCCTTGCCTCGTGGGCCCCTCGTTGCTCCTCCGGCATACTTCTTCCTCCTATATATACACACGTATCACCAAACGATTAGAACAGGAGCCACAAACCTAATTCCACCACCGCAACTTTCTGTATCCATGAGATCCCATCTTGGGGCCTGTTCCAAAGCTCCGCTGGAAGAGGGTCGTCATCACGGAGGGCTTCTACATCATCATAGCCTCTCCGATGATGTGTGAGTAGTTTACCTCAGAACTTCGGGTCCATAGTTAGTAGCTAGATGGCTTCTTCTCTCTCTCTCTTTGAATCTCAATACAAAGTTCTCCCCCTCTCTTGTGGAGATCTATTCGATGTAATCTTGCCATGGGAGAAGTGCTTAGCTTTGGGTTCGATCTTGCGGTGTCCTTACCCAGTGACAGAAGGGGCAGCAAGGCACGTATTGTATCGTTTCCATCGAGGATAAAAGATGGGGTTTATTTCATATTGCATGAATTTATCTCTCTACATCATGTCATCTTGCTTAAGGCGTTACTCTGTTTTTAACTTAATACTCTAGATGCATGCTGGATAGCGGTCGACGAGTGGAGTAATAGTAGTAGATGGAGGCAGGAGTCGGTCTACTTTTCTCGGACGTGATGCCTATATACATGATCATGCCTAGATATTCTCATAACTATGCTCAATTCTGTCAATTGCTCAACAGTAATTTGTTCACCCACCGTAGAATACTTATGTTCTTGAGAGAAGCCACTAGTGAAACCTATGGCCCCCGGGTCTATTCTCATCATATCAATCTCCATTACTTTAATCTTGCTTTGCTTTTTTAGTTTGCTTTTACTTTTTACTTTGCATCTTTATACCAAAAATATTATATCTATCAGATCTCACTCTCGTAAGTGACCGTGAAGGGATTGACAACCCCTAATCACGTTGGTTGCGAGTAGCTATCGCTTTGTGCAGGTACGAGGGACTTGAGCGTGGGCTCCTACTAGATTGATACCTTGGTTCTCAAAAACTGAGGGAAATACTTACGCTACTCCGCTGCATCATCCCTTCCTCTTCGGGGAAAACCAACGCAAGCTCAAGACGTAGCAGACTACTATTCTTGCATATCCCGCATCAGTCACTTATGATAAGGCACCTTTAAGTCTCCACTGTGATATTGGTTGTGTCTTGCATATGATTTCTAGCATGTACTACTTCTAATTTGTTGAAACGCCATACAGTTTGAACTTGGCAGAGTGATATTGGTTGCATCTTTCATATGGTGTCTAGCTTGCAGTGCTTCTAATTTGTTGAAATGCCTTATGCTTAGTTACCACATCATAGGTGTGAATATGTCACACCATCCTGTTTTTCATACATATTCCATCCTCGCATCATGTGTTTGCCTTTCATCCGAGTAGTGTTCGTCAGTATCATGCATGAATGAGTTCTGAACAACGAATTTTATTCCTTTTTCTTATCAGTTTGACTTCACAATGCAAAATCATTACAGCTGAAGGAAATTAGTCCAGCAGTGGATGATGGTGGTCCTTCGGAGCAATTCAAATAGGGGGTCTCGACAGATTCTACTCTGCCATCCTCCCAACAAGATTCACAAGACAACACAAGGCTGGACAGTCAACGTAGCTGTGTAGATGATGAGCACATCTCCCCTACTCCACCATCACAGGTGCTTGCTCTAACTTGACACTATTATATGTGGTTGCATGTTGCGTATAATGTCTAGCTTGTATTGCTTCTAACTTGAATTGCATCTACTTACTTTACACATAATGCCTGTGAATATGACACGTGTTCCTGTTTCTAGAACATACGTGTACATGATGAGCACATCTCCCCTACTCCACCATCACAGGTGCTTGCTCTTACTTGGAACTATTATACGTGGTTGTGTTTTTCGTATGATGTCTAGTTTGTATTGCTTCTGATTATGTTGAATTGCATCTGCGTAGCTTACAACTTATAACTGCAACGATCACTTACCCATAAGACACATTTAACTTGGGACTACGATGTAGGTTGCATCTTGCATTGTCTTCTAGCCTGTACTGCTTCTAATTTCTTGAAATGGCACTTACGACGAGACACTTTTTACCTAATAGAGTGATATTGGTTGCATGTTCATATGGTGCCTAGCTTTCATTTCTTCTAATTTTGTTGAAATGCCTTCCGCTTACTGTTTTTTCATACACATTCCATCCTCCTATCGTACGTGTGAATATGAAACGCTGTCTTTTTTGTATATATTCCATCCTCCTATCCTGCGCTTGCCTTACATCAAAGTAGTGTTCGTCTGTATCATGCATCAACCAGTTATGCAGAGCTAATTTTATTCATCTTCTTGTGGTTTTGAATTCATAAGGCAATATCAGAAAATAGGAAGGAAAAGAGTAAGTTAGGGGATGTTGGTGGTCCTCCGCACTGACGCAAACAGAGACTCTCTAGATTTGCCACTGCTACTGCTAATGAAGTTGAAGTCCCAAGTCTACATGATGAGTTCATCTCCCGTACTCCACCATCGCAGGTGCTTGCTCTAAGTTGACGGTGTGATAATTGGTTTCATGTTGCATATGTTGTCTAGCCTGTATTTCTTCTATTTTGATTAAATTGCACCTGCTGAATTTATACGTTATACATGTGCATATGACATGGCTTTTGTGTCTAGAATACACTACATCTATCTATCATACCATGTTCTTACATCAAAGTACTGTTGTTGTGTATCCCACATTAGTCACTCATGATTGGACGCTTTTAACATGCCAGTTTGATAGTGGTTGCATCTTGCATTGATTTCTATGTTCTACTGCTTCTAATTTTTCGAATTGCCACTTATAACAAGACACTTTTAACTTGGCAGAGTAATATTGGTTGCATCTTTCATATGGTGTCTAGCTTGCATTACTTCTATTTTCTTGAAAATCCTTCTGCTTAGTTTGCACATCGTAGCTGTGAATATGTCATGCCGTCCTGTTTTTCTTACATATTCCATCCTCATACGGTTGTCTTACATCAAAGTATTGCTTGTCTGTATCATGCATCAATGAGTTCTGAAGAGTGATTTTATTCTTTTGTGTTGTGGGTACAGCTTGACATGGCAAAGTCAAAAAGGAGCAAGGAAAATAATATAGTAGGGAGTGCTATTACTCGTCGGGTGAAACGGAAAAGGTTCTGCCGTCGAGATTCTGCTGGTACTTATAGTGCAGTAGAAGGTCCAAGTCCACCGGCTAAATCTACAAACACAGTATCACCTGCTCCACCAGCTACAGCATCCGCTTCAACTGTACCAGCATCTCAACCAGTTACTCGTTCGTTTGCTCTGGAACTGGCCAGTTCCCAAGCTGCCTTCACACCTAACACTACTTCTGAAGCACTGCTGACACAACGGGACTTGGCAAGATCAGATGAACCTCATGAGCATCAACACCAAGACAGTACCTGACCGAGTCAAGTTGCAGTTGCATGCTCCTTTATATGTACTCTCACAGTTTGATGTACACTAACACTTTCCATATTCGTTGTTGAACTAGCACCACGGCGCAAGCGGAAACAGACATCAGGGATAATGCTTGACAGATTAACAAAATCTAAAGGAGGAAGAATGGAGATCCATTTTGAGGCAGGTTTAAAAAGGCCACGTGATGCTACAGAGTCAGCCAAGTTAGTATCAGAGGCATCAGTTGTCGTTAGGTGTCATGCACGTATCCTCCCAACGTGGATCCAATACAGGAATGAGAAAGACAATACCCAGTTTAACACCTTCCTTGACCATTTATCCGTAAGTAATGCTATTCATCGCAATTAGTAATATTGTCTTGCTCTGTCCCATACTTTCTAGCTTCCTCCTAATAAGACTCACATTCTTTTTTCAACAGATGAGGTTCAAGTTGGATCCGAAAGATGATGCAACTAAACAAGCATGCACTCATGTTTTTCAGTATGCTCTGCTACAGTATCGGTACCACCTTAGAAAATCTCACTTTAAAGGCAAGGCTAACAATGAAATCGCCCAAACTTCTCTAGTGGAATATATTATAGATGAAGACCAGACAACCCTCGTTAAACACTGGTCTGATCCAAAGTATCAGGTAGGCTATATGTATTTGATCAGACCACATATTGAACTTGTATTTATGTATGTGCCTAACAAGTGTATCTTCTTCTAGGCTAACTGTTTGAAGAACAAAAGCAACCGTTCTAAAGTGAAATTCCAAGAGACAATAGGATCTCGTAGCTATATTGCACACTGCGAGGCTCTTGTAAATAGCTTCTACTTCCTTCTTTTTTTGTGCCATATTATCATATCTATATTGACTTGTTCCAAATACAGAGGAAAGCCAGTGTGGACCAAAAAGAACCTGAACCAAATGCAGTGCAAATCCTCAAGGATTGCCACACCAGCAAGATGAAGGGCATGAGCACACCAGTTCAAGCCGCTATTGTAAGTCCTTACTCATCCTGCCTTGAACTGATTGGTACTATGATGTGTTCATGTAACTACTTGGTTTGCAGCCAATGTTAGTAACTCTGTTCACTTTTATTCACAGTTGTCTTAACGTATCATTTCACCTTACATGGTTTAAAAGAGATGAAGGATATTCTTTTGGTCTTGATCTGTAATCTAGTTGTTATGTTCACGTGCGCACACAATGATAAAATAGCCTGTTTGTTTTATATTTGTTTGCCCATGATATGAATGATGTCATACTATGTTCATCCTACTTTAAACCATGTCTCTTTATCCTTAGATGTCAACGAATGTGAGGAAATAGACAATACAGTAGGCATGCTACATGGACATATGTTCCGAAAGTGATTTTATTATGTAGTTGGCACTACAATACATGCTAATGTATTACAATAGTTCACCAAAATAAGTTATGTATAAACGTTTAACCTACTTTGTTTGTTTGTGTCTCATTAGTAACTTATCTGGTACACTAATCTACAAGTTCAAACTTTCAGGAAGCTATGGAACAAATGATTGAATAGCCAAAACCACCTGAAGGTGACGAGGCTACTACTGGCATAATGTCACCTCTTGCTGCAGTGCGTCAGTATCTCTCCACTAACAGTGCAAAAAGCACCTACCTGCGTAATTCTGGGTTGGTTGTCAAGGTAACCTCGTCCAAATCGCCTACTGAACAAAATCTTCCTGCTAGACAGAGTGATATATCTGTGCTCCAGACACAAGTCCAATCCCTAATGGACGTTGTTTCGGAAACAAGAATAGTGGTTGAGAAATGTCGTCAAGATATGAATGGTTTTGAAACCAGACTATCAGACATTCGCTTCGTTGTTCAAGAGCAATGGCGGAAAAAAGGTGGAGATCGTGCTGCTCCATCAGATTCTACAACATGAAACATTAGCACTCAGGTCAAATGATCCGTGCTTCTATACACCTGATGGTGCTTTTATCTAGAAGGACTATAAACTTTATGCCAACGGGCTTTTTGTCGTATGGTTGGAATTTATTTTTTTGTGATACAACATTTATGATGCTGCCTCAGGCTGAAGTAATTACGACGCTATTTTTGTATAGTGTAGGGTTATCTTAGTAATGTATTCGGCCGAAAACTTCATAGGAGCCCAACATGCCAACATTCGTCGGGCCCATTCCAATTGGGCTAAAAATGATTACGGGCCGAAATTGGCATTTAGCCCACTAAAAATATCTGGCCCTAAATCAGCATAAGCTTTCATATTTTTCTGGTAGGCTTGTGCCCATAGTGGGCCTTTAACAGGACTAAACATAATTGGGCCCTTAGTAAAAATAGGCCGTTTACAGGTGTAAATATCTCGAGCCCATAAAAAACATGGGCCTTTAATAGACCGAAAGTGAGATTGGGCCCTGATTGTGCCAAATAACCCACTGGACTTAGCAGGCCGAAATGGTGGCCCATTTACAATGCGGATCTTTGACAGGCCAAAATTCGGACAGGCCGTAAATGCGCCGACCTAATACACGGGCCTTTAACAAGCCGGAACTTCGGTCGGGCTAGATTATCGTCATTTTTATATGGGCCGTTAATGGGCCTGATATGACATTGGGCTACATATGGCCCATGGTTTACGTCCGCCGTTAACAGGACGAAAATGACAATAGGCCGAAAGTGGCCCAAAGCTATAGTGGGCCTCTAACAGGCCGAATGTCAGACATGGCCGAATATGACCCAAATCCTTCACGGTTGTTTATGGGCCGAAAGTTTTGATGGCCTGTAAATGGGCCCAAATGAAGCCGGACCTTTAACAGGCCGGAAATACACCGGGCCGTAATTCGGCCCAATTACTTAGCGGACTGTTAACGGGCCAAAAGTGACCATGGGCCACGTTGATGACAAGTTTAGGACAGGCCGTTGACGGGCCGATTTGACAGAGAATGTTGGGCCTTTAGCTGGTCCGGCCCATTATGGCCTGCAAAATCTTGTGGGCCTTTAGCTGGGCCAGCCCATTGTGGTCCGCAAAATCTTGTGGGCCTTTAGCTAGGCCGGCCCATTATGGTCTGCAAAATCATGTGGGCCTTTAGCTGGGTCGGCCCATTATGGTCCGCTAAATTTTGTGGGCCTTTAGCTGGGCCGGCCCATTATGGTCTGCAGAATCTTGTGGGCCTTTAGCTGGGCCGGCCCATTGTGGTCCGCAAAATCTTGTGGGCCTTTAGCTAGGTCGGCCCATTATGGTCTGCAAAATCGTGTGGGCCTTTAGCTGGGCCGGCCCATTATGGTCCGCTAAATTTTGTGTGCCTTTAGCTGGGCCGGCCCATTATGGTCCGCTAAATCTTATGGGCCTTCGGTTGGGCCAGCCCATTTAAACTTTGTGGTCCACTTTTGGGCCGGTCCACATGTCAACATATCATAGGCCCATCTCGACCGTTGGATGAGTGACACTTGTGCCAACGCGGAGCTGACGCGTGGATCCATCAGCCAATGAGAATTTTACACGTGGAAAATCGGCATTGGTCGTGGCTGTTAACGGGTTATCAGATCCAAAATCCGACTTGATAGCTTAACGGCGTTCCGTTACGGTGGATGCCACGTGTCGGTCACCCTTGACGAAAGCACTTCTGTGACGCGCGATTTATCGTCATGGAAGTGGACACTTCCTTGATGATAATTTTGGCAATGTAATGAAATACTTCTACGACAGCACATGTATGACTATCTTGATTCTGTCATAAAAATTTGTCATGGATGTACATGCATGACAGAAAACACGACCTACTGTGACAAACACGTATCATCACGGAAGTGTATTTTTTGTAGTGATAATGATGTGATTGACTTGACCCATTTCGTTAGCTTAGCACTTGATCATTTAGTTTACTGCTATTGCTTTCTCCATGACTTGTACATGTTCCTATAACTATGAGATTATGCAAGTCCCGAATACCATAAGAACACTTTGTGTGCTACCAAACATCACAACATAACTGGGTGATTATAAAGGTTCTCTGTAGGTGTCTCCGATGGTGTTTGTTGAGTTGGCATAGATCAAGAATAGGATTTGTCACTCCGATTGTCGGAGAGGTATCTCTGGGTCCTCTCGGTAATGCACATCACTATAAGCCTTGCAAGCAATGTGACTAATGAGTTAGTTACGGGACGATGCACTACGGAACGAATAAAGAGACTTGCCGGTATTAAGCTAGGTATTAAGATACCGACGATCGAATCTCGGGCAAGTAACTTACTGATGACAAATGGAACAACGTATATTGTTATGTGGTTTGACCGATAAAGATCTTCGTAGAATATGTAGGAAGCAATATGAGCATCCATGTTCCGCGATTGGTTATTGACCGGAGATGTGTCTCGGTCATGTCTACATAGTTCTCGAACCCGTAGGGTCCGCACGCTTAAAGTTTTGTGACGATCGGAATTATGAGTTTTTGTGTTTTGATGTACCGAAGGTAGTTCGGAGTCCCGGATATGATCACGAACATGACGAGGAGTCTCGAAATGGTCGAGACGTAAAGATCGATATATTGGCCGACTATGTTCAGACACTGGAAGTGTTTCGGGAGGTTTCAGGCATATACCGGAGTACCGAGGGTTTACCGAAAACCCCCGGGGAGTATATTGGGCCTAATGGTCCCTAGTGGGAGAAGAGGAGGGGCGGCCAAGGGCATCCGCGCGCCCCCTCCCCCTCTAGTCCGAGTTGGACAAGGAGGGGGGCGCCCCCTTTCCTTCTCTTCCTCTCTCCCTTCCTTCCCTTCTCCTACTCCTACTAGGAAAGGAGGAGTCCTACTCCCGGTGGGAGTAGGACTCCCCCCTTGGCACGCCCTCCTCCTTGGCCGGCCGCCTCCCCCTAGCTCCTTTACATATGGGGGCACAGGGCACCCCATGGACACAACAATTGATCATTGATCTCTTAGCCGTGTGCAGTGCCCCCCTCCACCATAATCCACCTCGGTTATATCGTAGCGGTGCTTAGGCGAAGCCCTACGTCAGTAGCATCATCATCACCGTCACCACGCTGTCGTGCTGACGAATCTCTTCCCGGAAGCTCTAATGGATCGTGAGCTCGCGGGACGTCACCAAGCTGAACGTGTGCTGAACGTGGAGGTGCCGTACGTTCAGTGCTGAGGATTGGTCGATCGTGAAGACGTACGACTACATCAACCGCATTGTTATAACGCTTCCGCTTACTGTCTACGAGGGTACATAGACAACACTCTCCCCTCTCATTTCTATGCATCACCATGGTCTTGCGTGTGCGTGGGAATTTTTTTGAAATTACTACGTTCCCCAATGGTGGCATCCGAGCCAGGTTTAGGCATAGATGTTATATGCATGAGTAGAACACAAGTGAGTTGTGGGCGATACAAGTCATACTGCTTACCAGCATGTCATACTTTGGTTTGGTGGTATTGTTGGATGAAGCGGCCCGAACCGACATTATGCGTACGCTTACGCGAGACTGGTTCTACCGACATGCTTTGTACACAGGTGGCTGGCGGGTGTCAGTTTCTCCAACTTTAGTTGAACCGAGTGTGGCTACTCCCGGTCCTTGTGAAGGTTAAATCAACACTAACTTGACGAAATATCGTTGTGGTTTTGATGCGTAGGTTAGAACGGTTCTTGCTCAGTCCGTAGCAGCCACGTAAAACTTGCAACAACAAAGTAGAGGACGTCTAACTTGTTTTTGCAGGGCATGTTGTGATGTGATATGGTCAAGACATGATGCTATATTTATTGTATGAGATGATCATGTTTTGCAATGGAGTTATCGGCAACTAGCAGGAGCCATATGGTTGTCGCTTTATTGTATGCAATGCAATCGCCCTGTAATTGCTTTACTTTATCACTAAGCGGTAACGATAGTCGTAGAAGCAATAGTTGGCGAGACGACAACGATGCTACGATGGAGATCAAGGTGTCGCGCCGGTGATGATGGTGATCATGATGGTGCTTTGGAGATGGAGATCAAAGGCACAAGATGATGATGGCCATATCATATTACTTATATTGATTGCATGTGATGTTTATCCTTTATGCATCTTATTTTGCTTTGTTTGACGGTAGCATTATAAGATGACCTCTCACTAAATTTCAAGGTAAAAGTGTTCTCCCTGAGTATGCACCATTGCCAAAGTTTGTCGTGCCGAGACACCACGTGATGATCGGGTGTGATAACCTCAACGTTCATCTACAACGGGTGTAAGACAGTTTTGCACACACAGAATACTCGGGTTAAACTTGACGAGCCTAGCATATGCAGATATGGCCTCGGAACACTGAGACCGAAAGGTCGAGCGTAAATCATATAGTAGATATGATCAACATAGAGATGTTCACCATTGAAAACTACTCCATCTCACGTGATGATTGGTTATGGTTTAGTTCATATGGATCACGTGATCACTTAGATGATTTGAGGGATGTCTATCTAAGTGGGAGTTCTTAAGTAATATGATTAATTGAACTTAAATTTATCATGAACTTAGTACCTGATAGTATTTTGCTTGTCTATGTTATTGTAGATAGATGGCCCTTGTTGTTGTTCCATTCAATTTTAATGCCTTCCTTGAGAAAGCAAAGTTGAAAGACGATGGTAGCAATTACACGGACTGGGTCCGTAACTTGAGGATTATCCTCATTACCGCATAGAAGAATTACGTCCTCGAAGCATCGTTGGGTGCCAGGCCTGCTGCAGATGCTACTGACGATGTTAAGAACGTCTGGCAGAGAAAAGCTGATGACTACTTGATAGTTCAGTGTGACATGCTTTACGGCTTAGAATCGGTACTTCAACGACGTTTTGAACGCCATGAAGCACATGAGATGTTTCAGGAGTTGAAGTTAATATTTCAAGCAAATGCCCGGATTGAGAGATATGAAGTCTCCAATAAGTTCTACAGCTGCAAGATGGAGGAGAATAGTTCTGTCAGTGAACATATACTCAAAATGTCTGGGTATAACAATCACTCGATTCAACTGGGAGTTAATCTTCCGGATGATAGTGTCATTGACAGAATTCTTCAATCACTGCCACCAAGCTACAAGAGCTTCGTGATGAACTATAATATGCGAGGGATGGATAAGACAATTCTCGAGCTCTTCACAATGCTAAAGGCTGCGGAGGTAGAAATCAAGAAGAGCATCAAGTGTTGATGGTCAACAAGACCACCGGTTTCAAGGAAAACGGTAAAGGGAAGAAGAAGGGGAACTTCAAGAAGAACGTCAAACAAGTTGCTGCTCAAGGTAAGAAACCTAAATCTGGACCTAAGCCTAAGACTGAGTGCTTCTACTGCAAACAGACTGGTCACTGGAAGCAGAACTGCCCCAAGTATTTGGCGGATAAGAAGGATGGCAAGGTGAACAAAGGTATATGTGATATACATGTTATTGATGTGTACCTTACTAGAGCTCGCAGTAGCACATGGGTATTTGATACTGGTCCTGTTGCTAATATTTGCAACTCAAAACAGGGACTACGGATTAAGTAAAGACTAGCTAAGGACGAGGTGACGATGCGCGTGGGAAATGGTTCCAAAGTTGATGTAATCGCCGTCGGCACGCTACCTCTACATCTACCTTCGGGATTAGTTTTAGACCTGAATAATTGTTATTTGGTGCTAGCTTTAAGCATGAACATTATATCTGGATCTTGTTTGATGCGAGATGGTTATTCATTTAAATCTGAGAATAATGGTTGTTCTATTTATATGAGTAATATCTTTTATGGTCATGCACCCTTGAAGACTGGTCTATTTGTGTTGAATCTCGATAGTAGTGATACGCATATTCATAATGTTGAAGCCAAAAGATGCAGAGTTGATAATGTTAGTGCAACTTATTTATGGCACTCCCGTTTGGGTCATATTGGTGTAAAGCGCACGAAGAAACTCCATACTGATAGACTTCTGGAATCACTTGATTATGAATCACTTGGTACTTGCGAACCATGCCTCATGGGCAAGATGACTAAAACGCCATTCTCCGGAACAATGGAGCGAGCAACAGATTTATTGGAAATCATACATACTGGTGTATGTGGTCCGATGAATATTGAGGCTCGCGGCGGGTATTGTTATTTTCTCACCTTCACAGATAATTTGAGCAGATATGGGTATATCTACTTAATGAAGAATAAATCTAAAACATTTGAAAAGTTCAAAGAATTTCAGAGTGAAGTGGGAAATCATCGTAACAAGAAAATAAAGTTTCTATGATCTGATCATGGAGGAGAACATTTGAGTTACAAGTTTGGGCTACATTTGAAACAATGTGGAATAGTTTTGCAACTCACGCCACCCGGAACACCACAGCGTCATGGTGTATCCGAACGTTTTAATCGTACTTTAGTAGGTATGGTGCGATCTATGATGTCTCTTACTGATTTACCGCTATCGTTTTCGGGTTATGCTTTAGAGACGACTGCATTCACGTTAAATAGGGCACCATCGAAATCCGTTGAGACGACGCCTTATGAACTATGGTTTGGAAAGAAACCAAAGTTGTCGTTTCTTAAAGTTTGGGGCTGCGATGCTTATGTGAAAAAGCTTCAACCTGATAAGCTCGAACCCAAATCGAAGAAATGTGTCTTCATAGGATGCCCAAAGGAAACTGTTGGGTACACCTTCTATCACAGATCCGAAGGAAAGACATTTGTTGATAAGAATGGATCCTTTCTAGAGAAGGAGTTTCTCTCGAAAGAAGTGAGTGGAAGGAAAGTAGAACTTGATGAGGTAACTATAGCTCTCCCTTATTGGAAAGTAGTTCATCACAGAAACCGGTTCCTGCGACGCCTACACCAATTAGTGAGGAAGCTAATGATATTAATCATGAAACTTCAGATCATGTTACTACCGAACCTCGTAGGTCAACCAGAGTAAGATCCGCTCCCGAGTGGTACGGTAATCCTATTCTGGAGGTCATGTTACTTGACCAAGGCAAACCTACAAACTATGAAGAAGCGATGGTGAGCCCAGATTCCGCAAAATGGCTTGAAGCCATGAAATCTGAGATGGGATCCATGTATGAGAACAAAGTGTGGACTTTGGTTGACTTTCCAGATGATCGGCAAGCCCTAGAAAATAAATGGATCTTCAAGAAGAAGACTGACGCTGATGGTAATGTTACTGTCTACAAAGCTTGACTTGTTGCAAAAGGTTTTCGACAAGTTCAAGGGGTTGACTACGATGAGACTTTCTCACCCATAGCGATGCTTAAGTCTGTCCGAATCATGTTAGCAATTGTCGCATTTTATGATTATGAAATTTGGCAAATGGATGTCAAAACTACATTCCTGAATGGATTTCTGGAAGAAGAGTTGTATATGATGCAATTAGAAGGTTTTGTCAATCCAAAGGGAGCTAACAAAGTGTGCAAGCTCTGGCAATCCATTTCTGGACTGGTGCAAGCCTCACGGAGTTGGAATAAACGTTTTGATAGTGTGATCAAAGCATATGGTTTTATACAGACTTTTGGAGAAGCATGTATTTACAAGAAAGTCAGTGGGAGCTCTATAGCATTTCTAATATTATATGTGGATGACATATTGTTGATTGGAAATGATATAGAATTTCTGGATAGCATAAAAGGATACTTGAAGAAGAGTTTTTCAACGAAAGACCTCAGTGAAGCTGCTTACATATTGGGCATCAAGATCTATAGAGATAGATCAAGACGCTTAATTGGACTTTCACAAAGCACATACCTTGACAAAGTTTTGAAAAAGTTCAAAATGGATCAAGCAAAGAAAGGGTTCTTGCCTGTGTTACAAGGTGTGAAGTTGAGTCAGACTCAATGTCCGACCACTGCAGAAGATAGAGGGAAAATGAAAAGTGTTCCCTATGCTTCAGCCATAGGCTCTATCATGTATGCAATGCTGTGTACCAGACCTGTCGTGTGCCTTGCTATTAGTTTAGCAGGGAGGTACCAAAGTAATCCCAGAGAGGATCACTGGACAGCGGTCAAGAACATCTTGAAGTACCTAAAGAGGACTAAGGATATGTTTCTCGTTTATGGAGGTGACAAAGAGCTCATCGTAAATGGTTACGTCGATGCAAGCTTTGACACTGATCCAGACGATTCTAAATCGCAAACCGGATATGTGTTTATATTAAACGATGGAGCTGTCAGTTGGTGCAATTCTAAACAAAGCATCGTGGCGGGATCTACGTGTGAAGCGGAGTACATAGCTGCTTCGGAAGCAGAAAATAAAGGAGTCTGGATGAAGGAGTTCATATCCGATCTAGGTGTCATACTTAGTGCATCGGGTCCAATGAAAATCTTTTGTGACAATACTGGTGCAATTGCCTTAGCAAAGGAATCCAGATTTCACAAGAGAACCAAGCACATCAAGAGACACTTCAATTCCATCCGGGATCAAGTCCAGGTGGGAGACATAGAGATTTGAAAGATACATACGGATCTGAATGTTGCTGACTCGTTGACTAAGCCTCTTCCACGAGCAAAACATGATCAGCACCAAGACTCCATGGGTGTTAGAATCATTACTATGTAATCTAGATTATTGACTCGAGTGCAAGTGGGAGACTGAAGGAAATATGCCCTAGAGGCAATAATAAATTTATTATCTATTTCCCCATATCATGATAAATGTTTATTATTCATGCTATAATTGTATTAACCGGAAACAAATACATGTGTGAATACATAGACAAACATAGTGTCACTAGTATGCCTCTACTTGACTAGCTCGTTGATCAAAGATGGTTGAGTTTCCTAGCCATAGACATGAGTTGTCATTTGATTAATGATATCACATCATTAGGAGAATGATGTGATTGACTTGACCCATTTCGTTAGCTTAGCACTTGAACGTTTAGTTTACAGCTATTGCTTTCTCCATGACTTATACATGTTCCTATAACTATGAGATTATGCAACTCCCGAATACCAGAAGAACACTTTGTGTGCTACCAAACGTCACAACGTAACTAGGTGATTATAAAGGTGCTCTACAGGTGTCTCTGATGGTTTTTGTTGAGTTGGTATAGATCAAGAATAGGATTTTTCACTCCGATTGTCGGAGAGGTATCTTTGGGCCCTCTCGGTAATGCACATCACTATAAGCCTTGCAAGCAATGTGACTAATGAGTTAGTTATGGGATGATGCACTATGGAATGAATAAAGAGACTTGCCGGTAACGAGATTGAGCTAGGTATTAAGATACTGACGATTGAATCTTGGGCAAGTAACTTACCAATGACAAAGGGAACAACGTATATTGTTATGTGGTTTGACCGATAAAGATCTTCATAGAATATGTAGGAACCAATATGAGCATCCAGGTTCCGCTATTGGTTATTGACCGGAGACGTGTCTCGGTCATGTCTACATAGTTCTCAAACCCGTAGGGTCTGATGAAGCTATGTACCTAGGGTAGGGTCATGGACCTGACCTACGCATCCTCCCCTAGGACAGCACCCTAAAGCCAAGATCATTCAAAGAGTACCATTATCCACTCGACCATAGGCGTTCCACTCGGAACAATCAATATCACTCGACCGTCGCAGAAGTCACTCGACGAGCAGAAGAGCTAAAGTCACTCTACACGAACAACGGTCGAGCATTTACTTGTAGGCTTCATTGTCATTTGTAGCACCTAAGTGCAGGTGTTACCAGTAACATCTCCATCTTTATGTACCTTAAACCCTTTGTAACTGAGGGCGAGAGGGGTCTGGCAAACTCTATATAAGCCACCCCCTCCTCAGGGACAAGGGTTCGCACCCCCTGTAACTCACACGCATATAATCCAGTCGACCGCCTCCGGGCTCCGAGACGCAGGGCTGTTACTTCCTCCAAGAAGGGCCTGAACTCGTAAAACTCGCGTGTACAACTCCTCCATAGCTAAGATCTTGCCTCTACATCCCTACCCCCCATTCTACTCTCAGACTTAGAACCACGACATTTGGCGCCCACCGTGGGGCCAGTGTCTTAGCGACTTCTTGGAGAAGTTGCGATTTTCCTGATCCCCATCAACATGGTTTCAGGCAGAGGTTTGGCCGAGGGCCGCGAGATCTGTCTCGGCACGCTCGTGTTCATCGCCGACGACTTCGCTTGGCTCCAAGAAGCGCCACTTGACGTCGAGGCGCTCCCCGTCCGCGGGGCAACGCACTTTCGCATGTGCGTCCATGGCGTCCTCCTACGGCAGCCGTCGACTCGGTATCGGTCGGCTCCTGTACTGACCTCCCTCCCTGCAGCCACCTGGAGCAAGCGTTCCGGTCGATCGAGGATTCAGCGGTGGGTGAGGCATGTGGTGGCTCGCCAGTCGGCCACCCCCAACTCACGGCAATCGAGCCCGACGAAACTCTCTACGGCCTGTTCGACCTGTCGACTAGCTCCATAGAGACTGCATCCGAGTGCGACAGCAGCGACCCCGCGGCAGAAGTTTTGATGGTCAATGGACCACGCAGTCCTCCTGGCTTCACTCGTGGAAATGATGTGCTAGATTTACCATGCCACATCCACACCAAAAAAGATGAAGAGGGTAATTTCATTTACCCGAAGCATACCACTCGACAGTGTCGACTCCTAATCCAGCAATTCCAAGAGAAACAGCCAAAGGAAAAGGGGAAGGAATCAGACAAAGTTGAGGATGAGGAGGAGGACGATGATGGTTACCCCCACGTCAATTCCACTCTGATGATTTTCGCTGACATTGAGAGTAAGAGTCGACTGAAAGTCATCAACAGAGAAGTGAACATGGTCGCTCCGGTGACACCCAATTATTTGAAGTGGTTTCAGACTGCCATTACATTCGACCAGTCTGATCACCCAGCGCACATAGCCACCCCTGGGAGGCAAGCGCTGGTGGTCGACCCAGTAGTCGAAGGCACTCGATTGACTAAGGTTCTGATGGATGGTGGCAGTGGTCTGAATATACTATATGCAGAGACGTTGAAAGGAATGGGCATTCCGATGTCCAGACTCAGCGAAAGTAATATGAGTTTCCATGGAGTTATTCCTGTCAAGAAGGCCGTGTCACTCAGTCAGATCGCCCTTGATGTAGTTTTCGGTGATTCCAAGAATTACCGCAAAGAAAAGTTAACATTTGAAGTTGTGGATTTCCAGAGTGCTTATCACGCTATTCTAGGCAGGCAAGCTTATGCACGTTTTATGGCTCGACCATGTTACGTGTACCTCAAATTGAAGATGCCTGGTCCTAAAGGGGTGATCACTATCACTGACAGTCGAAAGAAGGCAGAAGAGTGCTTCCAGAAGGGCTCAAACATCGCCGATGCATAGATGGCAGTAGTGGAGTTGCAAGAGTGTCAAAAAAATGCAGATCCAAGTGATTTGTTGCGAGCTAAGAAGCCTGCCACTGATTCAGCATTCCAGTCGTTTGGTGAAACAAAGCCGATTCATATTCATCCAACGGATCCCAATGCTGCTCCGACTCACATGTCAACAACACAGGACTCCAAATAGGAAGAAGCGCTCATCTAGTTCCTCCGTGAGAACTGGGACATATTTGCATGGAAACCTTCTAACATGCCAGGTGTTCCCAGGTGACTGGCTGAGCATCGTTTGCGAGTCGACCCAAAGGTGAAACCAGTCAAAGAACATCTTCGACGGTCCGCTGTACAAAAGAGGATGGCAATCGGTGAAGAAGTGGCTCGGCTTCTGGCAGCTGAGTTTATCCGAGAGATTTACCACTCCGAGTGGTTAGCTAATGTTGTCATGGTCCCAAAGAAGGACCACTCACTTCGCATGTGCATCGACTTCAAACATATCAATCGGGCCTGCCCGAAAGATCACTTTCCTCTCCCTCACATCGACCAAATAGTCGACTCGACTCCAGGGTGTGAGCGTTTGTCCTTTTTGGACGCTTATTCCGGGTATCATCAGATCCGTCTGTATGGACCCGATGAGATAAAAACAGCTTTCATCACCCCATTTGGGTGCTTCTGTTATGTCACTATGCCATTCGGTTTGAAAAATGCCGGAGCCACATTCATGAGGATGATCCAGAAGTGTCCGCTCACTCAAATCAGTCGGAATGTGGAAGCATACATGGATGACATTGTGGTCAAGTCACGAAAAGGTTCCGACCTACTGGCTGACCTTGCTGAAACTTTTACCAACCTCAGAAGGTATGATATCAAGCTTAATCCATCAAAGTGCACGTTTGGAGTTCCACGCGGAAAATTACTCGGTTTTCTCGTTTCCGAATGGGGGATCGACGCTAACCTAGAGAAAGTGGGTGCCATACTCCGGATGAAACGCCTTGTGCGTGTGCATGATGTCCAAAAGCTTACTAGTTGTTTGTGTTGGAAATATGCCCTAGAGGCAATAATAAAATGGTTATTATTATATTTCTTTGTTCATGATAATTGTCTATTGTTCATGCTATAATTGTGTTATCCGGAAATCATAATGCATGTGTGAATACATAGACCACAACACGTCCCTAGTGAGCCTCTAGTTGACTAGCTTGTTGATCAAAAGATGGTCATGGTTTCCTGACTATGGACATTGGATGTCATTGATAAAGGGATCACATCATTAGGAGAATGATGTGATGGACAAGACCCAATCCTAAGCATAGCTCAAAGATCGTATTGTTCATTTGCTGTAGCTTTTCCGAATGTCAAGTATCATTTCCTTAGACCATGAGATTGTGCAACTCCCGGATACCATAGGAGTGCTTTGGGTGTGCCAAACGTCACAACGTAACTGGGTGACTATAAAGGTACACTACAGGTATCTCCGAAAGTGTCTGTTGGGTTGGCATGAATCGAGACTGGGATTTGTCACTCCGTGTGGCGGAGAGGTATCTCTGGGCCCACTCGGTAATGCATCATCATAATGAGCTCAATGTGACCAAGTGGTTGATCACGGGATCATGCATTATGGCACGAGTAAAGTGACTTGCCGGTAACGAGATTGAACAAGGTATTGGGATACCGACGATCGAGTCTCGGGCAAGTAATGTACCGATTGACAAAGGGAATTTTATACGGATTGATTGAATCCTCGACATCGTGGTTCTTCCGATGAGATCATCGTGGAGCATGTGCGAGCCAACATGGGTATACAGATCCCGCTGTTGGTTATTGACCGGAGAGGCGTCTCGGTCATGTCTGCATGTCTCCCGAACCCGTAGGGTCTACACACTTAAGGTTCGGTGACGCTAGGGTTGTAGAGATATTAGTATGCAGTAACCTGAAAGTTGTTCGGAGTCCCGGATGAGATCCCGAATGTCACGAGGAGTTTCGGAATGGTCCGGAGGTAAAGATTTATATATAGGAAGTCAAGTTTCGGCCATCGGGAAGGTTTCGGGGTCTCCGGTATTGTACCGGGACCACCGGAAGGGTCCCGGGGGTCCACCGGGTGGGGCCACCTATCCCGGAGGGCCCCATGGGCTGAAGGGGGGGCGCACCAGAGCTCCCACTCACTTTCTTGTAAATGAAGGCTTGTCCATAAGTCTGCGTAAACCCAAATGCTTTGATCATCTCATCAAAACGAATGTTCCAACTTCGAGATGCTTGCACCAGCCCATAAATCGAGCGTTGGAGCTTGCATACCCTGTCAGCATTCTTAGGATCGACAAAACCTTCCGGCTGCATCATATACAATTCTTCCTTAAGGAAACCATTAAGGAATGCCGCTTTGACGTCCATTTGCCATATCTCATAATCATAGAATGCGGCAATTGCTAACATGATTCGGACGGACTTCAGCTTCACTACGGGTGAGAAAGTCTCATCGTAGTCAACCCCTTGAACTTGTCGATAACCCTTAGCGACAAGCCGAGCTTTATAGATGGTCACATTACCATCCACATCTGTCTTCTTCTTAAAGATCCATTTATTTTCTATGGCTCGCCGATCAACGGGCAAGTCAGTCAAAGTCCATACTTCGTTTTCATACATGGATCCTATCTCGGATTTCATGGCTTCCAGCCATTTGTCGGAATCCGGGCCCGCCATCGCTTCTTCATAGTTCGAAGGTTCACCGTTGTCTAACAGCATGATTTCCAAGACAGGGTTGCCGTACCACTCTGGTGCGGAACGTGTCCTCGTGGACCTACGAAGTTCAGTAGCAACTTGATCTGAAGTTTCATGATCATCATCATCAACAACTTCCTCTCTAGTCGGTGCAGGCACCTCAGGAACATTTTCTTGAGCTGCGCCACTCACCGGTTCAAGAGGTAATACTTCATCAAGTTCTACTTTCCTCCCACTTATTTCTTTCGAGAGAAACTCTTTCTCTAGAAAGGACCCATTCTTGGCAACAAAGAACTTGCCTTCGGATCTGAGGTAGAAGGTATACCCAATAGTTTATTTAGGGTATCCTATGAAGACGCATTTTTCCGATTTGGGTTCGAGCTTTTCAGGTTGAAGTTTCTTGACATAAGCATCGCATCCCCAAACTTTTAGAAACAACAGCTTAGGTTTCTTCCCAAACCATAATTCATACGGTGTCGTCTCAACGGATTTAGACGGAGCCCTATTTAAAGTGAATGCGGCAGTCTCTAAAGCATAGCCCCAAAATGACAGCGGTAAATCGGTAAGAGACATCATAGATCGCACCATATCTAATAGAGTGCGATTATGACGTTTGGACACACCATTACGCTGAGGTGTTCCAGGCGGCGTGAGTTGTGAAACTATTCCACATTTTCTTAAGTGTGTGCAAAATTTGTGACTCAAGTATTCTCCCCCACGATCTGATCGCAAGAACTTGATTTTTCTGTCACGTTGATTCTCAACCTCACTCTGGAATTCCTTGAACTTTTCAAAGGTCTCAGACTTGTGTTTCATTAAGTAGACATACCCATATCTACTCAAGTCATCAGTGAGGGTGAGAACATAACGATAGCCACCGCGAGCCTCAACACTCATTGGACCGCACACATCAGTATGTATGATTTCCAATAAGTTGGTTGCTCGCTCCATTGTTCCTGAGAACGGAGTCTTGGTCATTTTACCCATGAGGCATGGTTCGCATGTGTCAAATGATTCGTAATCAAGAGACTCTAAAAGTCCATCTGCATGGAGCTTCTTCATGCGTTTGACACCTATGTGACCAAGGCGGCAGTGCCACAAGTATGTGGGACTATCATTATCAACCTTACATCTTTTGGTATTCACACTATGAATATGTGTAACATTACGCTCGAGATTCATTAAGAATAAACCATTCACCATCAAAGCATGACCATAAAACATATCTCTCATATAAATAGAACAACCATTATTCTCGGATTTAAATGAGTAGCCATCTTGAATTAAACGATATCCTGATACAATGTTCATGCTCAAAGCTGGCACTAAATTACAATTATTGAGGTTTAAAACTAATCCCGTAGGTAAATGTAGAGGCAACGTGCCGACGGCGATCACATCGACCTTGGAACCATTCCCGATGCGCATCGTCACCTCGTCCTTCGCCAGTCTCCGTTTATTCCGCAGCTCCTGCTTTGAGTTACAAATGTGAGCAACCGCACCGGTATCAAATACCCAGGAGCTACTACGAGTACTGGTAAGGTACACATCAATTACATGTATATCACATATACCTTTAGTGTTGCCGGCCTTCTTGTCCGCTAGTATTTGGGGCAGTTCCGCTTCCAGTGACCACTTCCCTTGCAATAAAAACACTCAGTCTCGGGCTTGGGTCCATTCTTTGGCTTCTTCCCGGCAGCTTGCTTACCGGGCGCAGCAACTCCCTTGCCGTCCTTCTTGAAGTTCTTTCTACCCTTGCCTTTCTTGAACTTAGTGGTTTTATTCACCATCAACACTTGATGTTCCTTTTTGATTTCCACCTCCGCTGATTTCAGCATTGAATATACCTCAGGAATGGTCTTTTCCATCCCCTGCATATTGAAGTTCATCACAAAGCTCTTGTAGCTCGGTGGAAGCGACTGAAGGATTCTGTCAATGACCGCGTCATCCGGGAGATTAACTCCCAGCTGAGTCAAGCGGTTATGCAACCCAGACATTCTGAGTATGTGCTCACTGACAGAACTATTTTCCTCCATCTTACAGCTGAAGAACTTGTCGGAGACTTCATATATCTCGACCCGGGCATGAGCTTGGAAAACCATTTTCAGCTCTTCGAACATCTCATATGCTCCGTGTCTCTCAAAACGCTTTTGGAGCCCCGGTTCTAAGCTGTAAAGCATGCCGCACTGAACGAGGGAATAATCATCAGCACGTGACTGCCAAGCGTTCATAATGTCTTGGTTCTCTGGGACAGGTGCGTCACCTAGCGGTGCTTCTAGGACATAATCTTTCTTGGCAGCTATGAGGATGATCCTCAGGTTCCGGACCCAGTCCGTATAGTTGCTGCCATCGTCTTTTAGCTTGGTTTTCTCTAGGAACGCGTTGAAGTTGAGGACAACATGGGCCATTTGATCTAAAAGACATATTGTAAAGATTTTAGACTAAGTTCATGATAATTAAGTTCATCTAATCAAATTATTCAATGAACTCCCACTCAGATAGACATCCCTCCAGTCACCTAAGTGAAACATGATTCGAGTTGACTAGGCCGTGTCCGATCATCACGTGAGACGGACTAGCCAACATCGGTGAACATCTCCATGTTGATCGTATCTTCTATACGACTCATGCTCGACCTTTCGGTCCTCCGTGTTCCGAGGCCATGTCTGTACATGCTAGGCTCGTCAAGTCAACCTAAGTGTATTGCGTGTGTAAATCTGGCTTACACCCGTTGTATTCGAACATTAGAATCTATCACACCCGATCATCACGTGGTCCTTCGAAACAACGAACCTTCGCAACGATGCACAGTTAGGGGGAACACTTTCTTGAAATTAATTCGAGGGATCATCTTATTTAAGCTACCGTCGTTCTAAGCAAATAAGATGTAAAACATGATAAACATCACATGCAATCAAATAGTGACATGATATGGCCAATATCATTTCGCTCCTTATGATCTCCATCTTCGGGGTGCCATGATCATCGTCGTCACCGGCATGACACCATGATCTCCATCATCATGATCTCCATCATCATGATCTCCATCATCGTGTCTTCATGAAGTTGTCACGTCAACTATTACTTCTACTACTATGGCTAACGCTTTAGCAATAAAGTAAAGTAATTACATGACGTTTATGTTGACACACGGGTCATAAATAAATTAAGACAACTCATGTGGCTCCTACCGGTTGTCATACTCATCGACATGCAAGTCGTGATTCCTATTACAAGAACATGATCATCTCATACATCACATATATCATTCATCACAACTTTTGGCCATATCACATCACAAAGCACTTGCTGCAAAAACAAGTTAGATGTCCTCTAATTGTTGTTGCAAGTTTTTACGTGGCTGCTATAGGTTTCTAGCAAGAACGTTTCTTACCTACGCCAAAACCACAATGTGAATTGCCAATTTCTATTTACCCTTCATAAGGACCCTGTTCATCGAATCCGATCCGACTAGAGTGGGAGAGACAGACACCCGCTAGCCACCTTATGCAACTAGTGCATGGCAGTCGGTGGAACCGGTCTCACGTAAGCGTACGTGTAAGGTTGGTCCGGGCCTCTTCATCCCACAATACCGCCGAATCAAGATAAGACTAGTAACGGCAATATAATGGACAATATCGACGCCCACAACTACTTTTTGTTCTACTCGTGCATAGAAACTATGCATAGACCTAGCTCATGATGCCACTGTTGGGGAACGTAGCAGAATTTTAAAATTTTCTACGCATCACCAAGATCAATCTATGGAGTCATCTAGCAATGAGGGAGAGAGGAGTGCATCTACATACCCTTGTAGATCGCGTGCGGAAGCGTTCAAGAGAACGGGGTTGATGGAGTCGTACTCGACGTGATCCAAATCACCGATGACCTAGTGCCGAATGGACGGCATCTCCGCGTTCAACACACGTACGGTTGGGAAGACGTCTCCTCCTTCTTGATCCAGCAAGGGGGAAGGAGAGGTTGATGAAGATCCAGCAACACGACGGCGTGGTGGTGGATGCAGCAGGATCCCGGCAGGGCTTCGCCAAGCGCAAGTGGGGAGGAGAGGTGTTACGAAGGGAGAGGGAGGCGCCAAAAGCAAGGGGTGTGCGGCTGCCCTCCCTCCCCCCTTCTTTATATAGGGGCCTTGGGGGGCGCCGGCCCTAGGAGATGGATCTCCAAGGGGGCGGCGGCCAAGGGGTGGCTTCCCCCCCCAAGCCAAGTGGGGGGCGTCCCCACCCCTAGGGTTTCCCAACCCTAGGCGCAGGGGACGCCCAAGGGGGGCGCACCAGCCCACCAGGGGCTGGTTCCCCTCCAACTTCATCCCATGGGGCCCTCCGGGATAGGTGGCCCCACCCGGTGGACCCCCGAGACCCTTCCGGTGGTCCCGGTACAATACCGGAGACCCCGAAACCTTCCCGATGGCCGAAACTTGAGTTCCTATATATAAATATTTACCTCCGGACCATTCCAGAACTCCTCGTGACGTCCAGGATCTCATCCGGGGCTCCGAACAACTTTCGGGTTACTGCATACTAATATCTCTACAACCCTAGCGTCACCGAACCTTAAGTGTGTAGACCCTACGGGTTCGGGAGACATGCAGACATGACCGAGACGCCTCTCCGGTCAATAACCAACAGCGGGATATGGATACCCATGTTGGCTCCCACATGCTCCACGATGATCTCATCGAAAGAACCACGATGTCGAGGATTCAATCAATCCGTATACAATTCCCTTTGTCAATCGGTACGTACTTGGGCCTCCCCTGCGCCTAGGTTTGGGAAACCCTAGGGGTGGGGGCGCCCCCCACTTGGCTTGGGGGGGAAGCCACCCCTTGGCTGCCGCCCCCTTGGAGATCCATCTCCTAGGGCCGGCGCCCCCCAAAGGCCCCTATATAAAGAAGGGGGAGGGAGGGAAGCCGCACACCCCTTGCTTTTGGCGCCTCCCTCTCCCTCCGTAACACCTCTCCTCCCCGCTTGCGCTTGGCGAAGCCCTGCCGGGATCCTGCTGCATCCACCACCACGCCGTCGTGCTGCTGGATCTTCATCAACCTCTCCTTCCCCCTTGCTGGATCAAGGAGGAGACGTCTTCCCAACCGTACGTGTGTTGAACGCGGAGATGCCGTCCATTCGGCACTAGGTCATCGGTGATTTGGATCACGTCGAGTACGACTCCATCAACCCTGTTCTCTTGAACGCTTCCGTACGCGATCTACAAGGGTATGTAAATGCACTCCTCTCTCCCTCATTGCTAGATGACTCCATAGATTGATCTTGGTGATGTGTAGAAAATTTTAAAATTCTGCTACGTTCCCCAACAGTTTGGCCGCCCTAAGTCGATTCATTTCTTGCCTCGGTGAAAAGGCACTGCCTCTTTACCGACTGATGAAGAAGTCATATAAGTTCGAGTGGACTCCTGAAGCTGATGCAGCATTTGCAGAGCTCAAAGCCCTGCTTTCCACCCAGCCTGTGCTTGCTGCTCCAATCAGCAAAGAGCCTTTAGTGCTTTACATTGCAGCCACTGGACAAGTCGTCAATACAGTACTTATGGTCAAGCGGGAAGAGGAAGGAAAAGCTTACAAAGTTCAGCGCCCAGTATACTATGTCTCTGAAGTTTTGACTCCACATTATCAGAAGCTTGTTTATGGGATTTATATGACCACGAAGAAGGTTGCACATTACTTCTCTGATCACTCCATTACAGTCGTCAGCGACGCTCCATTATCAGAGATTCTGAACAATAGAGATGCAACTGGTTGAGTGGCAAAGTGGGCGATTGAACTCCTTCCCTTAGATATCTAGTTCGAGGCAAAGAAAGCTATCAAGTCCCAAGCAATAGCAAATTTCCTCGCCGAGTGGATTGAACAACAACTACCGAATCAAGTTCACTCGGAGCACTGGACCATGTTCTTTGATGGTTCCAAGATGCTGAATGGTTCCGGTGCTGGGGTGGTAATGGTATCCCCCCGAGGAGACAAGCTCAGATATGTCCTCCAGATTCACTTTGATTCCTCCAATAACGAAGCAGAATATGAAGCACTCTTGTGTGGGTTGCGTATGGCCATCTCACTCGGCGTCCGTCACCTCATGGTCTATGGCGGCTCAGATTTGGTAGTCAATCAAGTGATGAAGGAGTGGGACGTCAGAAGCCCAGCCATGACTGATTACTGGAACGCGGTGAGGAAGTTGGAAAAGAAGTTTGAGGGGTTAGATCTCCATCATGTACCCCGACTGAAAAATCAAGCAGCAGATGATTTAGCAAAGTTCCAAGAGAGAAGCTATTCCCAGTAATGTGTTCCTGGAGCATATTCATGCACCTTCAGTTCAAGAAGATCCCTTCGCTAAAGAGCCCCCGCAACCTAGGAGTGCCACAGATCCGACTGAAGTCGAGGTCCCAGCCGTGGTCGACTTGATCATGGAGGTGTTGGTCATCACTCCCGACTGGACAGTGCCATACATTGCATATATCCTTAGGAAAGAGCTCCCAGAGGATGAAGAAGAGGCTCGACAGATCGTCCGTCGATCCAAGGCCTTTACTGTAATAAGAGGGCAACTGTTCAGAGAAAGTGCAACTGGTGTCAGCCAGAAATGCATAACACCAGAAGAAGGCGAGTGATCCTCCACGACATCCATTCGGGGACCTATGGTCACCATGCGTCCTCTCGGACCATCGTGGCTAAAGCATACTGAGCTGGATTTTATTGGCCACGAGCAAATGACATGGCGAACGATATAGTCGACAGATGTGAAGGCTGCCAGTTCTACTCCCACTAGTAGAAAAAGGGTCTAATGTGAGACACATTAGTGTGGGTTTGAAGTTGGCCCGACACCAAAGGCACCATATGCATTAGTACCGATTCGTGTTGAGCATTTAGTACCGGTTCGTGCCACGAACCGGTACTAAAGGGATAGTGGCAGGCTGGCGTCAAGCCGGGTCCCCACGAGCCCCTTTAGTACCGGTTTGTGTCTTTAGTACCGGTTTGTGACACAAACCGGTACTAAAGGTCTAACCTATAGTACCGGTTCGTGCCACGAACCCACACTAAAGGGGACAAGCCTTTAGTGTGGGTTCGTGCCACGAACCCACACTAAACGGGGCAATTTTCAAACTCTACCCCCCCCCCCCCCGTGTATCGCCATTTCAGTTTTGAAAAAATCAAAATAAAATGATAAAAAATCAAAAAATAAAATCCTTCCAGAGGTAGTTATATTACTACATCTACTAGTTAGGAAAATTTGAAAACTTAAATTTGGACATGTTTTGCAAAAAGTGTAGGGAAAATGTAAAATGGTTATAACTTTTGCATACGATGTCAGAAAAAACATATAATATATCAAAAAATTCAACACAAAAATCCGCATCCGATGGAGACCGCCTACGGCCTGTTTGCAATTTTTTAGAAACCTCAAATTCCAAAAGGAAAAAAAGATATGGTCAAATTTCAGTTTTTTTAAAAAAAATTGGTTAAATCTGGTCAAACTACTTATTCAAGAAGTATTAATGTTACTACATAATTATTCAAGAATATTAGTGTTACTAAATAATTATTTCATTTTTTTGAATTTTGGTCAAATCTGGTCAAACTGTGGTCAAACTATGGTCAAACTTATTCAAGAAATATTAGTGTTACTAAATAATTACTGTTTTTTAGAATAATAGTTTCAAACTCAAACGGTGAAACGTGTGACCTAATGCTCAAGCTAAACTGCTGAGGGTTAATAGGATTGACAGCTTACATTTGTCAGGAAAACAACAAGTGCAGACTTGGAATGTAGGGGGAATAGAACTCCGAAGTTAAGCGTGCTCAGGCTGCGGGAGTGAGAGGATGGGTGACCGGCCGGGAAGTTACGCGATTTGGAATGAGTGATCCACACTTGAGCAGTTAAGAGAGGTGATTAGAGACTAAATCATCAAATAATTTAGAAAAATCAAAAATAAAAAAATTCCAAAATTTTCAAAAAAAATTCAAAAAAAAAATCTTTAGTACCGGTTGGGCGCGAGCTCATGCCACGTGGTGGCACTTTAGCGCCGGTTCGTGCCGAACCGGTACTAAAGGGGGGGCCTTTAATGCCCACCCTTTAGTGCCAGTTATGGAACCAGCACTAAAGGCCCTTACGAACCGGTTTTAAAGCTCCATTTTCTACTAGTTTCCAATATGTTGCACAAACCTGCATCAGCCCTTAAGACCATTCCACTCGTCTGGCCCTTTGTTGTTTGGGGATTGGACATGGTTGGTCCACTGAGGACTAGTAGGAGCAGCTTCACTCATGTGCTTGTAGCAGTCGACAAGTTTACCAAATGGATCGAAGCCAAGCCTATTAAGAATCTTGAAGCTAGTACTGCTGTCAGCTTCATCAGAGAGTTGATTTTCAGATATGGGGTTCCGCACAGCATCATCACTGACAACGGATCGAACTTCGATTCTGATGAGTTCAGAACCTTCTGCGCCTCACAAGGCACACGAGTCGACTATACTTCAGTCGCCCATCCCCAGTCGAATGGACAAGCAAAAAGAGCAAATGGCCTGATTCTCAAAGGACTGAAACCCCAACTGATGCGAGATCTCAAGCACGTAGCGGGTGCCTGGGTTGATGAACTTCCATCAGTTCTCTGGGGATTGAGGACAACTCCCAGTCGGTCGACTGGCCAAACTCCATTCTTCTTGGTCTATGGGGCTAAAGCTGTTCTACCAAGTGACTTGCTTCATAATGCACCACGAGTTGAGCTCTTCTCTGAACATGAAGCAGAACAAGCTCGGCAAGACGCAGTCGACCTCCTAGAGGAGGAAAGAGAGATGGCCTTGATCTGGTCGACCATTTATCAGCAAGACTATCGTCGATTCCACGCTAGACACGTGTAGGGTCGAGCCTTTCAAGAGGGAGACTTGGTTCTTAGAGTGGATCAGCAAAAACCACACAAGCTCGCCCCAGCTTGGGAAGGTCCCTTCATTGTCACCAGAGTGCTCCACAATGGAGCATACCACCTTTACAGTGTCGAGCATAAGAAGGACGAGCCACAGGCTTGGAATGCGGAGCTGCTCCGCCCCTTTTATACTTAAGTACTCGTTCGAATAAAATGTAATAAGAAATACCTTTGTAATTTGTTTATCAAAGACAAGAGCTTTACAGTCCTCTTGAACGGTTGTTGTTGCTTTTATTTGCGTCTGAAATCCCCCAGTGGGTGACTTAGCTGCGAATCCGTTTCGCCTAAGTTCGAAAGAAAATCCTACCGAGTGGTGAGCAAGCCTCTCACTCGGGGGCTTAGCTGCAGTCCAGTACTCGCCTAAGTTTGTAAAATCCTACCGAGTGGCGAGCAACCCTCTCACTCGGGGGCTTAGCTGCAGTCCAGTACTCGCCTAAGTTAGTAAAATCCTTCCAAGTGGTGAGCAACCCTCTCACTCGGGGGCTTAGCTGCAGTCCAATACTCGCCTAAGTTTGTAAAATCCTACCGAGTGGTGAGAAACCCTCTCACTCGGGGGCTTAGCTGCAGTCCAGTACTCGCCTAAGTTTGTGAAATCCTACCGAGTGGTGAGCAACCCTCTCACTCGGGGGCTTAGCTGTAGTCCAGTACTCGCATAAGTTTGTAAAATCCTACCGAGTGGTGAGCAACCCTCTCACTCGGGGGATTAGTTGTAGTCCAGTACCCGCCTAAGTTAGTAAAATCCTACCGAGTGGTGAGCAACCCTCTCACTCGGGGGCTTAGCTGCAGTCCAGTACTCGCCTAAGTTTGTAAAATCCTACCGAGTGGTCAGCAACCCTCTCACTCGGGGGCTTAGCTGTAGTCCAGTACTCGCCTACGTTTATAAAATCCTACCGAGTGGTGAGCAACCCTCTCACTCGGGGGCTTAGCTGTAGTCTAGTACTCGCCTAAGTTTTTGAAATCCTGCCGAGTGGTGAGCAACCCTCCCACTCGAGGGCTTAGCTGCAGTCCAGTACTCGCCTAAGTTTAAAAAAATCCTACCAAGTGGTGAGCAACCCTCCCACTCAGAGGCCTAGCTGCAGTCCAGTACTCGCCTAAGGTTTAAAGTCTATCCCCATCCGCAAGAACGACGAGGTGCAGGTCGACCGCGACTCTCTTCTCCGAGCTACACCAAAAGTACAACGTACGTTCCATCCCCATCCGCAAGAACGACGAGGTGCAGGTCGACCGCGGCCCTCTTCTCCGAGCTACGCCACAAGTACAATGTACGCTCCATCCCTATCCGTGAGGACGACGAGGTGCAGGTCGACTGCGACCTCTTTCTCCGAGCTACGCCACAAATACGACGTGTGCCCCATCCCTGTCCGCAAGGACCACGAGGCGCAAGTCGATTGAACTCTCCACTTCAGGGCTACATCCCAAAGAGAAAATTCCATGCGAAGGCAAATGCAAACATATTCAGAAATAAACCAAGTTCAGATAGATCCTAAAAATTCCAGGCGACGGATCAAAAGTATTCAAGCATCAAGCCCGAAGGAGTTTAATGGTTACAGCAACCACTCGGCATCCCGAGGCAAATTTAAGGCAAGTTTAAATCTCAAAGTCTGTTCATTCGGTAGGAGGAGGGCTGGCAGGTTCAACGAATTCGTCCAAGTCGATTCCATCTGCAATCTGAGTGGCGGCATCTATGAAAGTTTCCATAAGGGACTGGAAATCATGCCTTTTGGTGTTGGCGACCTTGATCGCCGCCAGCTTGTCTTCACAAGCTTCCTTGCAGTGGACGCTTACCAAGGACAACGCCACGTCAGCACCACACCGGGCAGATGACTTCTTCCATTCTTGCACTCGACCTAGGACCTCGTTGAGGCGAGCCAACAGAGACTCGAGGTCATTTTGAAGTGTCGCCCTTGGCCAGAGTGATGAGTCGATCCGTGAAACTGCCACCTTCAGACGAGCGAGGTAACTTGTCACACTGGCGACACGAGATTCCAGTCGAAGCACATTCATGGCAGCCTCGTCGCCGACTCGAGAAGCAATAGGGTCCAAGTCCGTCTCGATCCATCCAGTTTCATCGTCAAAGTTTTGGCAGAATTCTGCAGTCAAAGAGTTAGTGAGTCGATTGGACAGGATTAACTCGCAAACAGTAAAGTAGTCGGATTAAAAGGAGTACCTTCCAGCATAAGATAGAGCTTCTTGGCAAGAGTTCTCAGATAAGCTTCCACGTCATTTCTCTTGCGAGTCACGGATTCCAGCTTCTCATTCAGATCCATCTTATCCTTCCTCAGACGAGTTACCTCTCGGTTGGATTCAGTGAGAGAGGACTTCAGCTTGCTTACTTCTTCTTCCAGCACTCTGACCGAAGCCAGATTCTGGTTTGCAAGGGCAATCTTATCTTGAGCCTCCTTCTGCGCAGCTACAAGGTCCAAGTCTTTCTTTTCCAGAGCCAACCTCATTTTCTCTGCAAAATAAGCAATCGGATCAAGCAAGAGATCGAAAAATATTTTAAAAGGACAATCAACGTGAACAGTCGACAGGCAGTTACCTTCCATACCAGCAGCTTCATCTTGAGCTTTCTTCAACTTCTGTTGGGCCAGATCCAAGTCAAGGTTAAGTTTCCTCTGCTTCTCCTCAAATTCGGCGAACATAGAAATGAGAGTACAAGATTTCTGCAGAAGGCAAAAGACATGTCAATCGACAAGATCAAAGATTATTTACTTCCGAGTGAATAAAACTTAAAAGTTTGCTCAGACCCCAGCCGACTGCCCGCAGTCGACCGCGGTCTCGGGGACTACGCCCAGCGGGTGCACTTGGCGTGCCCCCACTGATTCAGACCCCACTCGACCGGTCCACCCGGGTCGAGTTAAAAAAAGGAAGAGAGAAGAAAGAGAAAAGAACTATTCAGACCCCGGCCGACTGCCAGCAGTCGACTACGGTCTCGGGGACTACACCCAGTGGGTGCACTTGACGTGCCCCCACTGGTTCAGATCCCACTCGACCGGTCAGCCCGGGTCGAGTGGAAGAAAAGAAAGTAAAAAAGTACTCAGACCCCAGTCGACTGCCCGCAGTCGACTGCGGTCTCGGGGACTACACCCAGTGGGTGCACTTAGCATGCCCCCACCGGTTCAGATCCCACTTGCCCAGGCCGAGTGGAAGAGCGCAAATACCAAAGACAACAAAACACCCAGTGGGTGTACAGATTCGACGCAAAACAATAAGAGATTGTATGAAAGAAAATATTTCAGGTAGCATATCCTAATAGAACAAGGTCAGTCGAAAGCCAACTTACCTGGACATTGGCTCGAAGAGCCGCGCTAGCATCGTAAGCAGCCTGGATGTTCTCGTGCACCGTCTTCATCCACTCCATCATCACGTTAGCCTAACGGATAGCCTCCGCAGCGGCGTCCGACTGGCTTTCCGAAACATGATAGTTGGTGAAGAAAGGGGCAGACGACCCAGATGCAGCAGCTTGGAGCTCCGAGACATGGGGTTGGGTGGCTGAAGGAAACACTGGTACAATCGACGGTGCAGGGCGCTCACTCGACAATGGGACAGCAAAAGTTACAGAGGCCCCACCGGCATCTTCAGGTTGTTGAACAGTTGGTTCCGTCGTCAGCCCCGGCTGAGTTGTCTTGCCAGCCGCTACTTTTTTGTTCTTTCTGGGCCTCGGGGCCACATCTTCATCATCATCCGAAAGCTTGATAACGTTGGGTGGGGCTACAAATAAATCAGTCGACCCCAAGTGAATCGCCAAAATTTGATCGACCAAATAATCATGAACAAGATCACGGGAATTTTACCTGGGTTGGAGGTAACCGCATCTTCCATTTCCTCGTCTCGGTATTGGCGGGAAGAAGTTCCAGAGGTAGCAGCACTGCAAATGTCAACTTTTAGTCGGTTATGTTCTGTTGCTCGAGTCGACCAAAAGATCGGGTCAGATGATTACCCGGAGATGGTGGGAATGGTCACTTTGATTCTGGGCAAAGCCTTCGGTGGTTTGGAGGATGTGACCTTCGATAGTTTCGGCGCAGGAGGCGGCGGAGTCTTGAGCTGTTTCGGTCCCTTCTCAGTCGGCACCAGAGAAGACGTCCAAGGGCACTTTGAAGACTGCCCGGTCGGTGCGGCCACCAGATCAGGGGTGTTTTCCGGGTCGTGAACGTGCTTGGACCTCCTTTCTCTATGAGGAGGCGAGTCAGCCTCTTCTTCGTCACTCGGGTCGTCGCTCTCCTCGTCCTCCTCTACATCCGAGTGCCACTCGCCACTCTCGCCCCCGCTCGCCCCTTCCTCAACATTTTGCTCCTGCACTCCATTGGGCATCGAGTACATATCAATAAGAGCCTGAAAAGACAATGAACAAAAGAAATACAGTCGACCATCAACAAGATGTTACATAGTGAATCAAGAAGATACTCGACAAAGCAGAATCGTACCTGTTCCGGCTGGCGCAAATGGTCGAATGGAACCACCCTCCTGGACCCTCGGGGATTATCCTTGTTGCCGGTAATACCTCTCAGCCACTTCTCCACTGTGTCCTCGCTAACATCCTCTGGGTGGATCCGAGTGGAATCCTCGAGTCCCGAGTACATCCACATCGGATGGTCACGGGCTTGGAGTGGTTGGATGCGTCGACTGAGGAAGACCTCCAGCAGGTCCATACCAATCACTCCGTCGCAGACAAGTTGGATGACCTGCTCGACCAACACCTTCGCCTGTGCCTTCTCTTCCGGGGTCACTCTCAAGGAGGAGGGCTTCTCCACTCGAGCCATGGAAAAGGGGGGAAGTCTAGTCGACTGACCCGGGGTCGGCTGGTCCTTGCAGTAAAACCAGGTCGACTGCCAGCCCTGGACCAAGTCGGGAAGGATCATAGCTGGGAAGGTGCTCTTGTTCCTCATTTGGATTCCAAGGCCCCCGCACATCTGTATCACATGCGTCCTCTCGTCACTCGGGTTGGCCTTCTTGATCGTCTGGGAGCGACATGTGAATATGTGCTTGAAGAGACCCTAGTGTGGTCGGCAGCCCAAGAAATTCTCGCACATGGACACGAAAGCAGCAAGGTACACGATGGTGTTTGGAGTAAAGTGGTGGAGTTGAGCCCCGAAGAAGTTCAAGAAACCACGAAAGAAAGGGTGGGGAGGCAAAAAAACCGCGGTCGACATGAGTGGCGAGGAGGACGCACTCACCCTCCTATGACTGCACCTCGGTCTCGTTCCCCGGGAGCCGCGCCGACTGGTGAGGGATCAGTCCCCCCTCAACCAGGTCGTCGATGTCGTCTTGACTGATTGTCGAGCGGATCCAGTCGCCCTGGATCCAGCCAGGCGACAGGCCGGATCCGCCCCGGCTGGTCTTCTTCCCTTTCGCCTTCACCGTTGCCTTCTTCGCACGCTCCAACGCCACCATCTTCTTGTTCCCCATGGCAGCGGATCGAGTCCGAGCGGAGCTACGGCGCCGAGAGCAGAAGCAGGTGCGGCAGAGAAATCCGAGGAAGAGCAAGGGGAATGAGGGTGCACTGTTCAAAAGCCCTGGTCCGGTGCCTTATATAAGGTCACTTCCGAGTGACTGACTTGTAGGCCCGGACGATCTTATCAAATCCTGCAACAGTCACGCGTGCGATACGTGGCAAAAAAGGTGGCGCGGGGATCGAGGCGACCTGCCTAATCCGTCTCTATTACCGTGGCCTCCCCCGCCCGACGCGCTTCCCAAAATTCGAACCCCGTGAAATCCGCAGACGGCAGAACAACCCGCCAGACGGAAGATTTGTTCCATATCAACACTCGAAACTTAACAACGAAAGTTCACTCGACAAAACCAAGAATGGATCAAGGCGACTGAACAGCAGTTGAAGCCATCATGAAGGTTTATTCGACCTCTGGGCGAGATATTCTCAAAGCACAAAAGCTGAATCGGAGGGGTTATCAACTCCTTCTCCACTCGAACCCTGAACCATTCGGGGGCTAATGATGAAGCTATGTACCTAGGGTAGGGTCATGGACCTGACCTAGGCATCCTCCCCTAGGACAGCACCCTAAAGCCAGGATCATTCAAAGAGTACCATTATCCACTCGACCATAGACGTTCCACTCGGAACAATCAATATCACTCGACCGTCGCAGAAGTCACTCGACAAGCAGAAGAGCTAAAGTCACTCTACACGAACAACGGTCGAGCATTTACTTGTAGGCTTAATTGTCATTTATAGCACCTAAATACAGGCGTTACCAGTAATGTCTCCATCTTTATGTACCTTAAACCCTTTGTAACTGAGGGTGAGAGGGGTTTGGCGAACTCTATATAAGCCACCCCCTCCTCAGGGACAAGGGTTCGCACCCCCTGTAACTCACACGCATATAATCCAGTCGACCGCCTCCGGGCTCCGAGACGTAGGGCTGTTACTTCCTCCGAGAAGGGCCCGAACTCGTAATACTCGCGTGTACAACTCCTCCATAGCTAAGGTCTTGCCTCTACATCCCTACCCCCACTCTACTGTCATATTAGAACCACGACAGGGTCCGCATGCTTAAAGTTCTGTGACGATCGGTATTATGAGTTTTTGTGTTTTGATGTACCGAAGGTAGTTCAGGGTCCCGGATATGATCACGGACATGATGAGGAGTCTTGAAATGGTCGAGACGTAAAGATCGATATATTGGACGACTATGTTCGGTCACCGGAAGTGTTTCGGGAGGTTTCGGGCATATACCGGAGTATCGGGGGTTTACCATGTCGGCATTCTGGGAACGGGGGTCCCTAGACTTGCCTGCCTGCGGCCCACGGCGTGGCTGAGCCAGCAGGCCGTACGGCCTATCTTCATCAACAAAGCATCCAAGACCCTCGCGAGGGTCCAAGCCTCGCGAGGCGGACGACGCAAGACCTCCTCCCGAGCGGCCTAGTCAGGCAGGCTCGCGAGGGGCGGAGATATCAAGGCGGGGAAAACCTCACGAGACTCTCGTGACGTGAGCCATGACGATCAACACCAGGCAGGCGCCAGGCGGGCGCCAGCGCGCGTAGCATCCTTGTTTCCCCTTTGGTGCAAAGAAGGCAAGCGCAGCCGCGGAGTACCGACGCCTTAGCAAAGGTTGCCATTTTGGTGCAACAAGACCAAGACCAAAAGGACGGCAAGACAGACGTCATCGTGGAGCCCGAGACAGCGTCACCCCAGAGCCTTTCACAGGCGCAGACTACCTTTTGACAGGATAGCATGTACTAGCTGTCCCCTTCAAATTAGCCCGCCATTGTTGGCTCCCTTCCCGCTCAATATTTGGGAAGAGGACCAGGGCCTCTATAAATAGGACTAGCGACCACCATAGTAGGGGCATCTGATTTAGCTGGAGGGGGATCGCATCTCATCTTAGCTTGAGGGAATCTACACACCACAAGTTCACATGCACAAGAACACCCCAACCTCAGGAGGCTGTTCTTCCCTTGTACTGTTCATCATCAGCCCAAGAGGCAATCCACCACCACCACACTGGAGTAGGGTATTACACCACAACTATGGCCCGAACCAGTATAAACCCCTTGTCTCTCTGTGTTGTGAGTTCGTCGAGTTCGTCCGCAAGATCTTAGCGAGCTAGAGCGTAGATCGATAGGAGGGAAAGACTTCACGTGCACCCAAGTGTTTGAACGTTAAGGGTTTGCCGGAAACCCACATCTGACATTTGGCGTGCCAGGTAGGGGTGCACCGTAGCTTCCCTTCCATCAGTTCATCGCTCCGTCGCACCGTCGTCTCCATGGAGGATGCTCGCCGTGCTCGAGCTGAGCGTCGGACTGCCCTCGCCGCCCGCGTCGCTCAGACGGCTCCCATCGGCGGGCCACCTCGTCGTTCTCCGTCCCTCGCCGCCAACGCTGCCACCGGCCCGGTGGGGAACGAGCGGCAGGCGTACTTACAGCATCCTTCGGTGCGGCAGGATGGCCGCACCGCTACTCCATCACTCACCCCTGCTGGTTCTTCATCTCACGCGCACCGTGCTCGCATGGAGGCACGGGCCATGCTCATCGCGGCGAACGAGCTCCTGTATTACTGTCCCGTCGACGACCTCTAAGAGGAGTGGCTCGACCGCGTCGCCGAGCTCGTCCGTGCCGCAGGGGGCTCTCTGATAACCCACAAGTATAGGGGATCGCAACAGTTTTCGAGGGTATAGTATTCAACCCAAATTTATTGATTCGACACAAGGGGATCCAAATAATATTCTCAAGTATTAGCAGCTGAGTAGTTAGTAGCAAAGTAATAGGATAGTAGTGGTAATGGTAACAAAAGGTAATGGTAGTAAAAGCAATGGTTTTGGTATTTTGTAGTGATGATAGCAATAGCAACGGAAAAGTAAATAAGCGAAGCACAATATATGGAAAGCTCGTAGGCAATGGATCGGTGATGGAGAATTATGCCGAATGCGGTTCATCATGTAACAGTCATAACCTAGGGTGACACAGAACTAGCTCCAGTTCATTGATATAATGTAGGCATGTATTCCGAACATAGTCATACGTGCTTATGGAAAAGAACTTGCATGACATCTTTTGTCCTACCCTCCCATGGCAGCGGGCTCCTTACGGAAACTAAGGGATATTAAGGCCTCCTTTTAATAGAGAACCGGAACAAAGCATTAACACATAGTGAATACATGAACTCCTCAAACTATGGTCATCACCGGTAAGTATCCCGATTATTGTCACTTCGGGGTTAACGGATCATAACACATAATAGGTGACTATAGACTTGCAAGATAGGATCAAGAACACTCATATATTGATGAAAACATAATAGGTTCAGATATGAAATCATGGCACTCGGTCCCTAGTAACAAGCATTAAGCATAGCAAAGTCATAGCAACATCAATCTCAGAACATAGTGGACACTAGGGATCAAACCCTAAGAAAACTAACTCGATTACATGATAGATCCCATCCAACCTATAACCGTCCAGCAAGCCTACGATGGAATTACTCACGCACGGCGGTGAGTATCATGAAATTGGTGATGGAGGATGGGTGATGATGATGATAGCGATAGATTCCCCTCTCCGGAGCCCCGAACGGATTACAGATCAGCCCTCCCGAGAGGTTTTAGGGCTTGGCGGCAGCTCCGTATCGTAAAACGCGATGATTTCTTCTCCCTGATTTTTTTCTCATCGAAACTCAATATATGGAGGTGGAGTTGGAGTCGGAGATGAAACAGGGGGCCCACAAGGTAGGGGGCGCGCCCCCCACCCTCGTGGCAAGACGGTGGGCCCCTGGCCTTCATCTTTGGCAGGTATTTTTCTTATTTTCTGAAAAGTGTCTGCGTGAAGTTTCAGGTCATTCCAAGAACGTTTGCTCCTGCACATAAATAACACCATGGTAATTCTGCTGAAAACGGCGTCAGTCCGGGTTAGTTCCATTCAAATCATGCAAGTTAGAGTCCAAAACAAGGGCAAAAGTGTTTGGAAAAGTAGATACATTGGAGACGTATCAACTCCCCCAAGCTTAAAACTTTGCTTGTCCTCAAGCAATTCAGTTGACAAACTGAAAGTGATAAAGAAAAACTTTTACAAACTCAGTTTGCTCTTGTTGTTGTAAATATGTAAATCTAGCATTCAAGTTTTCAGCAAATATTATAACTAACCACATTTGCAATAACGCATAGGTCTCAAGTTTACTCATATCAATAGCATAATCAACTAGCAAGCCATAATAATAAAACTCGGATAACAACACTTTCTCAAAACAATCATAATATGATATAACAGGATGATCTCGCTAGCCCTTTCTGAGAACGCAAAACATAAATGCAGAGCACCTTTAAAGACCAAGGACTGACTAGACATTGTAATTCATGGTAAAAGAGATCCAATCAAGTCATACTCAATGTAAACTAACAATAATGAATGCAAATGACAGCGGTGCTCTCCAACTGGTGCTTTTTAATAGGTGGATGATGACTCAGCATAAAAGTAAATAGATAGGCCCTTCGCAGAGGGAAGCGGGGATTTATAGGGGTGCCAAAGCTCTGTTTTGAAACAGAGGTGAATAATATTTTGAGCGGTATACTTTCATTGTCGACATAACAACCAAGAAAAGGCAATATCTTCCATGCTACACACATTATAGGCGGTTCCCAAACAGAATGGTAAAGTTTATGCTCCCCCTTCCACCACAAGCATCATTCCATGGCTAGCTCGAAACAAGGAGTGCCTCCAACTAACAAGAGTCCCAGGGGGAGTTTTGTTTGCAATTATTTTGATTTAGTTTGCATAAAGCATGGGACTGGGCATGCCGGTGACCAGCCATTTATCTCGTGAGTGAGGAGCGGAGTCCACTCCTCTTGAGAATAACCTGCTTAACATGGAAGATACAGACAGCCCTAGTTGATACATGAGCTATTCGAGCATACAAAACAGGATATTTATTTGAAGGTTTAGAGTTTGGCACATACAAATTTACTTGGAACGGCAGCTAGATACCGTATATAGGTAGGTATAGTGGACTCATGTGGAATAACTTTGGGGTTTAAGGAGTTTGGATGCACAAGCAGTATTCCCGCTTAGTACAGGTGAAGGCTAGCAAAACACTGGGAAGCGACCAGCTAGAGAGCGACAATAGTCATGAACATGCATTAAAATTAATCAACATCGAATGCAAGCATGAGTAGGATATAATCCACCATGAACATAAATATCGTGAAGGCTATGTTGATTTTGTTTCAACTACATGCGTGAACATGTGCCAAGTCAAGTCACTTAAATCATTCAGAGGAAGATACCACCCTATCATACCACATCATAACCATTTTAATAACATGTCGGCACGCAAGGTAAACCATTATAACTCATAGCTAATCAAGCATGGCACAAGAAACTATGATCTCTAGTTGTCATTGCAAACATGTTTATTCATAATAGGCTGAATCAGGAACGATGAACTAATCATATTTACAAAAAAAAGAGGACGAGTTCATACCAGCTTTTCTCATCTCAGCCAGTCCATCATATATCATCATAATTGCCCTTCACTTGCACGACCAAACGATGTGAATAATAATAATAATAATAATAATAATAATAGTGCACGTGCATTGGACTAAGCTAGAATCTGCAGGCATTCAATAAACAGGAGAAGACAAGGCAATATGGGCTCTTGAGAATAACCGTAAGGCGGTTGACGCTCTTCTTTGCCGCAAGAAAGCTAATATTCGGAAAAAAATCACGGTGAAGGTTTCAGGCCAATCGGAGTTATGGATCTCCATATATACACGAAACGGTGAAATAGAGCCAGAACAGAACGCAGAAATACAGAGAGGCAGATCCAATCTCGGAGGGGCTCTCGCCCCTCCCACGCCATGGGAGCGAAGGACCAGAGGGGAAACCCTTCTCCCATCTAGAGAGGAGGTCAACGAAGAAGAAGAAGAAGGGGGCCCTTTCCCCCTTGCTTCCGGTGGCGCCGGAGCGCTGCCGGGGCCATCATCATCACCGCCATCTTCACCAACAACTTCACCACCATCATCACCAACTCTTCCCCCCTCTATGCAGCGGTGTAACCTCTCTCTTACCCGCTGTAATCTCTACTTAAACATGGTGCTCAACGCTATATATTATTTCCCAATGATGTATGGCTATCCTATGATGTTTGAGTAGATCTGTTTTGTCCTAATGGCTATTTGATGATCAAGATTGGTTTGAGTTGTATGTTTTATTATTGGTGTTGTCCTATGGTGCTCTCCGTGTCGCGCAAGCGTGAGGGATTCCCGCTGTAGGGTTTGCAATATGTTCATGATTTGCTTATGGTGGGTGGCGTGAGTGACAGAAGCACAGACCCGAGTAAGTAGGTTGTTTACGTATGGGATATAGGGGACTTGATACTTTAATGCTATGGTTGGGTTTTACCTTAATGAATCTTTAGTAGTTGCGGATGCTTGCTAGAGTTCCAATCATAAGTGCATATGATCCAAGTAGAGAAAGTATGTTAGCTTATGCCTATCCCTCAAATAAAATTGCAATAATGATTACCGGTCTAGTTATCGATTGCCTAGGGACAAATAACCTTCTTGTTGACAAAAGCTCTTTACTAAAACTAATTCAGTTGTGTCTTTATCTAAACAGCCCCTAGCTTTTATTTACGTGCTCTTTACTTTCTTGCAAGCTTACCCAAAAACACCTACAAAGTACTTCTAGTTTCATACTTGTTTCCGGTAAAGCGAACGTCAAGCGTGCGTAGAGTTGTATCGGTGGTCGATAGAACTTGAGGGAATATTTGTTCTAACTTTAGCTCCTCGTTGGGTTCGACACTCTTACTTATAGAAAGAGGCTACAATTGATCCCCTATACTTGTGGGTTATCAAGACCTTTTTCTGGCACCGTTGCCGGGGAGCAATAGAGTGGGGTGAATATTCTCGTGTGTGCTTGTTTGCTTTATCACTAAGTAATTTTTATTTGTTGTTCTTAGTTGTTTTCTATCTTTAGTCATGGGTAGGAAATGCAAAATACCAAAAAAAATTAGTGGTACCTACTGAACCAATGGTTAAAGAACCACTCAAAATCTATCACACTGCTGAAGCTTATTACTTGGATCATCTTCGATCCCTATGTGCTCGTGCTGAAACCCCAACTAGCTTAGTTGAGGGAAAATCTTTAGATGAGCATGCTTCTTATGTGCGACACCGAATATCTGAAAAAGGGAAAATTCTATTTGGTCAAATTCATCGTTTGCAATGCTATGCTTGGAATTTATGTTGGGAATATGATTTTACTTGTTGTTCTGAAAACCCTAAGAAACACCTTCCCTACCAATGTGAGTTTATTGATAATGGAATCTTATCTTCGTATGCTAAGGGTGTTTATAATTACTATGATGTTCAACAAATTGAAGAATTTGTTGCTTTTAAGGGTGCTTATGAAATTGCTTTGTTGATTGAAAAGTATGATGCTACTCTTTACAAATCTGAAAATTTTGCCATACTTGAATATTGTTATGAGAATTATGCTTCTAATGCCTATGTTAAACTATATGTTGAGGAATACTCCGCTGTCCTAGAAGAGACTAATATTTTGCAGGAATCTATGGAAGAAGAAATTGATGAAACTGTGAGCTCATTGGATGAAAAAGATGAGGAGGAGAGCGAAGAACAAAAGGAGGAAGAGCGGATTGATCACCCGTGCCCACCTTCTAATGAGAGTAACTCTTCAACTCATACATTGTTTAATTCCCCTTCATGCTTACCGAAGGATGATTGCTATGATGACTGTTATGATCCCATTGATTCTCTTGAAATATCCCTTTTTGATGATGCTTGCTATGCTTGTGGCCAAGATGCCAATATGAATGATGCTTATGGAGATGAACTTGCTATAGTTCCTTATGTTAAACATGAAATTGTTGCTATTGCCCACACGCATGATAGTCCTATTATCTTTTTGAATTCTCCCGATTACACTATATTGGAGAAGTTTGCACTTATTAAGGATTACATTGATGGGTTGCCTTCTACCATTGCACATGATGATTTTGATGAATATAATATGCATGTGCTTGCTGCTCCTACTTGTAATTATTATGAGAGAGGAACTATATCTCCACCTCTCTATGTTTCCAACATGATAAAATTGCAAGAAACTGTTTATACTATGCATTGGCCTTTACTTTGTGTGCATGAATTATTCTTTTATGACATGCCAATGCATAGGAAGAGAGTTAGACTTCGTAATTACATGATATATGTTACCTTGTGCTCACCACTAAATTACAAATCATTGTTGATTCAAATTGGCTTTGATATACCTTGGGATCCGGGTGGATTCACTACTTGAGCACTACATGCCTAGCTTAATGGCTTTAAAGAAAGAACTGCCAGGGAGACAACCCGGAAGTTTTAGAGAGTCATTTATTTCTGTTGAGTGCTTTTATATAGTTTAAAAACAAAAAAATAAAGAGGGGAACCCAAAACCTTTTCGAAAAGGAAAGTGAAAGTGATAGAGACAAGCATTGTTGAAGTGGGAGCTAGCCTTGAACTTTGTTCATGCTCACGACAACTTTCTGAATCTTGATTACAGAAAATTTTCAACAAAAATAATTATCCCCTTGTACAATTCCATTGTATTATAAAAATAATGTGCCAAGGTTTGCCTTTAGGATGGTTACAATGCTTGTTGGTTTGTGCGGTGCAGGACAGAAACTTTAGATGTAGTGCATGAATTTTATTTTTTTACTGGAACGTCAAATGGTTCTGATTCTTTTTGCAATGTCTTTATGTACAAATTGTTCATTTTTCCTAATTTTGGCAGAATTTTTCAAGTACCAGAAGTGTGGTGAATGTTCAGATTGCTACAGACTGTTCTGTTTTAGACAGATTCTGTTTTTGATGCATAGTTTGCTTGTTTTGATGAAACTATCAATTTATATCAGTGGATTAAGCCATGAAAAAGTTATATTACAGTAGCACAAGGCAAAAAAAATATGAATTGGTTTGCGACAGTACCTAGAGTAGTGATTTGCTTTATTATACTAATGGATCTTACCGAGTTTTCTGTTGAAGTTTTTGTGGATGAAGTGTTCGATGATTGAGAAGGTTTCGATGTGAGAAGAAGGAAGAGAGGCAAGAGCTCAAGCTTGGGGATGCCTGAGGCAACCCAAGTAAATATTCAAGGATACTCAAGCATCTAAGCTTGGGGATGCTGGGGAGGCATCCCCTCTTTCTTCAACAAGTATCGGTATGTTTTCGGATTCGTTTCGTTCATGCGATATGTGCAAGTCTTGGAGCGTCTTTTGCATTTAGGTTTTTATTTTTTTTATGCACCATGCTGGTATGAGATAGTCCTTGGTTGATTTATAGAATGCTCTTTACACTTCACTTATATCTTTTGAGTATGGCTTTATAGAATGCTTCATGTGCTTCACTTATATCATTTGAAGTTTGGATTGCCTGTTTCTCTTCACTTAGACAACCGCCATTTGTAGAATCTCTTTTGCTTCACTTATACTTGTTAGAGCATGGGCATATCTTTTGTAGAAAGAATTAAACTCTCTTTCTTCAATTATATCTATTTGGAGAGATGACAGGAACTGGTCATTCACATGGTTAGTCATAAAATCCTACATAAACTTGTAGATCGCTGAATATGATATGTTTGATTCCTTGCAATAGTTTTGCGATATAAAGGTGGTGATATTAGAGTCATGCTAGTCGATTAATTGTGAAATTGAGAAATACTTGTGTTGAGGTTTGCAAGCCCCGTAGCATGCACGTATGGTGAACCGTTATGTAACGAAGTCGGAGCATGAGGTGTTTATTGATTGTCTTCCTTATGAGTGGCGGTCGGGGACGAGCGATGGTCTTTTCCTACCAATCTATCCCCCTAGGAGCATGCGCGTAGTACTTTGTTTTGATGACTAATAGATTTTTGCAATAAGTATGTGAGTTCTTTATGACTAATGTTGAGTCCATGGATTATACGCGCTCTCACCCTTCCATCATTGCTAGCCTCTTCGGTACCGTGCATTGCCCTTTCTCACCTCGAGAGTTGGTGCAAACTTCGCCGGTGCATCCAAACCCCGTGATATGATACGCTCTGTCACACATAAACCTCCTTATATCTTCCTTAAAACAGCCACCATACCTACCTATCATGGCATTTCCATAGCCATTCCGAGATATATTGCCATGCAACTTCCATCATCATCATATACATGACTTGAGCATTTATTGTCATATTGCTTTGCATGATCGTAAGATAGCTAGCATGATGTTTTCATGGCTTGCCCATTTTTTGATGTCATTGCTAAGCTAGATCATTGCACATCCCGGTACACCGCCGGAGGCATTCATATAGAGTCATATCTTTGTTCTAGATATCGAGTTGTAATATTGAGTTGTAAGTAAAGAAAAGTGTGATGATCATCATTATTAGGACATTGCCCCAGTGAGGAAAGGATGATGGAGACTATGATTCCCCCACAAGTCAGGATGAGACTCCGGACGAAAAAAAAGAAAGGCCATAAAAAAGAGAAAACAAAAAAAATGAGAGAAAAAGAGAGAAGGGGCAATGTTACTATCCTTTTACCACACTTGTGCTTCAAAGTAGCACCATGTTCTTCATATAGAGAGTCTCTTGAGTTATCACTTTCATATACTAGTGGGAATTTTCATTATAGAACTTGGCTTGTATATTCCAACGATGGGCTTCCTCAAATGCCCTAGGTCTTCATGAGCAAGCAAGTTGGATGCACACCCACTTAGTTTCAGTTTGAGCTTTCATATACTTATAGCTCTAGTGCATCCGTTGCATGGCAATCCCTACTCCTCACATTGATATCTATTAATGGGCATCTCCATAGCCCGTTGATACGCCTAGTTGATGTGAGACTTTCTTCCTTTTTTGTCTTCTCCGCATAACCCCCATCATTGTATTCTATTCCACCTATAGTGCTATGTCCATGGCTCACGCTCATGTATTGCGTGAAAGTTGAAAAGGTTTGAGAACGTCAAAAGTATGAAACAATTGCTTGGCTTGTCATCGGGGTTGTGCATGATGTGAATGCTTTGTGTGGTGAAGATAGACCATAGCCAGACTATATGATTTTGTAGGGATGAGCTTTCTTTGGCTATGTTATTTCAATAAGGCATAATTGCTTGGTTGGTATGCTTGAAATATTATTGTCTTTATGTCAAAGGATAGATTATTGCTTTGAATCACTCGTGTCTTAATATTCATGCCATGATTAGACATATGATCAAGATTATGCTAGGTAGCATTCCACATCAAAAATTATCTTTTTTATCATTTACCTACTCGAGGACGAGCAGGAATTAAGCTTGGGGATGCTGATACGTCTTTGTCGTATCTATAATTTTTGATTGTTCCATGCCAATATTATTCAACTTTCATATACTTTTTGGCAACTTTTTATATTATTTTTGGGACTAACATATTAATCCAATGCCAGTTCCTGTCTCATGCATGTTTTTGGTTTCGCAGAATATCCATATCAAACGGAGTCCAAACGGGATAAAAAGGGACGAAGCTTATTTTCGGAAAATACGGAAAATTTGGAAGGAAAATCAAGGCGAACCAGTGCCCGAGGTGGTCACGAGGCAGGGGGGCGCGCCTGCCCCCCTTGGCGCGCCCCTACCCTCGTGAGCCCACCGTAAGGCGGTTGACGCTCTTCTTTGCCGCAAGAAAGCTAATATTCGGAAAAAAAAATCACGGTGAAGGTTTCAGGCCAATCGGAGTTACGGATCTCCATATATACACGAAACGGTGAAATAGAGCCAGAACAGAACGCAGAAATACAGAGAGACAGAGAGGCAGATCCAATCTCGGAGGGGCTCTCGCCCCTCCCATGCCATGGGAGCCAAGGACCAGAGGGGAAACCCTTCTCCCATCTAGGGAGGAGGTCAAGGAAGAAGAAGAAGAAGGGGGCCCTCTCCCCCTTGCTTCCGGTGGTGCCGGAGCGCTGCCGGGGCCATCATCATCACTGCCATCTTTACCAACAACTTCACCGCCATCATCACCAACTCTTCCCCCCTCTATGCAGCGGTGTAACCTCTCTCTTACCCGCTGTAATCTCTACTTAAACATGGTGCTCAATGCTATATATTATTTCCCAATGATGTATGGCTATCCTATGATGTTTGAGTAAATCTGTTTTGTCCTAATGGCTATTTGATGATCAAGATTGGTTTGAGTTGTATGTTTTATTATTGGTGTTGTCCTATGGTTCTCTCCGTGTCGCGCAAGAGTGAGGGATTCCCGCTGTAGGGTTTGCAATATGTTCATGATTTTCTTATGGTGGGTGGCGTGAGTGACAGAAGCACAGACCCGAGTAAGTAGGTTGTTTGCGTATGGGATATAGGGGAGTTGATACTTTAATGCTATGGTTGGGTTTTACCTTAATGAATCTTTAGTAGTTGCGGATGATTGCTAGAGTTCCAATCATAAGTGCATATGATCCAAGTAGAGAAAGTATGTTAGCTTATGCCTCTCCCTCAAATAAAATTGCAATAATGATTACCGGTCTAGTTATCGATTGCCTAGGGACAAATAACCTTCCTGTTGACAAAAGCTCTTCACTAAAACTAATTCAGTTGTGTCTTTATCTAAACAACCCCTAGCTTTTATTTACGTGCTCTTTACTTTCTTGCAAGCTTACCCAAAAACACCTACAAAGTACTTCTAGTTTCATACTTGTTTCCGGTAAAGCGAACGTCAAGCGTGCGTAGAGTTGTGTCAGTGGTCGATAGAACTTGAGGGAATATTTGTTCTACCTTTAGCTCCTCGTTGGGTTCGACACTCTTACTTATCGAAAGAGGCTACCATTGATCCCCTATACTTGTGGGTTATCAGAAAGCTCCCAACAAGCAAAATAAGAACAGGAAATCTTTTTTGGGTTTTCTTTTTAGTTACTACTACAAACATGGAAAGTAAACTGATTAAAAGCTACAACTAATTTTTTTGGTTTTTGTTAAGGTTTACTAAACAGACAAGAAGAAAGCATAAAAAGGAAAATAAACTAGCATGGATGATACAATGAAAAAGTATGAGCACCGACATCTAGCAATGAGTGTGTGAACATAAATGTAATGTGGGTGAGAAATACGTACTCCCCCAAGCATAGGCTTTTGGCCTAAGTTGGTCTATGGCCACGGCTGGCCTGGCGGATATCCATAATAATAGTTGTTGGGGTCATAATGTGATGCAGGAGCTATCGCCTGCTGAGCTGCAGCGTGGCGACGAGCAGCCTCCTCTCTCCTCTCGTACTCATCTGCCTCCTCTCTGGTAATAGTATATCCTCCTCTTGCCTGATAATCAAAGAAAGCAGGAGCAGGGAGAGTAATACGGACAACATGGCGTCTGTCAAAGATTAGTCGGTACTGGAGAGGTGATTCGTTCCTCTCAACAAACTGGTGGTGAACCATAGCATTAAAATCTAGATAAGCAGGAGGTAATTCAATATCATCTTCGCGCACATATATACCAAGAAAATTAGCTAAGCGGGTTGCATAAATTCCACCAAAGAAATCTCCATTAAGTCTATTCAGATGCAACCTACGTGCAACAATGGCTCCCAAATTATATGATTTGTCTCCTAACAAAGCACTCCTAAGAATACTGGGGTCAGGGACACACACGTGACATGCCTCATCTTTACCATTTATGCATCTACCTATGAAGAGAGCAAAATAATGTATAGCAGGAAAGTGAATGCTCCCTATGGTAGCTTGTGTAATATCTCTAGATTCTCCCACAGTTATATTAGCAAGAAAATCTCTAAAGTCATATTTGCGAGGATCCCTTATACTACCCCATTGTGGAAGTTTGCATGCAGTGGTAAAATCCTCTAAGTCCATGGTATAAGATTTATCATAAAGATCAACAGGACAGTTGGAGAATTACGAGAAGTGAAAAATTCAAACCTCCTCACAAAGGAGCTAGTGAGCTCATGATACTGACTGCACTTCTCTTCCTCGAAGCTCACGAGATCAGCGTTACGCAAATATGCGTTGAATTCTTCTTTTATTCCCGCTTGATCCATAAAAATTTTCAGAAGGCCACTCACAAGGACGCACTGGAGCGTCTCTCGATGGCTCTTCGTCAGCATCACACATTGCAAGCCTGGGTCCTTGCTTCTTTGAAGAACCACCTTGGAACATTTTCCTAAGCATTTTTCTTCCTCTGAAAAATTCTGAAATTTTTTAGTAACTTCAAAATAAAAGTAAACCAAACTCAATAATATTGATAGCAACTACTCCTACAAGTGCCTAGGGCCTATATCATGCATCAAAACTACTTTTGACCATATAAATTTGATATGCAAGCTCAAGAACAGGATCACCTAAGCAGCAAAATTTTGCAATGAATAAAGCACTAGAACAAAAACTAAACGGAGGAGTCACATACCAAGGAACAATCTCCCCAAGCAGTTTTGTGAGAGGTGCTTTGAGCAAGGAGATCGAAAATGGCAGCAAAATGAGCTAGAACTCGTGCTTGAGCTAGTTATTCGTGTTTCGGGGGGAAGATGAAGTGTGTGGGTGCAGGAATAAGTGGAGGAGGGCCACCGTAGGCCCACGAAGCAGGGGGCGCGCCCTAGAGGGGTGGGCGCGCCCTCCACCCTCGTGGCAAGGTGGTTGGCCCCCCTGGTGTGTTCTTTGTTCCATAAATCCTCAAATATTCTAGAAAAAATCATATTTAATTTTTAGGGCATTTGGAGAACTTTTATTTTCGAAGTATTTTTATATTGCATGGATAATCAGATAACAGACATAAAAATATTTATTTTTATTTTATTTAATATAAATAACAGAAAGTAAAAGTGGGGTACAGAAGGTTGTGCCTTCTATTTTCATCCATCTCATGATCATCAAAAGGAATCCACTAACAAGGTTGATCAAGTCTTGTTAACGAACTCATTCCGAATAACATGGAACCAGAGAAATTTTGAATAACACTATGTTACCTCAACAGGGATATGCACATCCCCAATAATAAGAATATCATATTTCTTCTTGACAGTAGGAAGAGGAAATTCAAAACCTCCAAATATAATCGAGGGAATTTTTCCAATAGAATTGATACTATGAACTTGAGGTTGTTTCCTCGGAAAGTGTACCGTATGCTCGTTACCATTAACATGAAAAGTGATATTGCCTTTAGTGCAATCAATAACAGCCCCTGCAGTATTCAAAAATGGTCTTCCAAGAATAATAGACATACTATCGACCCCGGGAATATCAAGAACAACAAAGTCCGTTAAAATAGTAATGTTTGCAACTACAATAGGCACATCCTCACAAATACCGACAGGTATAGCAGTTGATTTATCAGCCATTTGCAAAGATATTTCAGTAGGTGTCAACTTATTCAAATCAAGTCTATGATATAAAGAGAGAGGCATAACACTAACACCGGCTCCAAGACCACATAAAGCAGTTTTAACATAATTTCTTTTAATAGAGCATGGTATAGTGGGTACTCATGGATCTCCAAGTTTCTTTGGTCCACCCTTAAAAGTATAATTAGCAAGCATGGTGGAAATTTCAGCTTCCAGTATCTTTCTTTTATTTGTAATAATATCTTTCATGTACTTAGCATAAGGATTGGTTTTGAGCATGTCAGTTAATCACATACATAAAATGATAGGTCTAATCATTTCAGCAAAGCGCTCAAAATCCTCATCATCCTTTTTCTTGGATGGTTTAGGAGGAAAAGGCATGGGTTTCTGAACCCAAGGCTCTCTTTCCTTACCATGTTTCCTAGCAACAAAGTCTTTCTTATCATAACGTTGATTCTTTGATTGTGGGTTATCAAGATCAACAGCAGGTTCAATTTCTATGTCATTATCATTACTAGGTTGAGCATCATTATGAGCATTATCACTAGTTTCGGTTCATTACGAGATTGAGTTTCAGCATCAGAAATAGAAATATCATTTGGATTCTCAGGTGTTTCAGTAATAGGTTCACTAGAAGCATGCAAAGTCCTACCATTTTTCTTTTTCTTCTTTTTAGAAGAACTAGGTACATCTATATTGTTTCTCTGAGAATCTTGCTCAATTCTTTTAGGATGGCCTTCAGGATACAAGGGTTCCTGAGTCATTCTACCACCTCTAGTCATAACTCTAACAGCATTATCATTATCTTTATTATTCAATTCATTGAGCAAATCATTTTGAGCTTTAAGTACTTGTTCTACTTGAGTGGTAACCATAGAAGCATGTTTACTAATAAGTTTAAGTTCACCTTTAACATTAGCCATATAATCACCCAAGTGTCCAAGCATATTTGAATTGTATTTTAATTGTCTACCAAAATTAAAATCTTCTTGCTTAGCCATAAATTTATCAAACTCATCTAACATGGGCTAGAAAATTTAGTAAATGGGATTACATCTTTATCATATCTATAGAGACAATTTACCTTTACTACCTATGTCGGGTTATCAAGACCACAAGTTTCTTCAATAGGTAAAGGATTAAGATTATATGTTTATTCAACAGGCGGTAAATTAAGACCATGTACTTCTTCAATAGGAGGTAAATTCCTAACATCTTCAGCTTTAATACCTTTTTCTTTCATAGATTTCTTTGCCTCTTGCATATCTTCAGGACTGAGAAATAGAATACCTCTCTTCTTCGGAGTTGGTTTAGGAATAGGCTCAGGACTTGGCTCAGGAATTGGCTCCGGAGGTGTCCAATTATTTTCATTTGTCAACATATTATTCAATAGAATTTCAGCTTCATCTGGTGTTCTTTCCCTGAAAACAGAACCAGCACAACTATCCAGGTAATCTCTGGAGGCATCGGTTAGTCCATTATAAAAGATATCAAGTATTTCATTTTTCTTAAGAGGATGATCAGGCAAAGCATTAAGTAATTTCAGAACCCTCCCCCAAGCTTGTGGGAGACTCTCTTCTTCAATTTGCACAAAATTGTATATATCCCTTAAAGCAGCTTGTTTCTTATGAGCAGGGAAATATTTAGCAGAGAAGTAATAAATCATATCCTGGGGACTACGCACACAACCAGGATCAAGAGAATTAAACCATATCTTAGCGTCACCCTTTAATGAGAATGGAAATATTTTAAGGATATAAAAGTAGCGAGTTCTCTCATCTTTAGTAAACAGGGTAGCTATATCATTTAATTTAGTAAGATGTGCCACAACAGTTTCAGATTCATAACCATGAAAAGGATCAGATTCAACCAAAGTAATTATACCAGGATCAACAGAGAATTCATAATCCTTATTGGTAACAAAGATAGGTGAAGTAGCCAAAGCAGGGTCAGGTTTCATTCTATCATTTAGAGATTGCTTACTCCATTTAGCTAATAATCTTTTAAGTTCAGTTCTATTTCTGCAAGCTAAAATGGCTAAATAAGCATCTTGATCAAATACATAACCCTTAGGAATAGCAAGTGGTTCTTCATCATCACTTTCATCAGTATCATCAGATTCAATATTTTCAATTTCTCTAGTCCTAGCAAGTTGTTCATCAAGAAAAGCACTATGTGACATAGTAGTATCAGGCATAGAGGTAGTTTCATCATAAGTATCATGCATAGCAGAAGTGGCATCATCAATAACATGCGACATATTAGAACGAATAGCAGAAGCAGGTGTAGGTGTCGCAAGCTACTCAAAACAGAAGGTGAATCAAGTGCAGAGCTAGATGGCAGTTCCTTACCTCCCCTCGTAGTTGAGGGATAGATCTTGGTTTTTGGATCTCTCAAGTTCTTCATAATGATAAGCAGATATATATCCCAAGTGACTCAAAGAATAGAGCTATGCTCCCCGGCAACGGCGCCAGAAAATAGTCTTGATAACCCACAAGTATAGGGGATCGCAACAGTTTTCGAGGGTAGAGTATTCAACACAAATTTATTGATTCGACACAAGGGGAGCCAAAGAATATTCTCAAGTATTAGCAGCTGAGTTGTCAATTCAACCACACCTGGAAACTTCAAAAGGTAACGGTAGTAAAAGCAATGTTTTTGGTATTTTGTAGTGATGATAGCAATAGCAACGGAAAAGTAAATAAGCGAAGCACAATATATGGAAAGCTCGTAGGCAATGGATCGGTGATGGAGAATTATGCTGGATGAGGTTCATCATGTAATAGTCATAACCTAGGGTGATACAGAACTAGCTCCGGTTCATTGATATAATGTAGGCATGTATTCTAAACATAGTCATACGTGCTTATGGAAAAGAACTTGCACGACATCTTTTGTCCTACCCTCCCGTGGAAGCAAGGTCCTTGCGGAAACTAAGGGATATTAAGGCCTCCTTTTAATAGAGAACCAGAACAAAGCATTAACACATAGTGAATACATGAACTCCTCAAACTATGGTCATCACCGGTAAGTATCCCGATTATTGTCACTTCGGGGTTAACGGATCATAACACATAATAGGTGACTATAGACTTGTAAGATATGATAAGAACACTCATATATTGATGAAAACATAATAGGTTCAGATCTGAAATCATGGCACTTGGGCCCTAGTGACAAGCATTAAGCATTGCAAAGTCATAGCAACATCAATCTCAGAACATAGTGGACACTAGGGATCAAACCCTAACAAAACTAACTCGATTACATGATAGATCCCATCCAACCCATCACCGTCCAGCAAGCCTACCATGGAATTACTCACACACGGCGGTGAGCATCATGAAATTGGTGATGGAGGATGGGTGATGATGACGATAGCGACGGATTCCCCTCTCCGGAGCCCCGAACGGACTCCAGATCAGCCCTCCCGAGAGGTTTTAGGGCTTGGCGGCGGCTCCGTATCGTAAAACGCGATGATTTCTTCTCCCTGATTTTTTTCTCATCGAAACTCAATATATGGAGGTGGAGTTGGAGTCGGAGACGCAACAGGGAGCCCACGAGGTAGGGGCGCGCCCTAGGGGGGCAGGCGCGCCACCCACCCTCGTGGCAAGACGGTGGGCCCCATGGCCTTCATCTTTGGCAGGTATTTTTCTTATTTTCTGAAAAGTGTCTCCGTGAAGTTTCAGGTCATTCCGAGAAAGTTTGCTCCTGCACATAAATAACACCATGGTAATTCTGCTGAAAACAGCGTCAGTCCGGGTTAGTTCCATTCAAATCATGCAAGTTAGAGTCCAAAACAAGGGCAAAAGTGTTTGGAAAAGTAGATACGTTGGAGATGTATCACTCTCCGATGCCGTCCCACTCTCTGCCTCCCCCTCAACCGGCCGTGGGCGACGGGGCTCATGGCATGCCTCCACCGCCTCGACCCCAAGACGGTGCCTTGGCACCAAGGCACACGCCTCCGCGACGTGATCCACCGCGCCCGGCACCCGCGCGTGAAGAAAGAAGCTGCCAAGAAATCCCGCGGCCGCGAGAAGCTGCGCCGGCGCTCCCCGCGCCACCTCGTCAAGACCGCGTGCCTCCTGCAGTGGCGCAGCGCTGACCTTGCCAAGACCAAGCTCTGCCTCAGAAGCGGGCCCCAGCGACCACGGCTGGCTACCGCGCCTTCACCCCCGAACTACGTAGCGTCGCGTGGCCAGGCAAGTTCATGCCAGATCTACCTCCTCGATACAACGGCACCGCTGACCCTGCGGAGTTCCTGCAGCTCTACGAGTTGAGCATCGAAGAGGCTAACAGTGACGAAAAAGTCATGGCGAACTGGTTTCCCATGACTCTCAAGGATGGGGCCTGCTCCTGGCTCCTGAACCTACAGCACGACTCGATCTCCTCCTAGGACGAGATGCGCGACCGCTTCGTCGCCAACTTCCAGGGCACTCACGACCACCACCGGCCGCGGCGATCTACGCCGCATCAAGCAACAGCCAGGAGAGACCCTCTAGAAGTACATCCAGTGCTTCAACAACACCCGCCTCAAGATCCCCAAGGTCATGGACGAAGCCATCATCTCCGCGTTCTCAGACGGCGTCCGTGACGTCAAGATGAAGGAAGAGCTGGCTATCCACGAGGAGCTTTGCACATCTCAGGAGCTATTCAACCTGGCGACCAAGTGCGCAAGAGCTGAGGAGGGGCGCCTCTCTCTCCTTGAGCTGCCAGCTGCAGGAGTGGAGCAGAAGAAGGCCAAGGCCATGGACGTGAAGCGCAAAGAGGAAGCAGTGCTTGCAGCAGAGCCCGACACCAAGCGAGGCAGAGATCAGCCCGAGTCGTCCAAGAACGGCCGACTGTTCTGTGCCCTCCACAATCTGAACACCCACACACCAACGACTGTCAAGAGCTCAGAGCCATACGGGAAGGACGCTTCGGTCGACGCCCCGAGCGCAATGACCGGGGCTACGGCTGCGGAGGAGGACGCGGAGGCGGACGCTGGGATAGCCGTGGCCCACGCCAGGAGTGGCACGACCGGCCTCGTGAGGACCGCTGGCAGGACCAACCTCGCGAGGGCACCTGGAGGGACCCGCCTCATGAGGATCGCCCCCAGGGCAACACCAGTCTTCCCCCGTTGTCGGCACCAAGAAGGAACGACGACCACCACCAGGACGAGGGGGCTGGGGGCTTCCAGGAGCCGTGCGCGATCGCTTGCATCTTGGGCGGTGCTCAGGCCCCCGCCTCTCAATGCATCTTCAAACAGTTCGCTCGTGAGGTGAACGCGGTGCTCCCCAAGCTCTAGGCCACGCGCCCACTCAGGTGGTCCCAATGCGCCATCACCTTTGACTCGGCCGACCAGCTCAAGTGCGCAGCCACCGCTGGCGCACTCCCTATGCTATGCTCCCCAGTCATCAGCAATGTGCAAGTCACCAAGACTCTCATCGACGGCGGCGCAGGGCTCAACGTCCTATCCGTTGACACGTTCGACAACCTCCAAGTGCCCTATGAGCAGCTCCAGCCAAACAAGCCTTTCTCAGGAGTGACCGACGGTTCCAACACATCGATAGGGCAAGTCCGCCTGCCTGTCACCTTCGGGGAGCGTAAGAACTACCGCACCGAGCTCATCGACTTCGACGTCGCGCACATCCGCCTGCCGTACAATGCCATCCTCGAGTATCCAGCCATGGTGAAGTTCATGGCAGTCACTCACCATGGATACAACGTCCTCAAGATGCCAGGAAGTGGGGGAATCATCACGGTCCCATGTGAAGAAAGGGATGCGGTGTGCTCCCTCGAGCGCACCTTCCAAGCCGCAGCAATCGACAACCCTGACAGCAGAAGTGAAGGCCCTCCGTAGACCACCCCCAAGAAGAAGCAGCCACACCGCACAGGACCCCAAGAAGATGGCGTTGCGTCAGGAGCCTCGTCAGGATCAGCGCCTGCTCCAAGGGCGCCTCCCTCCACCACATAGGAAAGCATGCCCGGCGCCCTCCTCGGGCAGGGCTCGGGGGCTCTCTTCTGGAGAGCCTCGGACCTTGTCAACCTCACGAGGGAGGCGCTTGGGCACCACTTGGAAGCATGCTTCATGGCGCACTTTCCTCAGGAGAGCATAGGGCCAGGAGTTCCCACCGCTCAGGAGTTCATCACCGAGACCACCCAAGAGCTACAAGAAGCAAGAGCCATGCGCGGCCACAGCCACTCACAAGGCGCAGCCCCCCATCCAGGCGAGGATGTCAGGCTGCGTGTCTGCGTCGACCTCCCAGGGCACAACAGGGCCGCATCTCGTGCGGGCTGCTGTGAGGGTCCACCACACAGCTACGTTTGCATGCCCTTCGGCTTGCCGAGCATGGCGTCGGCCTATCAGTGCAACGTGCGGCATGTCCTGGCGGCTCAGGAGGCCAGGTTCCACGCCGTTCCGGAGGAGATGGGGACGGTCTCCAGGGAACCTCCTGAGCCCCCAGAGCCTCCTGAGGCTCAGGGACCCGGTGGCTCATGAGGAGCCATTCCATCAACGTGTGGCTTCAGCTGCACCAACTCTACTTCGTCTACAGAACCAGGTGACATCTTCCAAGTTCATTTAAGCTGGGAGCGCCCCTCGGGCTACATTATTCCTAGGCCACACGGGTCTGTCCCTATGGCATGTATCCCGTTTGCTTAAATCTTTAGCTTACCTTGCTGGGGGCGCCCCTCGGGCTGCATCATCCCTAAGCCGCTCGGGCCAGACCCAGTGGCATGTATCTTCCTGCATTTATCCAAGTCGATTTGCTCTTCATGCTTAACCTGCCGACGGCTATCGCCTGCTCGATTGCCGCCCACTGCGGGTCTGTTTATCCCATGCAACCCGCTTGCACGTTAAAAGGGGGGATCCTGAGCATCGCGACTCAGGAGCTCTTACTGGCTCTCCAGCCCTCACCCCCTGGCCTTGACCACGGCATCGCGACCTGGCATACCAGCGGCGGCTGAGCTGGCTCCAGGGCCGGGACCTGAGGACGTAGAGTGCTTGCATCTAACCGCCTTGCAGGGACATACAGTCACCAAGACTCAAGACCAGGCACAACCCGCCTTGAGGTAGGGCCTCATGAGTCCTGCGCTGGCTCACGAGTGCCCGGATACACCTCGCAGCCCTGCCGTGCAAGCCACGTGTGAGGGTGGGGCTGTACACGCCCCGGGGGCTCCTCCCGGAGGGGGGGCCCATCCCACATCCAAGTGGAAGCTCCATGCTTCGCGCTGGCTGTCGACACTGCCGAGGAGCAGCTATGCCCGTGCACAAGCGGAAGCACTATGCTCCGCGCTGGTGATAAACAACTGAGGGCGACCCCATAGTCGTACCAACCTCAGGGAGCCCAGAGCTCAGCGCCCAGCCTCACCACGACGCCTCCCCTCGGGAGAGTCGCGCGAGGGGGCTGTGCACGGGGGCTGCGCTCGGGTCACGCCCAAGCGCACGCCACCCAACCAGGTCCCCCGGACCTGGGCGTCGCGCCCCCCTCCCGAGGCCTCGGCGAGGGCAGGTATGGAAATTGTTTAAATGTCAAGGGGGACTCCTGAGCATCGCGACTTAGGAGCCTAACCGGTCACGTAGCTGCTCACTCCTTGGACTGTCCTGGTCTCCGGTTGGCCCAATGGCGGTTGAGGTATGCGCGGGACCGGGCTCTGCCAACGTAGAACATTAATCTATCCTCACGAACTCTCCCTATATGATGTTCGCACGTCAAGGGGGACTCCTGAGCATCGCGACTCTGGAGCTTAACTGGTCACGTAGCCCCTCACTCCTTGGACCGTCCTGGTAGCCGGTCGGCCCAATGGCGGTTGAGGTATGCACGGGGCCGGGCTCTGCCGACGCAGAACAAAGCAAATAGGAAGGAAAACACAAAATCTGGAAGCAAATATTACAAGCATATTGTTCTCACAATACCAAATGAAAAGTCTAAACGCCTCCACGAGGCCTGATGTATGTCCCAGGAATGAAACAAGAAGAATAGGTCACCCCTGGATGTCGTCATCGCCTGCGGAAGGTGCTCCCCCATGGGCGACGATGCTCTCACCTTCACCACCAGCCGAAGGATCCGCGGCATTGCCAGACAGAGGATCGGAGACAAAGCCGCGGAACTTCCCCAACAAAGCCTCCACTTGACCTTGAACAGCTACGGCGGCGGCTTCGCAAAGGTCTTCAGCCATAGGCTCTAGCAGCTCGTCAAGGAGGGCGTTGGGGTCACGGAGGTGCAGATGGCTGAGGACACGAGTCAGTGCGGCTGAAGATAGAACGTGAGCTTCTGCCTCTGCCATGGGACCTAGGCCCTCAACGACCTCCTCAAGCGCCTTCACCACAAGAGGAAGCAGCTGGGCAGGGCCGTCTTCATCAGTGTCTAGCGGCTTCTCCAGGCCATTCCCGTAGAGCGTCCTCAGCGCCTTGCGAGATATTTTCTCGAGATCGGCGAAGGCCACACGGTCTCCGACCAGGACTCGCGCCTTGGCGTCAAGATCGGCCTCCCTCGCCCCCATCTTCTGCTCCAGCTTTTCCAACCGGTTGCGCTCGGCAACCTGCTTCTTCCCCAGCTCCGCCAGCTCAGCATCACGGTCCTTGACGGCTTCCTCCCGGGCCTTCATCTCCTTCTCCTCTGCTTGGCAGCAGCGTACCTCTTCGGCGTGCTTGTCACGAAGGCTCTGCAACTCGCCCTCCAGCAGTTGGCAGCGGTCACGGGCGGCCTTGGCATCTTTTAGCACCGCCTCACGATCGGCTGCAGCACCGACGGCTCGTTGCTTCTCCCTCTTGAAAGCCGCAACTGCCTGGCCCAGCGCTGCGCGTACCGCCAGGTCAGAATGAAGCCAGCCGGAGGCCAACTCCAGGCGCCCGGCCACCAGGCGCGGGTCAGCTCTCAGGAGATCCGTCTGCAGTTGGGTCATCTCTGAAAGGGCACACTCCAAGATGGCAGCAGGAGTAGAATAACCAAGGAGTGGAGGTGCAGCAGTAGGAGGAAGCGACGCTGTCACCAGGGCTTGGGAGACCGTGGGCCCCGGAGCAGCTGGGACCTCGTTAGCCGCGCCAAGCACCGGCACTTCCAGAGCCAGCGGGGCTATGGGGGCTGATTCCACGCAGCGATGTTCCTCTTGGCCCCGCAAGGGCGACCGGGCAGGGGAGACACGGGCGATGTTGCCCCCTTGCTCTGCGGAGGGAGGCACAGCCGCCGTACCCTCCTTCCTCCTCTTCGCCGAAGATGTCGGCCTGATCAACCAAAGGCGAGTGTCAGGAAATAACAAGTACCAGGAGGGATAAAGCGAAGCTCGAGACGCCTACCGGTCCACCGCGAAGTACTCCACCTTCCGCTTGTGGAGCTTGTGGCCTGACAGCATTGGGACCTGAGGGGAAGGCGTTCGGGCTCTGGTGGCAGCCATGCGGTGCGGAGGCAGAACCGGATCCAACCCCAGGAGGTGTTGGGGTGGAGGCGGCACCACGGGCCACCAGCGATGACCTACCCTTCGTCGGGACGAGGGGTTGCTCCTTCCCCCCTTAGTAGGCATCGGCCTCGGCATCATTAGGAAGGGCGCGGAGAATCTTGGCCTTGCTCCAAGGGGTGGTCTCCCCCACCTCTTCTAGGGTCTCCTCCGAGTCCACCTCCTCTTCCCCTCTCCGCAGGACTCACCAGAAGACACCTCCACCAGTTTCTGCGCCGTAGGAGCTCCCGAAAACACCGGCGGCACCAGCCCGCGCGCATCAAAAGTCAGCGTGGAGGCGACGAAATCCTCCCGGTCCCTACGTTGGAACAGGGGAATGAAGGCGCTAGGCGGGTACTCCTGGTTGTCTCCAACTATGAGACGTAGGACGGCGTCCAGTTCGTCATCAGGCAGGTCCCCCGGCCTCAGGCGGGCCTTGTTTTCCCCTCCTTCAAGCTCCCAGAAGGGGCGCGCGCGCCTAGAGTGGGGCAACCCGCAGCGTCAAGAACTCCCTCATGAGCATCGCTCCCGTTATTTTGGCCGCCCTCGCATTGCCCGGCTTCAGGTCAGTCATCATCTGCCCCAACACTGACGATGCCCGCTCATCGACAAGCTCCACCCTTGGCCACTCCTTGCATTGTTAGGGCGCCTCCGTCGGCAACACCAGGCGCGGATGGGCGAGCTTGGCGTCCACCATGACCCATCTGGATTGAATGTTGTCGGCCCTCTTCCCGGTGCTCGAGATCGAGTTGGCCTTGCCGGACGCAATGAAGTTGGAGCATCCAGAGATGTGACCCTCGCTGACACGGAGGAAGAAGAAATGGCACAGGAGCGCCACGGACGGCATCACGCCCAGGTACGCCTCCCAGTAGTAGGCAAAGATGGACAGGAGGAGGTCAGAGTTGGGATGGAGATGCAACGCTTGCAGCCCATAGTGGTCGAGGACTTGATAAAAGAAATCATAGAAGGGAGGAACCAACCCGACGGCAACGCTGCTCGAAAAGAAGGGAAAGAAGGTGCTCCCCTCAGGCTCCGGCTCGTCAGAGGCAAGCCAGAGCTCCGTCTTCCCCCACTCGTTGCTCTCTCCCACCGTCAGCAGGCGCACGGAGGCGAGGCTCTTCTCTATGACAATAGGCGCCTCAAGAGCGGGCTCGTACCAAGCCGGAGCCGAGGGAGCCTTGACCTTGCGCGGCACCATGGGCGGCAGGTGCAGAGCAAGGCCGGAGCAGATCTGTAGGTAGCGGCGGCGAAGAGCAAGAAAGGGGATCTGGAGCGAGGCAAGGAAGAAGCAATGACGGCAAGCGCCACCCACGCCATCCTTTTGTCAGGTCAAGCAGTTGCCGAGGCAACATGGGGAAGCGCAGATGCCCACATCCAATCAACCGCCACGCGTCAACCAAGGCCGCAGGCTTTTGGGACCCGCGGTGCTCCAAACTTGACCCTTGGCTTTGCCGTGAAGCCAATCCCGCGTGCACCTTGGGCCCAGGGGCTACTGTCGGTGTTCTGGGAATAGCGTCCCCCGACTTGCCTGCCTGTGGCCCGCGGCGTGGCTGAGCCAACAGGCCATACGGCCCATCTTCATCAACAAAGCATCCAAGACCCTCGCGAGGGTCCAAGCCTCGCGAGGCGGACGATGCAAGACCTCCTCCCGAGTGGCCTAGTCAGGAAGGCTCGCGAGGAGCGGAGATATCAAGGCGGGGCGAACCTCATGAGACTCTCGTGACGTGAGCCATGACGATAGACACCAGGCGGGCGCCAGGCGGGTGCCAGCACGCAGCGTCCTTGTTTCCCCTTTGGTGCAAAGGAGGCAAGTGCAGCCGCGGAGTACCGAGGCCTCAGGCAAAGGTTGCCATTTCGGTGCAACAAGACCAAGACCAGAAGGACGGCAAGACGGAGGTCATCATGGAGCCCGAGACAGCGTCACCCCAGAGCCTTTCACAGACGCAGACTACCTTTTGACAGGATAGCTTGTACTAGCTGTCCCCCTTCAAATTAGCCCGCCATTGTTGGCTTCCTTCCCGCTCAATGTTTGGGAAGAGGACCAGGGCATCTATAAATAGGACTAGCCACCACCATAGTAGGGGCATCTGATCTTAGCTGGAGGAGGATCACATCTCATCTTAGCTTGAGGGAATCTACACACCACAAGTTCACACGCACAAGAACACCCCAACCTCAGGAGGCTGTTCTTCCCTTCTACAGTTCATCATCAGCCCAAGAGGCAATCCACCACCGCCATACTAGAGTAGGGTATTACACCACAACAGTGGCCCGAACCAGTATAAACCCCGTTTCTCTCTGTGTTGTGAGTTCGTCGAGTTCGTCCGCAAGATCTTAGCGAGCTAGAGCATAGATCGGTAGGAGGGAAAGACTTCGCGTGCACCCTAGTGTTCGAACCTTAAGGGTTTGCCGGAACCCCACAACCGACATACCGGAAACCCCCGGGGAGTAAATTGGGCCTAATGGGCCCTAGTGGGAGAAGAGGAGGGGCTGACAAGGGCAGCCGCGCGCCCCTCCCCCGCTAGTCCAAATTCGACAAGGAGGGGGGCGGCGCCCCCCTTTCCTTCTCTTCCTCTCTCCCTTCCTTCCCTTCTCCTACTACTACTAGGAAAGGAGGAGTCCTACTCCTGGTGGGAGTAGGACTACCCCCTTGGCGCGCCCTCCTCCTTGGCCGGCCACCTCCCCCTAGCTCCTTTATATACAGGGGCAGGGGGGCACCCCATGGACACAACAATTGATCATTGATCTCTTAGCCATGTGCGGTGCCCCCCTCCACCATAATCCACCTCGGTCATATCGTAGCGGTGCTAAGGCGAAGCCCTTCGTCGGTAGCATCATCATCACTGTCACCACGCCGTCGTGCTGACGAAGCTCTTCCCGGAAGCTCCATTGGATCGTGAGCTCGCGGGACATCACTGAGCTGAACGTGTGCTGAACGCGGAGGTGCCGTACGTTCGGTGCTGAGGATCGGTCGATCGTGAAGACGTACTACTACATCAACCGCGTTGTTATAACGGTTCCGCTTACGGTCTACGAGGGTACGTAGACAACACTCTCCCCTCTCGTTGCTATGCATCACCATGATCTTGCGTGTGCGTAGGAAATTTTTTGAAATTACTACGTTCCCCAACAGTGTTCACGCCCAACAGAGAGAATGACGAGCTTACGCGCGCCCTAGGAAATCCTGAACACCCGGGAAGAACACGAGGCAAAGGCATTGTTCCAGACTGGAATGCCGACTACAGAAGCTGTACGAGAAGGAAGATGGAGGAGGAGAAGAAGAGGAAGCTGGAGGAGGAGAAGAGGAAGCAGGAAGCAGAACGCCTTAAAGGCCTAGAATCAAAGCATGCGGAGTTGGCACTCCAATTCCAGCGGCAGCGGCAGCAGATCGACTCACTTAGCCAAGAAAGGGGGTCTCAGCAGCAGCAGCAGCTAGCGGATGATCAAACATTGGATAGCACCGTCCCATCCATGCCGAGAAGCAGCATGGATTCCGCCTCTGGTGAGGCACTGCTAGATAGATACCCTGTGGATGACATCAGGGAGAACACTATTGTGAGCTACACTTCAAAATGAAGAACATATCCATGAAGGTGGCGGACGCCATTGCTTTTACAAATCCCCCCGAAGAAACCTTCCATTGCAACCCGATTCCAGCTGGCTATGCTCGTGTCATGGTTGATGAAGTGGTGGACCAATATTCGGGGCTAGAGCTTGACATTCCTGGAGGTGACGAGGAGCACACACTTGGAGAGGCCATACATCGTATCATCCAATGGAGAAACAATTGCATCATCTTTCCACGGCCACCGACACCGCGTCAGCCGACTCCTCCTCGAAGTCTGCCACCGTGTCAGTAGATTCTCGCTCCTCCAAGTCATCAGCCACCGCCTCAGCACAGTCCGGCTCCTCCGAGTCCGCCAACGCATCAGGCCACTCCTCCTCCAAGTCCGGCACCGCGTCAGGACACTCCTCCTGCTCCAAGTCTGGCACCGCGTCATCCCACTCCTCCTCCTCCAAGTCAGCCACGTCAACCGTCTCCCTCGCCTCAGTAACAGTGGAAGAGAGCCGCCACAGCTATGGTGCATAGCAGTACAAGTCGAGGTACAAGATCAGGTACAGGTGGCAAGAGATTCCAATTTGGTCCAAGCCTCACGCCTCTTCCGAAGAGGCCTTATGACCTAACTCCGAAGGAAAACGAAGCCAAATGCCAAGCCCAAGTGAGGGCCCATTTTGGACCAAAACTGGCACTGCCACCAAAGGAGAAAGTGCCTGAGCGTGTCGTTGACCACTTGTTCGTATGGCTGAAGCACCACCTCCCAAGCCTGTTGACTCAGACTATGAGCGCCAAATCATAAAGGCACATCGAGCACAACCAAAGAAGGAGTCAAGCTCAAGCTCGAGCCAAGTAGCTTCCAAAAAGCGGGAAAACCGTTCCCCAGCTGGGAGAACAGGTGGTGCAATCAACCCCCCGCTCATTGTACCAACACATGCGAGTACCGGTGCCGATCAGCTGGTAATAAATGACGAGCACAGAAGGCAGGCGGAAGAGCTCGGTATCACTGTTTATCAACTCCTAGATATCGAGCCCATGGATATGCTTAGAGAGGAGGACATAAAATAGAAATATGTCCGCGGTGAACCTTTCGTCAAGCCTGAGGAGGTCAAGAAGCTCTCAACGAGAATGTATGAATTACATCAATGGTACATGGAAATTACCAAGACTACCAATCGAGAGTCCCTCATGGTGAAAGTCAAGGAAGAGCATTACTTCCATCAGCTAGCTCTGTCTATTTAGTATACAGAACTATTTCAGTTATTCAATCAAGACGCACTCCATAAAGTGGCACTTCTCCCAATTCAAGACAAGATTAGTTTGTTCACATCTCTGCAAAACTCGATCAAGGTTGCTTAAGCAATCATCAAAAGAAGTTCCGTAAACGGAGAAATCATCCATGAAAACCTCAACAATCTTTTCACAAAAGTCAGAGAATATAGTAGTCATACATCTTTGAAAAGTAGCAGGTGCATTACATAAACCAAAAGGCATACATCTATAAGCAAAGGAACCGAAAGGGCAAGTAAAAGTTGTCTTTTATTAATCCTCTTTTGACACAGGTATTTGAGAGAAACCAGAATAACCATCTAGAAAGCAAAAATGTGTATGTTTGGATAATCTTTCTAGAATTTGATCAATAAAAGGTAAAGGGCAATGATCCTTTTTTGTAGCTTTATTTAATTTGCGGAAATCAACTACCACTCTATAACCTGTAACAATTCTTTGTGGGATCAGTTCATCTTTATCATTAGGAACAACAGTAATACCTCCCTTCTTAGGGACACAATGGACTGGACTTACCCACTAACTATCAGCAACGGGGTAAATTATACCTGCCTCCAGAAGCTTTAGTATTTCTTTTCTTACCACTTCTTTCATCTTAGGATTTAACCGTCGTTGATGATCAACAACCGGTTTAGCATCTTTATCTAGTTTTATTTTGTGCTGGCATAGACTAGGACTAATGCCCTTAAGATCATCAAGAGTATATCCAATAGCAGCACAGTGCTTCTTCAGAGTTTTCAATAATTTCTTTTCTTCATGCTCTGAAATATTAGCACTAATAATAACAGGATATATCTCTTTCTCATCAAGATAAGCATATTTAAGAGTATCAGGTAAAGGTTTAAGCTCAAAAACGAGATCACCATTAGGTGGAGGAGGATCCCCTAGGATTTCAACAGGCAAGTTGTGTTTCAAAATAGGACCCTGTTTAAAGAATACTTCATCTATTTCCCTTCTTTAATTCATAAACATGTCATTTTCATGTTCTAGCAAATATTGTTCTAAAGGATCATTAGGAGGCACGGCAATAGAAGCAAGACCAATAATTTCATCTTTACTAGGCAATTGTTTATCATGGGGTTGTCTGCGAAATTTAGCAAAATTAAACTCATGAGACATATCCCCTAAACCAACAGAAACAATATCTTTATTGTAGTCTATCTTAGCATTAACAATATTCAAGAAGAGTCTACCAAATATAATGGGACAAAAGTTATCTTGTGGGGAACCAAGAACAAGAAAATCAGTAGGGTATTTAACTTTCCCAGACAAGACTTCAACATCTCTAACAATCCCAACTGGTGAAATAGTATCTCTATTGGCAAGCTTAATTGTAACATCAATTTCTTCTATCTCAGCAGGTGCAATATCATGCATAATTTCTTTGTATAAGGAATGAGGTATTGCACTCGCACTAGCACCCATATCACATAAGCCATGATAGCAATGATCTCCTATTCTAACAGAAATAACAGGCATGCCTACAACAAGTCTATGTTTATTTTTAGTATCAGGTCTAGCAATTCTAGCAGCTTCATCACAGAAGTAAATAACATGCCCATCAATATTATCTACCAAGAGATCTTTAACCATAGCAACACTAGGTTCAACTTTAATTTGCTCAGAGGGAGTAGGTGATCTAATATTACTCTTACGAACCACAGTTGAAGCTTTAGCATGATCCTTTATTCTAACAGGGAAAGGTGGTTTCTCAATATAAGCAGTAGGAACAACAGGATCACTATAAGTGATAGTCTTTTCTTAAACTTTAATTGTTGCAACTACTTTTACTTCAGTGGGAGGATTATATTTAAACCACTTCTCCTTAGGGAGATCAACATGAGTAGCAAAGGATTCACAGAAAGAAACTACTATCTCAGAGTCAAGTCCGTATTTAGTGCTAAATTCACAAAAAGCTTCGGTATCCATAAAAGATTTAACACAATCAAACTTAGGTGTTATATCTGACTCTTTACCTTCGTCGAGGTCCCAATCTTCAGAGTTGCGTTTAATTCTTTCCAATAAATACCATTTGAATTCAATAGTCTTCATCATAAAAGATCCAGTACAAGAAGTATCGAGCATGTAGCGATTACTGAGAGAAACCTGAGCATAAATTTTTTGAATAATCATTTCTTTTGAGAACTCATGATTGGGGAAAGAATATAACATTGACTTAAGCCTCCCCCAAGCTTGAGCGATGCTTTTTCCTTCGTGAGGCCAAAAATTATATATATATATATATATATATATATAATTACGATCATGATGATTAAGATGCATAGGATAAAACTTCTGATGAAATTCCAATTTCAATCGGTTGTAGTTCCATGGTCCCATATCATCACATAGCCTAAACCATGTCAATGCCTCTCCCTTCAAATATAAAGGTAAGAACTTCTTCTTGATAACATCCTCGGGCATACTTGCAAGCTTAAATAATCCACAAACTTCATCCACATAGATTAGGTGCAAATCGGGATGTAATGTTCCATCACATGTGGAAGGATTAGCTAGCAGTTTCTCTATCATACCCAAAGGGATTTCAAAGTAAATATTTTCAGTAGGTTCAGTAGGTTGAGGAGCAAATCTTTGCTCTACTGGTCGGGGTGAAGATACCCCGAACAAGTCCCTCAAAGGATTATGTTCCATAGTAACAAGTGACAGTAAATTTCATCACACTATATAAATTTTTCCTTACCAAATTCCACCTACCAAAGGCGCTTCACTCCCCGGTAACGGCGCCAGAAAAGAGTCTTGATGACCCACAAGTGTAGGGGATCTATTGTAGCCTTTTTGATAAGTAAGAGTGTCGAACCCAACGAGGAGCAGAAGGAAATGATAAGCGGTTTTCAGCAAGGTATTTTCTGCAAGCATTGAAATTATCGGTAACAGATAGTTTTGTGATAAGGTAATTTGTAACGGGTAACAAGTAATAAAAGTAAATAAGGTGCAGCAAGATGGCCCAATCCTTTTTTTAGAAAAGGACAAGCCTGGACAAACTCTTATATAAAGGAAAGCACTCCCGAGGACACATGGGAATTATCGTCAAGCTAGTTTTTATCACGCTCATATGATTCGCGTTTGGTACTTTGATAACTTGATATGTGGGTGGACCGGTGCTTGGGTACTGTCCTTCCTTGGACAAGCATCCCACTTATGATTAACCCCTATTGCAAGCATCCGCAACTACAACAGAAGTATTAAGGTAAACCTAACCATAACATGAAACATATGGATCCAAATCAGCCCCTTACGAAGCAACGCATAAACTAGGGTTTAAGCTTCTGTCACTCTAGCAACCCATCATCTATTTATTACTTCCTAATGCCTTCCTCTAGGCCCAAAAAATGGTGAAGTGTCATGTAGTTGACGTTCACATGACACCACTAGAGGAGAGACAACATACATCTCATCAAAATATCGAATGAATACCAAATTCACATGACTACTTATAGCAAGACTTCTCCCATGTCCTCAAGAACAAACGTAACTACTCACAAATCATATTCATGTTCATAATCGGAGGGGTATTAATATGCATAATGGATCTTAACATATGATCTTCCACCAAGTAAACCAACTAGCATCAACTATAAGGAGTAATCAACACTACTAGCAACCCACAGGTACCAATCTGAGGTTTGGATACAGAGATTTGATACAAGAGATGAACTAGGGTTTGAGATGAGATGGTGCTGGTGAAGATGTTGATGGAGATTGACCCCCTCCTGATGATAGGATCGATGGTGATGACGATGGTGATGATTTCCCCCTCCCGGAGGGAAGTTTCCCCGGCAGAACACTCCGCCGGAGCCCTAGATTGGTTCCACCAAGGTTCCTCCTCGTGGAGGTGGTGTTTCATCCCGTGAGCTTGATTATGCTTTTTTCCTCGACGAAAGACTCCATATAGCCAAAGATGGGCATCAGAGGGCCACCAGGGGGCCAACGAGGTAGGGGGTAGGGCGCGCCCCCCACCCTCGTGGACGGTGGGTGGCCCCCTCTGGTTCTTCTTTCGCCCAATATTTTTTATATATTCTGAAAATAATTCCCGTGGAGTTTCAGGACTTTTGGAGATGTGCAGAATAGGTCTCTAATATTTGCTCCTTTTCCAGCCCAGAATTCCAGCTGCCGGCATTCCCCCTCTTCGTGTAAACCTTGTAAAATAAGAGAGAAAAGGCATAAGTATTGTGACATAATGTGTAATAACAGCCCATAATACAATAAATATTGATATAAAAGCATGATGCAAAATGGACGTATCATGTCATCACCTCCCATAGGATTAGTATATGATCTTTTCATTATTTCCTTCCTTTCTTTCATTCTTTCTTATTTCCTTTCTTGAATTGCAACATGAAAGTAAAGAAAGCAAAAACTCAAACTAAAATTTATTATATAACTTGCACACGATTACAAGGATATATCACTAAGCAACTCTCAAAGATGAAAGGATCGAACTAAACTTTTATTCATCTAAAGCAAAAGATCGAACTAAAATAAGTGGAAGCAAAAAGATAGTGGGATGATACGATACCGGGGCACCTCCCCAAAGCTTGGCGGAAGCCAAGGGGAGTGCCCATACCCGATACTCAATTCTCCTTTGGTGGTGAAGAAGATGGTGGTGGTGGTGACAATTGTGCCTTCAACTTTTTCATATTGTAGTTGAGGAGAGCGAGTTCCTCCTTTAAATCATCGACCTCCAACTCCAGCTTCAAGATCTTGTCACATAAATTCCCTTTGTTTTTCTGCCGAAAACGAGAAGGAATAGATTGAGTTTTAGACCGATTAACTCTCCTAGGGACACTTGACCTCTTGAACTCCACATGCATATCCCCAGGTTGAGGTAGAGGAACATCCTCCTCCTCCGAGCTTGAATCATCGATCCTCATCAAGTGAGCATCCTCCTCATCATCCGTAGTTCGGCAATAAGAAGATAGGTCCCCATAGGTCTTTGGGTCAGCAATGAGACGTGAGACATAGCTCTCTCCATCGGAGTCTTGGGACAACATATTTTCAAAACTACGCGGAAAATAGCAAGAAAAGAGAACATGAGATTTCTTCGCGATACGGTGATCAACAGGTTCAGGAAGTATATATATATATATATATCTTGGCGGACAAGCATATAGAAGAAAAACGGAGTATGGAAGGTGTCCCAGGTGGGCACAACCCACCTGGGTGCGCCCTCGTGTCTTGTGCCCACCAGGGTACGCTTCCGGGAAGTTTCTTTATTTTCAAATTTTCTAAATATTCCAAAACTGATAAAAAATATTTTTGCGGATTTTTCAGAGTCCGTTTACTTACCGTATCACGTACCTCCATATTTTCACGATTCTGGAGTGTTCCGGAAGGACTCCTTTATGTGTTCTTCCAGTGTCAAAGTTTGGATAATATTACTTTCAACATTAATGGGCGTACCTGAGATATAATGCTTTATTCATTGCCCATTGACAACCTTCGGGTTAGTACCTTCAGAATTATTTATTTTGATGGCTCTAGACCAATAAACCTCCTTGATAACATATGGGCCTTCCCATTTTGAGAGGAGTTTTCCTGCAAAGAATCTGAAACGAGAGTTGTACAAAAGAACATATTCTCCGACTTTAAACTCACGCTTTTGGATTCTTTTGTCATGCCATCTTTTAACTTTTTCTTTGAATAATTTTGCATTTTCATAAGCTTGGCTTCTCCATTCATCTAATGAGCTAATATCAAATAACCTTTTTTCACCGACAAGTTTGAAATCATAATTGAGTTCTTTGATTGCCTAATATGTTTTATGTTCTAACTCAAGAGGCAAATGACAAGATTTTCCATAAACCATTTTATAAGGAGACATACCCATAGGATTTTTATAAGCCAAAAGTGCATCATCTAATTTCTTAGACCAATACTTCCTGGACCTATTGACAGTTTTTTGCAAAATTAATTTTATTTCTCTATTGCTAAGTTCAACTTGACCACTACACTAAGGATGATAAGGTGGTGCAATTCTATGGTTAACATCATGCTTGGCAAGCATTTTACGGAAAGCACCACCAATTAAGTGTGAACCACCAGCAGTCATTAAATATCTAGGGACTCCAGACCTTGGGAAAATAACTTCCTTATGCATTTTAATAGAGGTGTTGTGATCAGCACTACTGGTTGGAATAGCTTCTACCCAATTAGTAACATAATCAACAACAACCAAAATATGTGTATACCCATTAGAGGAAGGAAAAGGTCCCATGTAATCAAATCCCCAAACATCAAATGGTTCAACAGCAAGTGAATAATTCATAGGCATTTCTTGAAGCTTACCGATATTACCTATCCTTTGACATTCATCACAAGATAAGACGAACTTACGGGCATCCTTGAAGAGAGTAGGCCAATAAAATCTAGACTGTAGTACCTTGTGAGCAGTTCTATATCCAGCATGATGCCCTCCATAAGCTTCGGAGTGAAATTTCCGTAGGATTTGTCCCTGTTCGTGCTCAGGTACACAACATCTAATAATACCATCTACTCGTTCTTTATAAATATGTGGATCATCCCACAAGTAATGTCTCAAATCATAGAATATTTTTTCTTTTGATGGTATTGTAAATGCGTTATATCGACTAGAGGGGGGGTGAATAGGCGATTTTTATGAAAGTCTTCAGAACATGGGAGTTTTGAAGACAAACGATAAAATTGAACCTATTACCATGCAGCGGAAGGTAGACTACACTAGGCAAACCATAGTCAAGTATTCAATGAAGTGAAAGCACAAAGACTAATAGCAGCTAGGTAGTAAGGATCAGGTAGGAAGATATTGTGAAGCCAAACAGAACACGCAGTCACTCAGTGAAGACAAATGATAGAGCAAACATACAATGACTTCACAAGGAGTAACAGTAAGTAAAGTGAAGTGAAGATGAAACCAGTGACTCGTTGAAGACAATGATTTGTTGAACCAGTTCCAGTTGCTGTGACAACTGTATGTCTGGTTGGAGCGGCTAGGTATTTAAACCTTAGGACACACAGTCCCGGACACCTAGTCCTGAACACACAGCTCAGGACACCCAGTCCTCACCGTATTCTCCTTGAGCTAAGGTCACATAGACCTCGCCCAATCACTCTGGTAAGTCTTCAAGGTAGACTCCCAAACCTTCACAGACTTCGTTCACTGGCAATCCACAATGTCTCTTGGAAGCTCAGAACGCGACGCCTAACCGGCTGGAGGATGCACAGTCCTCAAGTGTAATAAGTCTTCAGATCACACAGACAAGAAGACTTAAGTGATGCCCAATTCTCTCTGGCTCTGGTGGTTAGGGCTTTTATCCTCGCAAGGAATTCTCTCTCAAAGGCTTCGAGGTGGGTTGCTCTCAAACGACAAAAGCCGTGCACTGAAATCTGAGCAGCCAACCGTTTATGGTTGTAGGGGGTGGGCTATTTATAGCCACTTGGCAACCCGACCTGATTTGTCCGAAATGACCCTGGGTCACTAAGGAACTGACACGTGTCGCAACGATCGGATTTCAAACTCTCATGGCAACTTTACTTGGGCTACAAGCAAAGCTGACTTGTCCGGCTCTGGACAAGATTCGCTCTCATTGTCTTCACTCGAAGACATAGGTTTTTGATTTAGGCATCACTTCAGTCATTCTGACTGGTTCTCTTGGACCCCACTTAATAGTACGGTGGTTCCTATGACTCAACACAAAAGAAAAAGAACTATGAAAGATCTAAGTCTTCGAGCTCCATAGGCTTCATAACGTGTCTTCTTTTGTCATAGTCTTCAATGTGAATATCTTCATATACCACCTTTGGCTTCAATGTCTTCATACATTTTTAGGGGTCATCTCTGGTAGTAAAACCGAATCAATGAGGGACTTCTACCTGTGTTATCCTGCAATTCTCACAAACACATAAGTCCCTCAACTAGGTTTGTCGTGAATACTCCAAAACCAACTAGGGGTGGCACTAGATGCACTTACAGGTATGTAAAGCTAGGTGGTAAATATTTAGCAACAATGTAATTAGCATAATCGGCATACCAAGGAGTACTGTGAGCAACATTTATTGCAACTAACTTCTCTGCAGGAAAGCTATCATCAATAGGTAGTGGGTCATCAAGCACATTTTGAAGGCTAGATAAATTATCAGCTACTGGGTTCTCAGCTCCTTTTCTATCAATGATATGTAAATAAAATTCTTGTAATAAGAGAACCCATCGAATGAGTCTAGGTTTAGCATCTTTCTTTTCCATAAGATATTTAATAACAACATGGCCTGTGTGAACAGTTACTTTGGAATCAACAATATAAGGTCTAAATTTATCACAAGCATAATTTCTTTGAGCACTGTCTAGAGTTTTACTAGCATAATGAATTACATTAAGTTTCTTATCAACTCTTTGTCCTAGAACAGCACCAACATCATAGTCACAAACATCACACATAATTTCAAAAGGAAAGTTCCAATCAAGTAGTTGAACAATAGATGCAGAAATTAAGGCTTTCTTGAGTGTTTCAAAGGCTTCTAGACAATCATCATCAAAAACAAAAGGAATGTCCTTTCACAAAAGACTAGTAAGAGGCCTAGAAATTTTAGAAAAGTCTTTGATAAATCTCCTATAGAAACCAGCATGACCTAAGAAACTACGAATACCTTTTATATCTTTAGAACATGGAATTTTCTCGATTGAATCAACCTTAGCTTTGTCCACTTCAATACCTCTTTCAAAAATTTTATGACCCAAGACAATGCCTTCATTAACCATAAAGTGGCACTTCTCCCAATTCAAGACAAGATTTGTTTGTTCACATCTCTGCAAAACGCGATCAAGATTGCTTAAACAATAATCAAAAGACTTCCCATAAACAGAAAAGCCATCCAAGAAAACATGAACAATCTTTTCACATAAGTCAGAGAATATAGCGGTCATACATCTTTGAAAGGTAGCAGGTGCATTACATAAACCAAAAGGCATACGTCTATAAGCATAAGTTCCAAAGGGACAAGTAAAAGTGGTCTTTTCTTGATCAGGTTGAGAAACAAGTATTTGTGAAAAACCAGAATATCCATCAAGGAAGCAAAAATGTGTGTGCTTATATAATCTTTCAAGCATTTGATCAATAAAAGGCAGAGGGGTAATGATCTTTTCGAGTTGCTTTGTTTAATTTTCTAAAATCAATTACCATTCTATAGCATGTAACAATTCTTTGTGGAATAAGTTCAATCTTATCATTTGGAACAACAGTAATACCTCCTTTCTTAGGGACACAATGAACCAGACTTACCCATCTACTATCAGTTATAGGACATATTATACCTGCTTCCAGAAGTTTAAATATTTTCGTTCTTACCACTTCTTTCATCTTCGGGTTTAACCGACGTTGGTGATCAACACGGGTTTAGCATCAGGTTCCATATTAATTTGGTGCTGACATAGAGTGGAACTAATGCCCTTTAAATCATCAGGAGTATATCCAATAGCAGCTCGGTGCTTCCTTTCATTAACAGGATATATCTTCTTTTCATCAAGATAAGCATATTTCAAAGTGTCTGAAAATTGTTTTAATTCAAACACATGATCACATTTAGGTGGAGGAGGACCTCCTAGAGTTTCAATAGGCAAATTGTTTTTAAGCAAAGGACGTTGTTCAAAGAAAATTTTATTTATTTCATTTCTTTCATGCATATGTAAATCTTTTTCATGGTCTAGCAAATATTGTTCTAAAGGATCAGTAGGTGGTACAACAATAGAAGCAAGACTAATTAATTCATCCTTACTAGGCAATTCTTTTTCATGAAGCTTTCTACTAAACTTGGAAAAATTAAATTCATGACACTCATCATGAAAACTAACACTGACAGTTTGCTTCTCACAATCTATTCTAGCATTAACGATGTTCAAGAAAGGTCTACCAAAGATAATGGGAAAAAAGTCATCTTGTGGGGAACCAAGAACAAGAAAATTAGTAGGGTATTAAATTTTCCCACACAAGACTTCAACATCTCTAATAATCCCAATCGGTGATATTGTGTCTCTATTATCAAGTTTAATAGTAACATCTATATCTTGTATTTCTGCGGGTGCTATGTCATTCATAATTTCTTGATATAAGATGTAGGGAATAGCACTCACACTAGCACATATGTCACATAAACCATGATAACATTGATTTCCTATTTTAACTGAGATGACAGGCATGCCAAAAACAGGTCTATGTTTATCCTTTTTATCAGGTTTGGCAATTCTAGCAGCTTCTTCACAGAAGTAAATAACATGACCATCCATATATTCTTCCAAGAGATCTTTAACCATAGCAATACTAGGTTCTGTTTTAATTCATTCATTAGGTTTAGGTGTTCTAATATAGCTTTTGTTAACCATAGTTGAAACTTTCACATGTTCCTTTATCCTAATAGGGAAAGGTGGTTTCTCTATATAAGTGGAAGGAACAACTTGATCAAAATTATAAAGTATAGTTTCTTCTTTAACCGATGCCGGTTCTTTAGTTTCTTCTTTAATAGGTGGGTGATATTTAAACCACTTCTATTTAAGGAGTTCAACATGAGTAGAAAATGATTCACAAAAGGAGTCTACTATCTCAGCCTTAAGTCCATATTTAGTGCTAAACTTTTGAAAAGCATCGGTATCCATAAAACATTTAACACAATCATAATTAAGTTTAATACCTAACTATTTACCTTTATCGAGTTCCCAATCTTCATACTTGCATTTAATTCTTTCCAAAAGATCCCACCAGAATTCAGCAGTCTTCTTCATAAAAGAACCAGCACAAGAAGTATCAAGCACGGTTTGATCATTACGAGAAAGCCGAGCATAAAAGTTCTAGATAATAATTTCTCTTGAGAGCTCATGATTGTGGCATGAGTATAACATTGAATTCAACCTCCCCCAAGCTAGAGTGATACTTTATCCTTCACGAGGCCAAAAATTATATATATAATTCTGATCACGATGAACTAGATGCATAGGATAAATTTTTTGGTGGAACTCCAATTTCAATCGAATCCAATTCCAAGATCCAATATCATCATATAGCGTACACCATGCCAATGCTTTTCCCTTCAAAGATAAAGGGAAAAAATTCATAACTTCATCTCTGGGTAAGCCCGCAAGCTTAAACAATTCATAAATTTGTTCTACATATATCAAGTGCATATCAGGATGTTCGGTTCCATCTCCTGCATAAGGATTAGCTAGCAGTTGTTCTATCATACCCGAAGGAATTTCATATTCATTATTTTCAGTAGGTGCAGTAGGTTGAGGGGTAGCTAATTGTGGTTCCGGACGAGGTGAAGATACCCCGAACAAACCCCTCAAAGGATTGTTTTCCATAGTAACAAGCGACAATAAATTTCAGCACACTATATAAATGTTTCCTTACCAAATTCCACTTACCAAAGGCGCTTCACTCCCTGGCAATGGCGCCAGAAACTAGCCTTGATGACCCACAAGTATAGGGTATTAATTGTAGCTCTTTTCGATAAGTAAGAGTGTCGAACCCAATGAGGAGCAGAAGGAAATGACAAGTGGTTTTCGGCAAGGTGATGTCTGCAAGTGCTGAAATTGTAAGTAGTAGAGTAGTTTGATAGCAAGGTAATTTGTAACGAGCAAGTAACGATAGTAGTAAAAAAAGTGCAGTAAGGTAGCCCAATCCTTTTGAGGCAAAGTACAGGACAAAACGGTCTCTTATGATAAGCAAAGCATGCTTGAGGGTACACGAGAATTTCATCTAGTCACTTTCATCATGTTGGCTTAATTCGTGTTTGGTACTTTGATAATTTGATATGTGGGTGGACCGGTGCTTAGGTGTTGTTTTTACTTGAACAAACCTCCTACTTATGATTAACCCTACCGCAAGCATCCGCAACTACCAGAAAAGTATTAAGAATAAATTATAACCATAGCATTAAACTTTTGGGTCCAATCGGTCCCTTACGGAAGAGCGCATAAACTGGGCTTTAAGCTTTTGTCACTCTCGCAACCCATCATCTAATTGCTACTCCAAAACGCATTCCCTTAGACCCAAATATGGTGAAGTGTCATGTAGTAGACGTTCACATGACACCACTAAGGGAATCACAACATAAATACTATCAAAATATCGAACACATATCAAGTTCACATGATTACTTGCAACATGATTTCTCCCGTGGCCTCAAGAACAAAAGTAACTACTCACAAATGATAATCATGCTCAAGATCAGAGGGGTATTAAATATCATATTGGATCTGAACATATAATCTTCCACCAAATAAACCATATAGTGATCAACTACAAGATGTAATCAACACTACTAGTCACCCACAAGCACCAATCTATAGTTCCGGAAACAAGATTGAACACAAGAGATGAACTAGGGTTTGAGAGGAGATGATGTTGTAGAAGATGTTGATGGAGATTACCCTCCCCAAGATGGGAGAGTTGTTGGTGATGATGATGACGATGATTTACCCCTCCGGGAGGGAAGTTCCCCCAGCAGAGTCGCTCCACCGGAGGGCAAAAGTGCTCTTGCCCAAGTTCCGCCTCGAGGCTGCGGCGCTCCGTCCCGAAAGTCCCCTCCTTATTTTTTCTAGGTCAAAATGACTTATATACCAAAAGATGGGCACCGGAGGTGGGCCTGGGTGAGCACAACCCACCAGGGCGCGCCTGGGATTCCTGGCGCGCCCAGGTGGGTTGTGCCTACCTGGTGGGGCCCCTCTGGTACTTACTGGCTCCAATATTCCACAAAAAATTCTCCGTGAAGTTTCAGCTCATTTGGAGTTGTGCAGAATAGGTGGCTTGACGTAGCTTTTCCAGGTCCAGATTTCTAGCTGCCGGAATTCTCCCTCTTTGTGTATACCTTGCATATTATGAGAGAAAATGCATTATAATTACTCCAAAAAGCATTATTCTGGATAAAAACATTATAAATAACAATAAGAAAACATGATGCAAAATGGACATATCCTGGATCTTTGAAAGGTAGCAGGTCCATTGCATAAACCAAAAGGCATACGTCTATAAGCATAAGTTCCAAAAGGACAAGTAAAAGTGGTTTTTTCTTGATCATGTTGGGAAACATGTATTTGTGAAAAAATAGAATATCCATCAAGGAAGCAAAAATGTGTGTTCTTAGATAATCTTTGTAGCATTTGACCAATAAAAGGCAGAGGGTAATGATCTTTTCTAGTTGCTTTGTTTAATTTTCTAAAATCAATTACCATTCTATAGCCTGTAACAATTCTTTGTGGAATAAGTTCATTCTTATCATTAAGAACAACATTAATAACTCCTTTCTTAGGGACACAATGGACATGACTTACCCATCTACTATCAGCTATAGGATATATTATACTTGCTTCCAGAAGATTTAATATTTCCGTTCTTACCACTTCTTTCATCTTCGGATTTAACTGACGTTGGTGATCAACCACGGGTTTAGCATTAGGTTCCATATTAATCTTGTGCTGACATAGAGTGGGATTGATGCCCTTAAGATCATCAAGAGTATATCCAATAGCAACTCGGTGCTTCCTTAGAACTTTCAATAATCTTTGTTCTTCATGTTCTAAAAGGTTAGCACTAATAATAACAGGATAAATCTTTTTCTCATCGAGATAAGCATATTTCAAAGTATCTGGCAATTCTTTTAATTCAAACACAGGATCACCTTTAGGTGGAGGAGGACCTCCTATAGTTTCAATAGGCAAATTGTGTTTAAGTAGGGGACGTTGTTCAAAGAAAATCTTATCTATTTCACTTCTTTCATGCATATGCATATCATTCTCATGGTCAGTATTGTTCTAAAGGTTCAGTAGGAGGTAAAAAATAGAAGCAAGACCAATAATTTCATCCTTACTAGGCAATTATTTTTATGAGGTTTTCTGCTAAACTTGGAAAATTTTAACTCATGAGACTCATCACCAAAGCTAACACCGACAGTTTATTTCTCACAATCTATTTTAGCATTAACGGTGTTAAAGAAAGGTCTACCAAAGATAATGGGACAAAATTCATCCTGTGGGGAACCAAGAACAAGAAAATCAATAGGGTATTTTATTTTCCCACATAGGACTTCAACATCTCTAACAATCCCAAGTGGTGTGATGGTGCCTCTATTAGCAAGTTTAATAGTAACATTTATGTCTTCTATTTCAGCAGGTGCTATTTCATTCATAATTTCTTGATATAAGGTGATAGGAATAGCACTCATGCTAGCACCTGTGTCCCATAAACCATGATAACATTGATCTCCTATTTTAACTGAGACAACAGGCATGCCAACAACAGGTCTATGTTTATCTTCTTCATCAGGTTTGGCAATTCTCACAGCTTCATCACAGAAGTAAATAACATGCCCATCTATATTTTGAACCAAGAGATTTTTAACCATAGAAACACTAGGTTCTACCTTGATTTGTTCAGCTGGTTTAGGTGCTAAACTTTTGAAAAGCATCGGTATTCATAAAAGATTTAAGACAATCATACTTAAGATTAATACCTGACTCTTTACCTTCGTCGAGTTCCCAATCTTCAGACTTGCATTTAATTCTTTCTAGAAGATCTCACCGGAATTCAATAGTCTTCTTCATAAATGAACCAGTACAAGAAGTATCAAGCATGGATCGATTATCATGAGAAAGCCGAGCATAAAAATTTTGAATGTTAATTTCTCTTGAGAGCTCATGATTGGGGCATGAATATAACATTTACTTAAGCCTCCCCCAAGCTAGAGTGATACTTTCTCCTTCATGAGGCCAAAAATTATATATATAATTCCGATCACGATGAACTAGATGCATAGGATATTTTTTTTGGTGAAACTTCAATTTCAATCGATTCCAATTCCAAGATCCAATATCATCACATAGCCTATACCATGCCAATGCTTTTCCCTTCAAAGATAAAGGGAAAACCTTATTCTTAGCTTCATCTCCGGGTAAACCTACAAGCTTAAATAATCCACAAATTTCTTCCACATATATCAAGTGCATATCAGGATGTTCGGTTCCATCTCCTGCATAAGGATTAGCTAGCAGTTGTTATATCATACCCAAAGGAATTTCATAACCAATATTTTCAGTAGGTGCAGTAGGTTGAGGGGTGACTAATTTTGGTTCTGGTCGACGTGAAGATACCTCGAACAAACCCCTCAAAGGATTGTTCTCCATAGTCATAAGTGACAGCAAATTTCAGCACGTAGTAATAATTTTTTTTACCAATTTCCACTTACCAAGAGCGCTTCACTCCCAGGCAACGGTGCCAGAAAAGATCCTTGATGACCACAAGTATAGGGGATCAATCGTAGTCCTTTCGTTAAGTAAGGGTGTCGAACCCAACAAGGAGCAGAAGGAAATGACAGGTGGTTTTCAGCAAGGTAATGTCTGCGAGCACTGAAATTATAAGTAATGAGTAGTTTGATAGCAAGATAATTTGTAACGAGCAAGTAAAAATAATAGTAACAAAAGTGCAGCAAGGAAGCCCAATACTTTTGAGGCAAAGGACTAGCCAAAACGATCTCTTATAATAAGCAAAGCATTCTTGAGGGTACACGGGAATTTAATCTAGTCACTTTCATCATGTTGGTTTGATTTGTGTTCGCTACTTTGGTAATTTGATATGTGGGTGGACCAGTCCTTAGGTGTTATTATTACTTGAACAAATCTCCTACTTATGATTAACCCCCTCGCAAGCATCTGCAACTACGAGAAAAGTATTAAGAATAAATTATAACCATAGCATTAAACTTATGTCACTCTCGCAACCCATAATCTAATAACTACTCCACCATGAATTCCCTTAGGCCCAAGTATGGTGAAGTGTCATGTAGTCGACGTTCACATGGCACCACTAAGGGAATCACAACATACATACCATCAAAATATCGAACACATATAAAATTCACATGATTACTAGCAATAAGATTTCTCCCGTGACCTCAAGAACAAAAGTAACTACTCACAAATGATAATCATGCACAAGATCAGAGGGGTATTAAATAGCATATTAGATATGAACATATAATCTTCCACCAAATAAACCATATAGGAATCAACTACAAGATGTAATCAACAATATTAGTCACCCACAAGTACCAATCTATAGTTTTGATACAAAGATTGAACAGAAGAGATGAACTAGAGTTTGAGAGGAGATGCTGCTATTGAAGATGTTGATGGATATTGCCCTCCCCAAGATGGGAGATGTAGGATCAAAAGTAGGTCTAGAGGGGGGTGATTAGACTACTTGATCATATAAAAATCTATCATTTTCCCAATTTTAAGTCTTGGCAGATTTTAACTACTTAGCACAAGTCAAGCAATCAACCTACACATGCAATTCTAATAGTATAGCAGAGGAATGTAAAACATTGCATATGAAGGTAAAGGGAGGGGTTTGGAAAGGCAAACGCAATGTAGACACGGAGATTTTGGCGTGGTTCTGATAGGTGGTGCTATTATACATCCACGTTGATGGAGACTTCAACCCACGAAGGGTAACGGTTGCGCGAGTCCACGGAGGGCTCCACTCACGAAGGGTCCACGAAGAAGCAACCTTGTCTATCCCACCATGGCCATCGCCCACGAAGGACTTGCCTCACTTGAGTAGATCTTCACGAAGTAGGCGATCTCCTTGCCCTTACAAACTCCTTGGTTCAACTCCACAATCTTGACGGAGGCTCCCAAGTGACACCTAACCAATCTAGGAGACACCACCCTCCTAAAGTTAATAGATGGTGTGTTGATGATGAACTCCTTGCTCTTGTGCTTCAAATGATAGTCTCCCCAATACTCAACTCTCTCTCACAGATTTGGCTATGGTGGAAAGATGATATGAGTGGAAACCAACTTGGGGACGGCTAGAGATCAAGATTCTTGTGGTTGGATTGGAATGTCTTGGTCTCAACACATGAGTAGGTGGTTCTCTCTCAGAAAATGAATGCTAGAAGTGTAGGCACGTTCTGATGACTTTCTCTCAAATGGAGAGGAGGGTGGTGGGGTATATATAGCCTCCACACAAAATCTAACCGTTACACACATAAGACCCAACTCGGTCAGACCGAATGTATGAACTTGGTGAGACCGACTCAGTTCAAAATGTGAACGTTTTGCTTTTCGGTGGGACCGACATGATCAACTCAGTGGGGACCGGTGAGCTAGGGTTAGGGAAAACTTGATCTCGGTTTGATCGATTACTTCAACTCGGTGAGACTGATCTCAGTAATGAGCAAACAGAGGGTTGGCCAGGCAAACTCGGTGTAACTGATCGCTCCTTTCAGTGAGACCAAAACATTACGAAAGAGAAACATAGAGTTTGTACTATGAACTCGGTGGGACCAATCACTCATTTCGGTGAGACCAAAACATTACGAAGGGAAACAGAGAGTCTGAAGTCCCATCTCGGTGAGACCGAGATCCCTATCGGTGAGACCGAACTGATTAGGGTTTCTAGCTATGGGTATGTCAAGTAAACTCGGTGGCGCCGGATGAATCAAATCGGTGGGGCCGAGTTTCACTTTAGGTTTAGGACATATTTGGATTTCAGAAAAATGGTTGAGGGCTTTGGAGTATCTCACTAAGCATTTTGAGCAAGTAGATCATAAAGCAACACCTCATCCCATTTTAATAGTATTGTCTTTCCTATGGACTCAATGTGATCTGGGATCACTAAAATAGAAATGGAGAGTATTGAGTTTTGCCAATATTTATCCTTAGCATTTTGAGGGGAACACATCTCTAGTCCATGCCATGCCAATCACTGAACTTCCTGAAATAATCAACTTGAAAGGATATTAGTTCAATGAGCTATATGTTTTTATGAATTACCAAAACCACCCAGAGAATAGTTGCACTTTCAATCTCCCCCTTTTTGGTAATTGATGACAACATATAGATCAAATCTTTGACAAATGATAAAAAGAATGAGATATATCGTCGCTTTGAGAAGTATGTGATAAGCAAGAGCTCCCCCTAAACTCATGCATTATTTATGATTTTCTTTTGAATGCAAATGCACAATTGATTAGGATCATGGGTTACTCTTCCATGTCACATACATCTTGGTGGAGCGCTCAAAATAATATAATATAAATAGCATGTACTCATCACCAAGACAAATATGATTGATCATACACAAGTGATAGGATAGCATCATTCAAGCATATATAGTAAAGCATAATATGATCAACCACACGATCATAAGAGTATCTCAAACACAAGCACACATATTTTAGTGAACACACAAGCAAATAAGTAGCAAAAAAAGTGCAAGAGAGACAAATAAGACGCAAAACTCTCTCTCTCTCTCAGCCTACAATCTATACACTCCCCCCTTTGGCAACAAGTTACCGAAAAGCTTGAAAATGCATAGTGCTATACGGCACTCTAAGCACGATCTCTGGGAGCTCCGGAGTGCGAAGATGGCGTGGAGAGAATAACATCTGCAAAGACTTCGGCTGATGTTTGAGGAACTGGAGGGGTTTCCACTGGAGGGGCAACTGAGGCTGTGGCTACAGGTGCTGAAGTTGTGGTCCTTGTGTCACTGACTGGCACATCTGTAGACCTTTGTGCTCTAGGCACCCTCTGATAAGCATCTGTGGTAGATCTTCCTCTCCTATCCTCTGCTTCTTCTTGGAGTTGCTCAACTGCAGTCTGAATCTCTGTGACCTTCAAGTCTAGATCATAAAACTTTGTTTCAATGATTCTCTCAAGACTTTCTTGGTTTTCAGTCAGGGTGGTTACTCCTTTCTCAAACCTCACCGTGGCTTCAAGCAGATATCTGAGCTGGTCCTGGTTGGTCTTGAGATTTGCAGCTGAGGCATATGGAATCTTGGAAGCCTTTTCTCCCTTGGCCTTCTCTCTCTTCTCCTGAGCCTCAACAGATGTAGGATGTGAGGCATCCATGACAACTATGTTGTCCTCAAAATCTGGACTCAAGGGAAGGTGCTCTCTATCTAGCAAATATGTGTCTGTGCCCACCTTGGAGTTAATGACCATCTGAATCTGTGGGGCATATCCACAAGATCTCTTCTGATCAGATGCAGTCCTCTTAACAGTTTCAACTATCAAGGTCATCACCTTGAACTTCTCTGGCACATCAAACATTTGTAGCAAGTTGATTGAGTGCCCTATGATCATCCTGTCATCTCCAAACTTGGGCAACAATGTGTGCCTCAGGATAGTGTTGATGGTTGGCAGCCCTGACAGAAGATAATAAACTGGGCCAAACTTGTGAGTGTCCAAGGCATCATCTGGTATCTCCTTGTACATGTGTGCCATGGAGTTGTGGCCTTTCCTGTGCTTAGCATAGACAGCAGTGTCATTCTCTCCTTCTTCAAGTGCATGGATTAGCTCAGCCCACTCAGCAACCGATGATTACCACCTAGTACCCTCTGTCATCCAGACAATCTTGCCATCTGGGTAAAAATGAGCAGTGGAATAGAACTGCATCACCATCTCATCATTCCATTTGGTCAACTTTTAACCCACAAAAGCATCAACTCCATTCATTTTGAAGCTCTCATGAACTCCAGGAAAGTGATCTTCATTGTCATCAATGAAAGTCCAGTCAAACCATCTCATGTCACTGACAACGGGCTTCTTGTCCAGGAGGACTGTCTCATAGAATTCATGTTGTTCCTTAGTGTGGAACATGTAATCCACAGCAGTTCTTCTCCTAGTTGCATAAGCATCTCTTTGCCTCCATAGTCTGAGACCTGCATCTTTCCTCAACTTCATGTTCTCTGCAATGGGATGATTGTCATCATGATCAGGTATCTTGGGCTTGAGCTTTCTGAGCACTTGGGGCTCTTCCTCTTCTTCAACTTCAGGCACTGGGTTGGTCTTCTCTGCAGCAGGGATGCTCCTGGTAGATCTCTTGGGTGCAGTATGCTTAGGAGCTTGAGCTTGCGAGGATTGCTTGGGAGCAGTGTTGGGCTTAGAAGGAGCAGCTCCTGACTTGATTGCATCTCTCGTCAATTTCTGAGCTTTAGGTGCTGGTGCAGCACCTTCTTCTTCGTCCTCATCCTCATCAGATTCCTTCATCATAGAAGGTTTTCCAATAACTCTAGCCATGGTCTTTTTGACCCTTTCCTTCCTTTTTTGCCTCCAGCAGCCTCTTCTTCCTTTGAATTCAAAGTTTCAAGTGTTGAGGCCCTAGCTTTGGACATGGGCTTTCTTTGAACAGGAGCCTTCACTTTCATGCCTGGCTTGATGCCAGCAGGAACATGTTCTTTCTTGGTCAAATTCTTCTTGGAAGTGACCTCCTCATCAGCAATATAGTCCTCATCTTCAGATTCTGAGGTTCTCTTTTTCCTATGCCTAGTAGCAGCCTTAGGCACATTTCTTGGTGTGCTTCTGCTTCCATCATCAGAGCTGCTTGAGGGACTAGTGCCCTCACTGAGATTCTGGTTGTCACTCTGGTCTGACATTGCTGATACTGACCCTGTCAACAGATGGGTATAGGTAGAGTAGATGAGCGTCACAAAGTACAGCTATTTTGGTAAAAAGAATGACTCAAAAACTTAATTTTAGTTTTCTACAGAAAGCATTTCGGAGCTACCGATATGACAAACTCGGTGACAGCGAAGAAACTTTGGAGTCTAAACATGTGAAATCGGTCAGGCCGAGACATAGTTCGGTGACTCTAAGATGCTAGGGTTTCACTGAGAGAGTAAACTCAGTCACACCGATTTGTACACTTCGGTCAGACCGAGTAGTACATGTACAATGGCCTGGGCCAAATCGGTGAGACCGAATATTTCACATCGGTCGATCCGAGATGAGTTCGGCGGAAACCTAATCCTAAGTTTTTGGATCAAAACTAATCTAGAGGATGTTTTGACTGGATAGAACTATTTCAATCGTGGCAAGAATCATGGAATTTTCCTTAGTGCAAGAATTAGAGTTAAAGATTGCACAAGGAGATGAGTTCATACCCTAACTTGGTGATGAACCCGCTATGGCGTCAACGGCAGAGAAGATTCCCGTTGATGGCGGCAAAGACCAGCGGCAGGAGGTCGCGGGCGATGAGGAGATGATCCGGACACCTCGAGTCGGCAGAGCTAGACAGGCGCGAGCGAGGCATTTGGAGAAATTTCCAAAATTTTCAGCCCGAGTATATATATCCAGACTCTCACTATAAAGAAGACACATCCGTGACATTTTGGGCCGAACGAATTTTTTTCCTGTCATACTTATGACACTTCTATGATGATAATTGTGACAAAACCCGGTATCATCATAGATGTGGTGAGGTCCTACTTCTATGACCAAAAATCATGATAGAAAATGGGCTTTTTGTCTTGGGCGGGCCGGAGACGCAGCTGCATGACATTCTTTGGGCGGTCCATGACGGAAAAAATCATGGTAGAAGCGAGGGCGAGGAAAATATTGGGGAGTTCCCGGTCACGGTGGGTGGTTGGGGGCCGAGCGATGCGCATTTTTCTCGTACGTATGCGCGTGTGTGCGGGGCATTGGGCTCTAACTGAACCCGAGCGAGGCGTTGGCCTCAAACTGAACCCGAGCGATTGCACTGCAAGCTACGCATTACTGAACCCGAGCGATTGCACTGCAAGCTACGCATTACTGAACCCGAGCGATCGATCGATCCCTTGCTGTTAACTGAACCCGACTGATTCCTTCGCTACTGCTGCTAACTGAAGCCGATCGATGCTGCCTCTGGATGAACAGTGAGCATTGTTGGGGGGTTGGGATGAATAGTTCCTGGTGGGGCTTGGATGAACAGGACCCCGTGGTAGTAGAGGCCGTTGCCGCTAGATGAATAGTACCCCGGTCAATCGAGCCGGTGGATGAACATGACCCCGTGGAGGGCTGGATGAACACATCGAGGGCTGGATGAACAGTAGACAGTGGAGGGCTGGATGAACAGTAGCCGGTGGAGGGCTGGATGAACAGTAGCCCGTGGAGGTGTGGTTAAACAGGACCCAGTGGAGAGGGCTGGTTGAACAGTAGCCGGTGGAGGCTGGATGAACAGGAGCCCGTGGATGAACAGTCGCACGTGGAGGCTGGAGGAGGTCGACGGTGGATGAACAATAGCTCGTGGAGGTAGTCGACGGTGGAGATGAATAGTATCCCGTGGAGTCCCGTTTTGCAGTACGCCACACCCCTCCCGATGAACAGGACCCCCGTTTCGACCGTAGCGCTCAAACACAAGTCTGTTTCCTCCGTTTTGTGGTACGCCACACCCCTCCCGATCAACAGGACCCCGTTTCCACCATAGGAGGTCTGTTTCCGCCATTTTGTGGTACGCAGACCCCTCCCGATGAGCAGGATCCCGTTTCAACCGTGGCCGGTCAAACACAAGGCCGTTTCCTCCATTCTGCGGTACGCCAGGCCTCGTTTCCATCGGCTATTCCATACAAGCCGGTTGTCTCCCAATGAACACGATGACGCATTCCCTTCCGACCCAGCTAGTTGCCTCCCCATGATCACGATGACGGTGCAACTTCTCCGTTCCGACCCAGCCATGTACACGAGCCCTGGCCATACGTATGCGCGAGTAGGCGTTCGAGACCCCGCCCGTATGTATGTATGTGGCTGTATTTTCTTTCTTGCACCCTGGCCGCTGTACGTACATGTACATGCTACGTGCACGCCTCTACTACGACACACGTGCACGCCTCTACTACGAGACATGCCCTTCCTTACACGGCCACGGTTCATCGCTGCAGCCTACAGACAGACCGATCATATGTACGTACACGTTCGCGACCAGAATGACAACACTACGTACGCTTCGACCAGGTGGGTCCCGACTGTCATGCACTTCCTTGTGTGCGAAGATGTAGCTGGTGGGTCCCAGCAGTCAGGGGGGAAACATTTTTTCGCAAAATACAGTGGCCCGTATAGTGGGTCCCTGCTGTCAGGTGGAGGAATAATTATTTCACGCGTAATAAGGAGGCACTTCCTTGCCACGGCCGTGGACCCAGCTGTTAGCCTCTCCATGTACAGTACTCTTCCGACGAAAGTCGTTCTTTAACGACATTGACCACGCCACGTCGAGAGCACCAGGGTGGTGGACGACAGCGAGGCCTAGGAAGGGGGCGACACGGAGCCGGGGAAGATGCGGCAGTGGATGCCCACACGGAGGGGAGTACGTGGGTTGACTGCTTCAGTTGCGGTGTGAGGCTGCCGTCGCGGGAGAATAACAGGAGGTGTGGGTGAGTATAGAGGGATGGCATGGCCAGCGGTGGCAGCACAGACAAACACGGGAGGCAGGAGTAGGCGGCATGGCTGATGCTTGTTTGGGTGGCTAGAGCAAGAAGGCTAGAGGTTGAAGAAGCACTACGGCCGTTGGATGGCCGTCGTACAGTCACTTGAGCTAGAATCGGTCATATTGACTAAGTTGACAAAGCCCTCCATCCCCGTCATCTTAGTAGGCCCAAAAGTCAGCCTCCCACTATGGTGGGTCCCAGCTAGCAGGGGGAGTACTCATTTTTGTGTGCGTAATAACGAGGAACTTCCTTGCGTACGAAGATATAGCTGGTGGGTCCGACCTGTCAGCAGGGGGAACGTTCTTTTCGCGAAATACAGAGGCCCTTCCGGTGGGTCCCGGCTGTCAGGTGGAGGAATCATTATATTGCGCGTAATAAGGAGGCATTTCCTTATGTGGGCCCATACTGTCAGCCTCTTCCGATGGCTGTTGTATGTTGACCATGTTGACCTCACCGCGCCGAGAGCACAAACGCGGTAGACGAGGGTGAGGCCTAGGAAGGGAACGACCCAGAGTCGGTGAAGCCACCGCAACGGATGCCCATGCTGAGGGGAGTGATAACCCACAAGTATAGGGGATTGCAACAGTTTTCGAGGGTAGAGTACTCAACCCAAATTTATTGATTCGACACAAGGGGAGCCAAAAATATTCTCAAGTATTAGCAGCTGAGTTGTCAATTCAACCACACCTGGAAACTTAATATCCACAGCAAAGTATTTAGTAGCAAAGTAATATGATAGTAGTGGTAACAATGGCAAAAGTAACGGTAGCAGTTTTGGTTTTATAGTGATTGTAACAGTAGCAACGGAAAAGTAAATAAGCGAAGATCAATATATGATAAGCTCGTAGGCAATGGATCAGTGATGGATAATTATGTCGGATGCGATTCCTCATGCAATAGTTATAACCTAGGGTGAAACAGAACTAGCTCCAGTTCATCAATGTAATGTAGGCATGTATTCCGAATATAGTCATACGTGCTTATGGAAAAGAACTTGCATGACACCTTTTATCCTACCCTCCCGTGGCAGCGGGGTCCTATTGGAAACTAAGGGATATTAAGGCCTCCTTTTAATAGAGTACCGGACCAAAGCATTAACGCTTAGTGAATACATGAACTCCTCAAACTATGGTCATCAACGGTAAGTATCCCGATTATTGTCACTTCGGGGTTAACGGATCATAACACATAATAGGTGACTATAGACTTGCAAGGTAGGATCAAGAACTCACATATATTCATGAAAGCATAATAGGTTCAGATCTGAAATCATGGCACTCGGGCCCTTGTGACAAGCATTAAGCATAGCAAAGTTATAACAACATCAATCTCAGAACATAGTGGATACTAGGGATCAAACCCTAACAAAACTAACTCGATTACATGATAAATCTCATCCAACCCATCACCGTCCAGCAAGCCTACGATGGAATTACTCACGCACGGCGATGAGCATCATGAAATTGGTGATGGAGGAAGGTTGATGATGACGATGGCGATGGCGATGGCGACGGATTCCCCTCTCCGGAGCCCCGCATGGACTCCAGATCAGCCCTCCCGAGAGAGATTAGGGCTTGGCGGCGGCTCCGTATCGTAAAACGCGATGAATCCTTCTCTCTGATTGTTTTCTCCCCGAACGTGAATATATGGAGTTGGAGTTGAGGTCGGTGGAGCACCAGGGGGCCCATGAGGCAGGGGGCGTGCCCAGGGGGTAGGTCGCCCCCACCCTAGTTGACAGGGTGTGGGCCCCTAGCCTTGATTCTTTCGCCGGTATTTTTTATATATTCCAAAAATATTATCCGTTGATTTTCAGCTCATTCCAAGAACTTTTATTTCTGCACAAAAATAACACCATGGCAATTCTGCTGAAAACAGCGTGAGTCCGGGTTAGTTCCATTCAAACCATGCAAGTTAGAGTCCAAAACAAGGGCAAAAGTGTTTGGAAAAGTAGATACATTGGAGACGTATCAACTCCCCCAATCTTAAACCTTTGCTTGTCCTCAAGCAATTCAGTTGATAAACTGCAAGTGATAAAGAAAAACTTTTACAAACTCTGTTTGCTCTTGTTGTTGTAAATATGTAAAGCTAGCATTCAAGTTTTCAGCAAAGATTATGAACTAACCATATTCAGAATAACATTTAGGTCTCATGTTTACTCATATCAATGACATAATCAACTAGCGAGCAATAATAATAAATCTTGGATGACAACACTTTCTCAAAACAATCATAATATGATATAACAAGATGGTATCTCGCTAGCCCTTTCTGAGACCGCAAAACATAAATGCAGAGCACCTCTGAAGATCAAAGGCTGACTGGAGATAGTAATTCATGGTAAAAGAGATCCAGTCAAGTCATACTCAATGTAAACTAATAATAATACATGCAAATGATAGCTGTGCTCTCCAACTGGTGCTTTTTAATAAGAGGGTGATGACTCAACATAAAAGTAAATAGATAGGCCCTTCGCAGAGGGAAGCAGGGATTTGTAGAGGTGTGAGAGCTCGGTTTTGAAATAGAGATGAATAATATTTTGAGCGGTATACTTTCATTGTCAACATAACAACCAAGTGATCTCGATATCTTCCATGCTACACACATTATAGGCGGTTCCCAAGAAGAATGGTAAAGTTTATACTCCCCCACCACCAACAAGCATCAATCCATGGCTTGCCCGAAACAACGGGTGCCTCCAACTAACAACAATCCTGGGGGAGTTTTGTTTGTAATTATTTTGATTTGATTTGAGCATGGGACTGGGCATCCCGGTGACCAGCCATTTTCTCGTGAGTGAGGAGGGGAGTCCACTCCTCTTGAGAATAACCCGCCTAGCATGGAAGATACAGATAGCCCTAGTTGATACATGAGCTATTTGAGCATACAAAATAGAATTTCATTTGAAGGTTTAGAGTTTGGCACATACAAATTTACTTGGAACGGCAGGTAGATACCGCATATAGGAAGGTATGGTGGACTCATATGGAATAACTTTTGGGGTTTATGGAGTTTGATGCATAAGCAGTATTCCCTGCTAGAGAGCGACAACAGTCATGAAGATGCATTAAAATTAATCAGCACTGAATGCAAGAATGAGTAGGGTATAATTCACCATGAACATAAATATCGTAGAGGCTATGTTGATTTTGTTTCAACTACATGCGTGAACATGTGCCAAGTCAAGCCACTCGAATCATTCAAAAGAGGATACCACCCTACCATACCACATCACAACCATTTTAATAGCATGTTGGCACGCAAGGTAAACCATTATAAACTCCTAGCTAATTAAGCATGGCATAAGAAACTATAATCTCTAATTGTCATTGCAAACATGTTCCATTCAGAATAGGCTGAATCAGGAACGATGAACTAATCATATTTACAAAAACAAGAGAGGTCGAGTTCATACCAGCATTTCTCATCTCAATCAGTTCATCATATATCGTCATTATTGCCTTTCACTTGCACGATCGAATGGTGTGGATAATAATAATAGTGCACGTGCATTGGACTAAGCTGGAATCTGCAAGCATTAAATTGAAGGGAGAAGACAAGGTAATATGGGCTCTTTGTTAGATTGACAATATGCATATGAGAGCCACTCAACATTTTCATTATGGTCTTCTCCTCTCGACCCCCAAAGAAAAGAAAAGAAACAAACTATTTACACGGGATAACTCCCAACAAGCAAAAGAAGAACAAGAAATCTTTTTGGGTTTTCTTTTAACTATTACTACTACATGCATGGAAAGTAAACTAGCTAAAAAGCTATAACTAATTTTTTTTGTTTTTCTTAAGGTTTTTCAAACACACAATAAAGCTTAAAAAGAAAATAAACTACATGGATGATACAATGAAAAAGTATGAGCAACGACAACTGGCATGAGTGTGTGAACATGAATGTAATGTCGGTGAGAAATACGTACTCCCTCAAGCTTTGGCTTTTGGCCTAAGTTGGTCTATGCCCATGGATCAAAACTGCCCTCTCCGGTGTACTGAGGAGGGTCTTCGGGGTGCCACTGGTTGGCGATCTCCTCCGGATCCCACTGATAAACAGACTGACTATGAGGATCAGATAGTGGCTCCATCTTGGAGCTGATGTCAGGCTCTGGTATGCCTGAACGGCCTCCGGCAAAACATGGTACGTGCCTGAAAATATGTCGAACAAAGAGGGGGCAGGCAAGGTAATAGTCTCAAAGTGTTTCTTATCAAACATCAGTCTATAGTTAAGCATCTTCTTATTCTTAACAATAAAATCATGTGCTACCATGCTCTTATAATCTAGAAAAATATGAGGCAGTAACTTTTCCTCTTTCACATAATGCCTAATAGGTATGTTGAATTGTGTGGCAAGGCGCGAGGCGAAGATGCCTCCTAAGACGAGACCCTTTGTACGGTTTAGATTTAACCGTTTAGCAACAATAGCGCCTAAACTGAAAGTGGCATCATGAAACAAAGCATGGCGCAAAATAACAATATCAGGGGCACTAAGGTTTCCACCGTTCCCGCGACCAATTAAGCATCTACTAGAAAATATTGCAAACTAACGTAGAACAGGAAAATGTATGCTAGTGATTCTGGCATCGGAAACTTTCCTCATTTCCCCTACAACAATCATATCAATAAATCCCTCCACATCACTATGATGTGATTCCTCTATGCTGCCCTCAAAGGGTATCCTACAAACCCAACAAAAATCATAAAGTGACATCTCCTTATGCTCATCATATAAATAAAATTCCACCGAATGTGGCGATCTCCTAGCATGGAAATAAAAAATTTGCACAAAAATATTGGTGAGTAAGAGATACTGTTCAGGCTGGTCATGGACGAAGTCGGTGAGGCCTGCATTCTCAGCCAAATAACAAAAATATTCATAAATCCCGGCTTCTCTTAAGAACTCATCACAAGGCCATTCACATGGACGAACCTCTGTAGTACGAGGGAGATTATACTTGGTCTTCTTATTTTCTTCACTTTGCTTATCCTTGGAGCTTTGGCTCGATGAACCCCTCAAGAATCTCTTCATCTTTTTCTGAAATTTTTAGTAACTCAAAATAAAAGTGAACCAAACTCAACAAAATTGATAGCAACTACTCCTACAAGTGCCTAGAGGCTATATCATGCATTAAAACTACTTTTGACCACATAAATTTGACATGCAAGCTCAAGAACACGGTCACCTAAGCAGCAAAAAATTGCAATAAATAAAGGACTAGAACAAAAACTAATTGGACCATTGGAGGAGTCACATACCGAAGAACAATCCCCCAAAGCAGTTTTGTGAATGGAGCTTTGAGCAAGGAGATCGAAAATGGCAGCAAGATGAGCTAGAACTCGGGTTTGAGCAGGTGGATGATTTTTTGGAGGAAGACAAAGTGTGTCGGTGCAAGAATAAGTGGAGGGGACCCACGTGGGTTCCATGAGGCAGGGGGCGCGCCCTCCACCCTCGTGGGCACATGGTGGGTCCCCCTGGTGTGTTCTTAGTGCCAATAATTCTTAAATATTCTGGAAAAAATCATATTTCATTTTCAGGGCATTTGGAGAACTTTTATTTTCAGGGTATTTTTTATTGCAAGGATAATTCAGAAAACAGACAAAAATTACTATTTTGCTTTATTTAATATAAACAACAGAAAGTAAAAAGAGGTTACAGAAATTTTTGCTTTCTAACTTCATCCATCTCATGCTCTTCAAAATGAATCCACTAACAAGGTTGATTAAGTCTTGTTAACAAACTCATTCCGAATCGCATGAAACCAGAGAAATTTCGAATAACACTAGGTTACCTCAATGGGGACATGCACATCCCCAACAATAAGAATATCATATTTCTTCTTGACAGTAGGAAGAGGAAATTCAAAACCTCCAATAATAATCGTTGAAATTTTTCCAATAGAATTGATATTGTGGACTTGAGGTTGTTTCCTCGGAAACTGTACCATAAGCTCATTACCATTAACATGAAAAGTGACATTGCCTTTGTTGCAATCAGTAACAGCCCCTGCAGTATTCAAAAAGGGTCTACCAAATATAATCGACATACTATCGTCCTCGGGAATATCAAGAATAACAAAGTCCGTTAAAATAGTAACATTTGCAACCACAACAGGCACATCCTCGCAAATACCGACAAGTATAGTAGTTGATTTATCATCCATTTACAAAGATATTTCAGTAGGTGTCAACTTATTCAAATCAATTCTACGATATAAAGAGAGAGGTATAACACTAACACCGGCTCCAAGATCATAGAAAGCAGTTTTAACATAGTTTCTTTTAATGGAGCATGGTATAGTCGGTACTCCTGGATCTCCTAGTTTCTTTGGTATTCCACCTTTAAAAGTATAATTAGCAAGCATGGTGGAAATTTTAGCTTCCGGTATCTTTCTTTTATTTGTGACAATATCTTTCATATACTTAGCATAAGGATTCCCTTTAAGCATATTAGTCAAACGCATACGCAAAAAGATAGGTCTAATCATTTTAGCAAAGCGCTCAAAATCCTCATCATCCCTTTTCTTGGATGGTTTGGGAGGAAAAGGCATGGGTTTCTGAATCCATGGTTCTCTTTCTTTACTGTGCTTCTTGGCAACAAAGTCTCTCTTATCGTAACATTGATTCTTTGATTGTGGGTCATCAAGATCAACAGCAGGTTCAATCTCTACATCATTATCATTGCTAGGTTGAGCATCATCATTAACATTATCACTAGGTTCATGTTCATCACCAGATTGTGTTTCAGCATCAGAAATAGAAATATCATTGGGATTCTCAGGTGTGTCAACAATAGGTTCACTAGAAACATGCAAAGTCCTATCATTTTTCTTTTTCTTCTTCTTAGAAGGACTAGGTGCATCAACATTAATTCTCCTAGAATCTTGCTCGATTCTCTTAGGATGGCCCTCAGGATACAAAGGTTCCTGAGTCATTTTACCCCCTCTAGTCATAACTCTAACAACATTATCATTTTTCTTATTATTTAATTCATTGAGCAAATCATTCTCAGCCTTAAGTACTTGTTCTACTTGAGTGGTAACCATAGAAGCATGTTTACTAATAAGTTTAAGTTCACCTTTAACTCTAGACATATAATCACTCAAGTGTTCAATCATATAAGCATTCTGTTTCAATTGTCTACCAACATAAGCATTGAAGTCTGTAACACCCTCGATGTGACTATATCTCCCACGTGTCGAGGCATGACTTAGAGGCATAATCGCATTGAAGGCATATGTCGCAAATTAGGCAATCTTCACCACATCCCATGTAATATATATATGTAATAAAAGGGGAGAGATAACATAGTTGGCTTACACTCGCCACGTCAATCAAGTACATAAATAACATTACATCATCCAAACACTCATGGCCCGACTACGGCGCCAAAATAAAAGATAACCCAACATGCGACACGGTCCCGATCACCCCCAACTGGGCACCACTACTGATCATCAGGAAAGGAAACATAGTAACGTTGAGAGTCTTCGTCGAACTCCCACTTGAGCTCAAGCGCATCTCCTGGAGCGGAATCATCGGGCCCTGCATCTGGTGTAATAGTAATCTGTGAGCCACAGGGACTCAGCAATCTCGCACCCTCGTGATCAAGACTATTTAAGCTTATAGGTAAGGCAAGGTAAATATGTGGAGCTGCAGCAAGCGACTAGCAAATATGGTGGCTAACTTATTCGCAAAAGAGAGTGAGAAGAGGAGGCAAGGTGCGAGCGAGAAACTAGAGGACAACCTGCGCAAACATTACTCCAACATCGTGTCCACTTCCCGGACTCCGCCGAGAAGAGGCCATCACGGTAACACACTTAGTTGATTCATTTTAGTTAAGTTAAGGTTCAAGTTATCTACAACCGGACATTAACAAATTCCCATCTGCCCATAACCGCGGGCACGGCTTTCGAAAGTTCAAATCCCTGCAGGGGGGTCCCAACTTAGCCCATGACAAGCTCTCACGGTCAACGAAGGAATAGACCTCCTCCCAAGATGTTCCGATCAGACTCGGTATCTCGGTTCTTCAAGACACTTCGACAGGTTAAAACAAGACCAGCAACACCGCCCGAATGTGCCGACAAATCCCGATAGGAGCTGCACATATCTCGTTCTCAGGGCACACTCAGATAGGTCAAGCTACGAGTAAAACCAACCCTCGAGTTTCCCCGAGGTGGCCCCGCAGGCTGCCTGGTTCGGACCAACACTCAGAGGAGCACTGGCCCGGGGGGGTTTAAAATAAGATGAGCCTCGGGCTCCGGAAACCCAAGGGAAAAGAGGCTAGGTGGCAAATGGTAAAACCAAGGTTGGGCATTGCTAGAAAAGCTTTAATCAAGGCAAACTGTCAAGGGGTTCCCATTATAACCCAACCGCGTAAGGAACGCAAAATCCGGGAACATAACACTGATATGACGGAAACTAGGGCGGCAAGAGTGGAACAAAACACTAGGCGAGAGGCCGAGCCTTCCACCCTTTACCAAGTATATAGATGCATTAAGATAACATGGCAATATAATGATATCCCAACAAGTAAATAAATGTTCCAACAAGGAACGGCCTCCAATCTTCATCTGCAACTAGCAACGCTATAAGAGGGGCTGAGCAAAGCGGTAACATAGCCAATCAATGGTTTGCTAGGACATGGTGGGTTAGAGGTTTGACATGGCAATTCGGGAGGCTTGAAAGCAAGTGGTAGGCATCGTAGCATTGGCATAGCAAAAGAGCGAGCAAACTAGCATAGCAAAGATAGTAGTGATTTCGAGGGTATGATCATCTTGCCTGCACAGTTGTCAGAGTTGACTGGATCCTCGAAAGCAAACTCAACGGGCTCCTCGTTAGCGAACTCGTCTCCCGGCTCTACCCAAGCAAGACAAACAAGCAACAAGTGCACAATCAACCACGTGCAAGGATCAAACAATATGATGCAAAGATGGTATGCTATGCGGGATGCGATGCGGGATGCATATGCAAGATATGACAGGGAAAAGCAAGAACCTGGCCTCAACATGGAAATCCAAGTGTGCCACTGGAAAGATGAGAATAAATCACTTGAAAACGATATAAAGAACGCCGGAATCGGAGTTACGGTTTGAAAATGGCAAGCGATTCAAATATGACATCGGTCTGCGATTTACAGCAAGTAGCCATCTAAATGCAATGAAATGAACATGCTACAACACCCAAACATGACAACAAAATACATGGCAGGGATGCATTCAATATGCTTAACAAAAGTCTAGCACTGAGCTACGGCCAATTCATCCATTAACAGGTTCAAACAAGCATGGCAAAAATGCGTATGGCAAACAGATTTCAGACTTAGTGAAATCAACACTTGTTTGGAATTTCAGATCAGGTAGCACTCTTCGGAGCAACAAAACTATATGCTACAGGAACTGAACATGGCAAACTAAAGCATGGCATGGAGCTACTCAAAGAGCTTAACAAAAGTCCCTTAGTGACCTTGAGACAAAAGGGATCAGAAAATACAATTGCAAGCATGTGAACATGGCAAAAACATAATCAGTTCTCAGACTTAGTGAAAACTGGCACATGCTGAAACATAACTCAAGTAGGCATGTTTACGAGCTCGATGCACTCACTACGGTGCAAGTCATGACAAGATAAGCATACACCCATCAAGTATACACAAAATGCAATCTAGACATGGCAAGAACAATAGCATAGCATGCACGGATCAAGTACAACATCATCGGCAAAATTGCAAACAAGTTGACAATCTGCCCAGATTCACAAAGTAGCAAAAGTAGAGCTCGATTGACTCAAGATAGGTTGCTCCATAATTGCAAACAAAGACATGGATGGATAGAGCACTACAAGATTAACAAAACATCCTTACTGATCATCCTCAAAAGAGGCACGGATCACTAGGAAACAACATGAACATATGGCCATATGAGATAAACAGCTCAAGAACTTAGTGGAAATGCCAAGTCCCTGAAAACAGCATTACCAAGTGCACCACTTTGCAAGCTTGTGCTAGTCACCACACATATCACAAAAATACATGGGTTGCACCTCTAAAAAGATGACAAAACCCTTAACAAAACATATGAAGAGCATCAGGGCATATCATGCACACATTAATCATGGCAAAAATGACAAAAAGCTAAATGGAGCAGCAGATATGACAAATATCTCAAGTAGCCCTCTTCCAACAGCATTTAGGGCATCAAGATGAACTCAAATGAAAATTATGCAATGGAATGAAATGATGTACTCTCTGAGATGAACATTTTGATATGCTATATGCCAAAAACGGAGTTACGGATACGGAGATACGATGCTATGAACATGGGCACTTGGACTGCAGACTTAGGAAAAATTCGGGGTCAACCCTAAAATTTCAGATCTGGAACGGGGGCACGCGGATCGAGGTTCGATGCCGTCCTCGCCGGAGTTCTTGCTGGACTTGGCGAGGCACGCCGGGCGGAGGAGAGGAGGACGCCGGGGCGGCATGATGCGGTGGTGGCGGAGGGTCTCGGCGGCGCGGGGCGACGAGGAGGGCCGGGGACGGGCGGTGGCGGCGACCTGCGGCAGCGGGGCGATGGGGATCCGGCGATGGCGCGCAGAGGCGCTGGCGGCCGGGCGCGAGGGAGAGGCGGCGCGAGGGGGCGGGCGCGCGCGGCCATGGTCGGGCGGCGATGCGGGCCGGGGGGGCCGGCCTGGGCTACGGCGGGCCCGTGCGGGTGGCGGCGCGGCGATGCGGTCCCGCGGGGCGCGGACCAACGGCGGAGCGCCATGTGGCGGCGGGGAGGCGGATCAGACAATGTCCGTCGGTGGCGATTTGTCCGGCGGGCACGAGGATGAGTGGATCTAGGGTTTTCGGGGGGAAGGAGAAGGAGATTTTCGGGGGATCTTTAAATAGGCATAGGAGGAGCTAGGAGAGTCCAAATGAGGTGCGGTTTTCGGCCACGCGATCGTGATCGAACGCCCTAGATGATGGAGAAGGCTTAGGTGGGTTTTGGGCCAAATTGGAGGGGTGTTGGGCTGCAACACACACGAGGCCTTTTCGGTCCCTCGGTTAACCGTTGAAGTATCAAACGAAGTCCAAATGGTATGAAACTTGACAGGCGGTCTACCGGTAGTAAACCAAGGCCGCTTGGCAAGTCTCGGTCCAATCCGGAAATGTTTAATCCTCACACACGAAAGAAAGGTAGAAATGACCACCGGAGAAGAACGAAGCGCCGGAACACAAAACGGACAACGGGGAAAATGCTCGAATGCATGAGATGAACATGTATGCAAATACAATGCACATGATGACATGATATGAGATGCATGACAATGACAACAACACACGGAGACAAAAACCCGAACCCGAAAAAATAAAATAACTTAACGCCGGAAAACGGCAAGAGTTGGAGTACAAATTGGGAAAGTTACATCTGGGGTGTTACAAAGTCTTCTTGCTTAACCATAAAGTCATCAAACTCATCCAAGCATTGGCTAGCAAACTTAGTAGATGGGATTTCACATTTATCAAATCTATAGAGAGAATTTACCTTTACTACCTGTGTCGGGTTATCAAGACCATGTATTTCTTCAATAGGTGGTAAATTCTTAACATCTTTAGCTTTAATACCTTTTTCTTTCATAGATTTCTTTGCCTCTTGCATATCTTTAGGACTGAGAAATAGAATACCCCTTTTCTTTGGCTTTGTCTTAGGAGTTGGTTCAGGAAGTGTCCAATCATTTTCATTACTCAACATATTATTCAATAGCAATTCTGCTTGATCAACAGTTCTTTCCTTGAAAACACAACTAGCACAACTATCCAGGTAGTCTCTGGAAGCATCGGTTAGTCCATTAACCCTGAAGTGACAATAATCGGGATAGTTACCGGCGATGACCGTAGTTATCGGGATAGTTACCAGGATATGATTTATTACCGGTCAAACTACGGTCATCGCCGGTAACTATCCCGATTATTGTCACTTCAGGGTTAACTTTTATTTTCAGGGTATTTTTTATTGCAAGGATAATTCAGAAAACAGACAAAAATTACTATTTTGCTTTATTTAATATAAACAACAGAAAGTAAAAAGGCGGGTACAGAGAGTTGTGCTTTCTAACTTCATCCATCTCATGCTCATCAAAAGGAATCCACTAACAAGGTTGATCAAGTCTTGTTAACAAACTCTTTTCGAATATCATGAAACCACAAATTTTCCGAATAACACTAGGTTACCTCAATGGGGATATACACATCCCCAACAATAAGAATATCATATTTCTTCTTGACAGTAGGAAGGAAATTCAAAACCTCCAATAGTAATCGTTGAAGTTTTTCCAATAGAATTAATACTGTGGACTTGAGGTTGTTTCCTCAGAAAGTGTATCGTATGCTCATTACCATTAACATGAAAAGTGACATTGCCTTTGTTGCAATCAATAACAGCCCCTGCAGTATTCAAAAAGGGTCTACCAAGGATAATCGACATACTATCTCCTCGGGAATATCAAGAATAACAAAGTCCGTTAAAATTGTAATGTTTGCAACCACAAGAGGCACATCCTCACAAATACCGACAGGTATAGCAGTTGATTTATCAGCCATTTGCAAAGATATTTCAGTAGGTGTCAACTTATTCAAACCAAGTTTACAATACAAAGAGAGAGGAATAACACTAACACCGGCTCCAAGATCACATAAAGTAGTTTTAACATAGTTTCTTTTAATGGAGCATGGTATAGTCGGTACTCCTGGATCTCCAAGTTTCGTTGGTATTCCACCTTTAAAGTATAATTAGCAAGCATGGTGGAAATTTCAGATTCTAGTATCTTTGTTTTATTTGAGACAATATCTTTCATATATTTAGCATAAGGATTCATTTTAAGCATATCAGTCAAATGCATACGCAAAAAGATAGGTCTAATCATTTCAGCAAAGCACTCAAAATCCTCATCATCCTTTTTCTTGGATGATTTAGGAGGAAAAGGCATGGGTTTATGAACCCATGGTTCTCTTTCTTTACCGTGCTTCCTAGCAACAAAGTCTCTCTTATCATAACGGAGAATTTACCTTTACTACCTGTGTCGGGTTATGAAGACCATGTATCTCTTCAATAGGTGGTAAATTCTTAACATCTTCAGCTTTAATACCTTTTTCTTTCATAGATTTCTTTGCCTCTTGCATATCTTCATGACTGAGAAATAGAATACCCCTTTTCTCCGGAGTTGGCTTAGGAGTTGGTTCAGGAAGTGTCCAATCATTTTCATTACTCAACATATTATTCAATGGAAATTCAGCTTGATCAACAGTTCTTTCCCTAAAAACACAACCAGCACAACTATCCAGGTGGTCTCTGGAAGCATCGATTAGTCCATTATAAAAGATATCAAGTATTTCATTTTTCTTGAGAGGATGATCAGGCAAAGCATTAAGTAATCGTAGAAGCCTCCCCCAAGCTTGTGGGACACTCTCTTCTTCAATTAGCACAAAATTATATATTTCCCTTAAGGCATCTTGTTTCTTATGAGCGGGGAAATATTTAGCAGAGAAGTAATAAATCATATCTTGGGAACTACGCACACAACCAGGATCAAGAGAATTAAACCATGTTTTAGCATCACCCTTTAATGAGAACGGAAACAACTTAAGGATAAAGTAATAGCAAGTTTTCTCATCATTAGTGAACATGGTGGATATATCATTTAATTTGGTAAGATGTGCCACAACAGTTTCAGATTCATAGCCATAAAAAGGATCAGACTCAACCCAAGTAATTAACTCAGGATCGACAAAGAAATCCTAATCCTTATCAGAGATACAGATAGGCGAAGTAGCAAAAGCAGGGTCATGTTTCATTCTAGCATTCAAGGATTTTTCTTTCAGCTTAGCCAATAGTTTCTTAAGATCATATCTATCATTTCAAGCTAAAAAGTCTCTAGCAGTTTATTCATCCGTAACATAACCCTCAGGTACATCAGGCAATTCATATCTAGGGGGAGAATCTTCATCATCACTTTCATCAATATTATCAGTTTCAATAATTTCATTCTCTCTAACCCTAACAAGTTGTTCATCAAGAAATTCACCTAGTGGCACAGTATTATCAAGCATAGAAGTAGTCTCATCATAAGCATCATGCAAAGCAGAAGTGGCATCATGGATAACATGCGACATATCAGAATAAATAGCAGGAGTAGGTGTCGCAAGTTTACTCATAACAGAAGGTGAATCACGTGCAGAGCTAGATGGAAGTTCCTTACCTCCCCTCGTAGTTGTGGGATAAATCTTGGTTCTTTCATCTTTCAAGTTCTTGATAGTGATCAACAGATATAAATCCCAAGTGACTCAAAGAATAGAGCTATGCTCCCCGGCAACGGTGCCAGAAAATAGTCTTAATAACCCACAAGTATAGGGGATCGCAACAGTTTTCGAGGGTAGAGTATTCAACCCAAATTTATTGATTCGACACAAGGGGAGCCAAAGAATATTCTCAAGTATTAACAGTAGAGTTTTCTATTCAATCGCAACTGAAAGACTTAATATCTGCAGCAAAGTATTTAATAGCAATGTAATATGGAAGTAACAGTAACGGTGGGAAAAGTAATAGTATTGGTTTTGTAGTAATTGTAAAAGTGGAAACAGAAAAGTAACTAAGCAAAGATCAATATGTGAAAATCTCGTAGGCATTGGATAAGTGACGGATAATTATGTCGGATGCGATTCCTCATGCAACAGTTATAACATAGGGTGACACAGAACTAGCTCCAGTTCATCAATGTAATGTAGTCATGTATTCCGAATATAGTCATATGTGCTTATGGAAAAGAACTTGCATGACATCTTCTGTCCTACCCTCCCGTGGCAGCGGGGTCCTATCGGAAACTAAGGGATATTAAGGCCACCTTTTAATAGAGTATCGGAACAAAGCATTAACACTTAGTGAATACATGAACTTCTCAAACTATAGTCATCACAGGGAGTGGTCCCGATTATTGTCACTTCGGGGATACTAGATCATAAATCATAGTAGGTGACTATTAACTTGCAAAATAGCATCAAGAACTCACATATATTCATGGAAACATAATAGGTTCAGATCTGAAATCATGGCACTCGTGCCCTAGTGACAAGCATTAAGCATAGCAAAGCCATAGCAACATGAATCTCAAAACATAATGGATACTAGGGATCAAACCCTAACAGAACTAACTCGATTACATGATAAATCTCATCCAACCCATCACCGTCCAGCAAGCCTATGATGGAATTACTCATGCACGGCGGTGAGCATCATGAAATTGGTGATGGAGGAAGGTTGATGATGACGATGGCGACGGATTCCCCACTCCGGAGCCCCGAACGGAATCCAGATCAGCCCTCCTGGAGATTAGGGCTTGGCGGCGGCTCCATATCGTAAAACACGACGGATCCTTCTCTCTGGTTTTTTCTCCCCGAACGTGAATATATAGAATTGGAGTTGAGGTCGGTGGAGCCTCAAGGGGCCCACGAGATAGGGGGCGCCCCCCACCCTCGTGGACAGGGTGTGGGCCCCCTAACGTTGATTCTTTCGCTAGTATTTTTTATATATTCAAAAAATATTCTCCGTGAAGTTTCAGGTCATTCCGAGAACTTTTGTTTCTGCACAAAAATAACACCATGGCAATTCTGCTGAAAACAGCGTCAGTCCGGGTTAGTTCCATTCAAATCATGCAAGTTAGAGTCCAAAACAAGGTCAAAAGTGTTTGGAAAAGTAGATACGATGGAGACGTATCAAGCTACTGGGTCCTTGGTGTTATCCACTCGTTGTGTAATTTTCTCGTTTATTGACTACATTGACAATGGCGTGGGACCTAGTTCTCAAACAATTAGGAGGAAGTATTTTTTGGCTTGTAATAACGATGCACCTGCTTGCGTAATGCAAGATCCTGGTGGGTCCCTACTGTCAGCCTCTCCACGTACAGTCATCTCCTGATTCCTCTTGGTTGTTGACCATGTTGACAATGCCAAACGGAGGCGAGCACAGTGGGCGAACCAAGGCAGAGAACAACGGTGAGGCCTCGGACAGGAACGAACAGCAGCCGTGGAAGATGCGGCAGTGTAGTGGCAGGTGGAGGGGAGTACGAGGGCAACAACATGCAACTCAAGCTTACTAATACAAAAAGCCCAAGGATTAATTATTCATAAAATTTTTAGACAAAAGCCAGATTGAACATGGCAATAACATCTAACCCAACCACTCTTTTTTGCAGTCACAAACAAATGGATCAGTCTGATCCATAAAATCAACATCATGTGCAAAAAAATGTATTTCAGGATGACTACAACTTGTTGTAAATAGAAGCAGAGCATGTTTAGAAGGCCATTTGTCCAACTGAAACTTCTTTTTTTTACTGTTCAACATGTCCTTCCGTGAGAAATCTCTTGCGGTAAAACTTAAGCCTCATGGAAAATAGTAACCTCGCATTCAACAGGAAGAATGTGACAAAGCTTCTGTTTGCCTGGTTGGATGCATATCCTTCCATCGTTATTGTCCTCAAACGAATGTCATGAGAACTGAGAAAATCCTGGTGCTTATTACGCCACCGATTGGTTATGTGTTTTTCTCCATGTGGTCGCAGTACCTAAGTAGACACGAAGATTGAAAACAGTTAAGGTCTGAAAAAACGAGTATGTCGAAAGAGCGACAACTGAATGGTTAATTCTAGTACAATATATATGACTCTTTCAATGTGCATGAAATCATCACCTTTATATATAAATTCTCTAGGGACCGAAAGCATCGCAGCAAGCCAATAATTATGTTCAGATCATAACTATACATTTCGATATATAAGATCTTGACAGAATCCAGCAGCATTGATAGACTATCCATGGACGGACTCTTCATTGAGCATATAACATAATATTAATACCCAAAGTGTACTCCAAGTTGATATAAAACTTATACGCACAAATGAAAAATGCAGCTTATGATTACAAATGTGTAGATGATAATATACGGTACCTGAAAAAGTGAGGAGCCAAACACCAACTTGTTGTGATCAACAAACGGAGCACTAATTAGACCCAAGGTCTCCAGTTTGGGCGCAGAGACGACAGTTATTTGCGAAGGTCTATAACAATTATCAAGGAGTAACCTTTTAAGTGAAGGGGCATCTTCGATGATGAGCTGTTGTCCTTCAAAACAAATTCCAATGCTTTTAAGGTGAGGCGACTTTATTTGGAGACAACTGATAGGGATTTCTATTCACAAAACAATCAGCAAGCGCTCCAAGGCAGGGCAAGTGGAGTGGATGATGTTGTGCAGTGCGGCCTCCTACAGATAAACCACCACAAGCGAAAGTCTTTTTAGCAGTGGGAGTCGAAGAATTTGTACCAGATCGTCTGGTAGACGGCACCGGGCGAAGGTGGCAGTGTGGAGAGAGGAGGAAAACCACGAGATGGACAACAGTGGTGTGGGCACGAATTCTTGGCGTGTTCGTGGTATGAAACTTTCATGGTAATGGTAGAACTCAAACTACTGGAGTTTTTCGAATTCAGGGGATGTCAGCCAAGCATCCACCGTGCTGGGTATGGACAGCAGGTAGCGTGTTGGGATGCAGATGCGTTGAACGGGCCCCTGCTGGTGAGAGGAGACGATGGCTCTGAGGAGATCAAATTCAGGAAGGATAGATATCTGATGACAGTCGAGATTGAGGGGCGCAGTGCGCCATAGAGGGCGCCACCGAGTTGAGAGGACTTGTGTGCGGCAGCAATCCTTGGTGGGGAGAAGCGAGATGATCTACTCAAGGATGGCGTCCGGGAGATCGCTGATGCGGTCCACCGGAGATTCTATCGGTTCCTCAGATCCGGGAGGGGGGCTCGCCGCTTCTCCCCGCGCTGCCGGGTGCGGGATCTACAATCGGCGTCACCGCCGGCGGGAGCCTCATCTTCTTGGCGCTAGGGCCATCCGACTCCATTTTCCTTGTGGGCGTCGCGCCGAGCTCACGGGTTTGAGCAAAGTAGCTAGAGGCAAGCCTAGTGGCAGTGCGAGTGGGGAAGAAGGAGGGATGGGGTTTTCTGTAGGAGTGGAAGGAGAGGAGCAGGCGTTTTCTGTACGAGTGAGGAAGAATGTGAGCGGGGGTTTTCTGGACGAGTGAGGAAGACGGGGAGCGGGGGGAATTCGGGGGCGACGGAAGCGAGAGAGTCCAGCGAGCTGTAGTATAAGTGGAAGCAAGGAGGAAGGAGGGTTTTTCTGGAATCGCCCCCTCTTCAAGAAACATAGGTTTCTCCTCGCAAAAAACAAAAACAAATGGACTTTAAGATGGATAGGCTTTTGTATCGGCCCAGTCGGCTGCCCGTGTTTCGTACTAGAGGGCCTTAACACTAGAGGCAGCCCGAGCCAGTCTCCAACTTATTGCCCATTCGAAAGAAAAAAAGAGACGCCTCTAGCTTATGGCTACTCATCGGTAAACTTTTTCAACTTGGCATCCAGCAAATTAGAGGATGCGGTACTGGATGCAGACACTCACACTGGTCGCATAGCGCGGCAAAGTGAGGTGTCAAATAACAGGCCTACAATATACTTACTAGATTGTAAAGGTTCACAGGCTAGTCAACATTCACATTAAACTAAGCTTTAGAAGATACGGTATGCATATTAACATTCAGAAGAACAAAAGTTCAGCATGTTTATGCATCTCAATGATTCACCATACTATAACCAATACAAAGCTGTGAGAAGGTGTGGAAATAAATAAAATCGGTAGATGCTTCTATGAGCAAAGGGCCTCTCTGCGCACACATTAATTTCTTGGGCATGATTGTTTCTTCTCAATGTTGCGAGCACTTTGAGCATGTTGGCAACTCCACAACTAGCTAGCTGCCTCAGCTTGCAATTGATACTGACACATTTGCAGCAAACACACGAGGCAATAGAGATGACTCAACACGAGTCCATATTGTGCAGTTCCCCTGGAATCATCTTCATTGTCCTGAATCTGAAAATATAGGAAAACAATAGCTATACTTAAATGGTGTTGCAAAACAATAGCACATATCAATGGCTTGGCATGACAAAACACGATCATCTGGACGAAGGGGATACTGACCTGCCTGAGGAAGATTATATATAATTTCATAAGTCCTTGGTTGATTTCCACCTTCGGCTGCACTGCTTGTTTGCTACTCCACACATGACAGGATTGTTCCGCACTGCAATCAGCAAGTCAACGTACGAATAAGCTTATTTCATCTTGCGGTGGTCATTGTACCTAATTATGAATGTAGGAATACCTGGAGCACCATGAGGTTAGCTGATAGCAGGTAGATGCAGCCATATAAATTTTGTGCGGTGCTACCAAAATTGAGGTTTGTATCCCTTCCCGTTATGAGAATTCTTCTTGAAGTTGGTAGAATGTGAAGGCTTGTTCTTTGCATCAAACTTGCCTTTCCCCTGAGAGTTGTTCTTGTTGTTTTGGGGCTGTTTGGGCTGGAAGTTCTTATCGTGTACCATGTGGGCACTAGAAGCTCCCTCAGCGACCCGAGCACGTGTGTCTTTTGCTCTCGCCTTCTCTTCAAATTCAAGCGTGCTAATGAGATCCGAAACGGAAAACTCATGTCTCTTGTTTTTCATAGAAGTAGCAAAATCGTTCCACGATGGTGGAAGCTTGGCAATGATGGTCCCAACAACAAATTTGTCAGGCAACACACACGTAAAGTACTCATGTTCCTTAGCGAGTGACTGCATCTCATGAGTCTGCTGAACAACAGAGCGCTCATCAGTCATCTTGTAGTCACGGAATTGCTCCATGACTTACAACTCGTTGCCAGCGCCCGAGGCCCCAAACATGGCCTCGAGTGCAGCCCACATGTCTTTGCCGCTGTCAAACGACATATATGATTCCACAATGGAATCGTCAAGAACACTCAGCAGGGCGGCTTTGAAGAGGGTATCCATGTTCTCAAAAGCTTCCTGTTGTGTAGGATTAAGATCGCCCTCAGGCTTACCCTTAGTGGCGTCATAGCAGTACATGATCTGAAACCAATATACTGCTCTTGTGCGCCACCTTTTATATTGCACCCCCTAAAAGTAGGCGGCTTCAAAAGCACAGCAGAACCACTCGGAGTAAATTGCCTATAAATAGGTTTTTGGATTGGATTGTTGAATATATGAGCAATTTACTATGAGATTTAATCTGAATCAATAGTAAATAGATCATGACGACAACTGCAAAGATCAAAGTAATGATGTGGACTAAACCAGGAGGAGAGAATCACATACTGTATAGCGGGAGCAGAACCACTGTGGTTGGTGTTGTCATTCATGTCGTTGATGAAGAGGTTACCGAGGTCGGGGAAGAAGGTTGTCGTCGAGGAAGTCGTCGCTGGCAGCAGTCACAGGAGTGTTCTCCCCAAAAACCTAATCGCCCCTCTCCCGTACAAGATCATGAAAGGCGGGGTTCGGAGGACTGATGCCCCTTCTCGCGGTGCACGCCGAAAGGAGGGCTGGAGAAGAATTGTGTGGCGGCGCTAAGATCTGGAACGGTGCGAAACCACATGATACAGCAGCGGCTAGGATAGAGCCTATCAGGTCGGTCGTGTGAGTTAAGACCAAGTATAATAGTAGGCCTTTGGCCCAAACCCCACGTCCAAGTCAATAATAGCCCCACTATCCAAAAGAATCAGAAACGGCTGAGTAATTAAGGCATCCGTTAATTATTAATTAATGGCTGAATAAATTTTCCGACCAACAAAAATATAGACAACGTGGATAGCTTTTGTCCTTGGACAGGCTCATTCCCGAAGAGCGCACGTGCAGGTTTCCTATTATCATGCTCATGCAAATGCTAGAATAGATCACATTATAAAGTGGTGCAACTCACATTCACCTAGGAGTATGGGACTAAACTTTAGTCCCACTCACACAACACTTAGAGCATGGTTAATAGTATAGCCAACATCCGGCTATATGAAGTTGACACATCATCTAGAACCAACCTAATAGCCTGCTAGTACAATAGTTAGTCCCTTTAGTATAATACTATATCATTAATAATGGCCCCACCTTTTGTCTCACAGAGTATATTGGAGCTCCTACTACAACTGGCTACAAGTTTACAAGCCGCTTCTCTTCTCTCTCCTCTTGTCTCTCCTTCAACTAAGCACAAATACTATATTTAAATCCTTATGTCTTCTAATTGTAGTACTTGCTCTAAAGTTACTCTCCACTGTAGTCTGAAATGTCGGGCGTGCAGTGGGTGGTGCCCTCGGTCGGTGCATCGCTTCAATGGCGGAAGCAGTGAGAGGTCGCGTCGCCCTGACTTGCCATCAATGTGGAGCGGCGGGCTCAGCTGGTGCCGGGCAGGAAGCGCGCAGGAGGGGGAGGGGGTTTTGTTGGGCCAAGAAGGTGAGAAGCCAACTTGGGATCGGTCCAGACGGGGAAATATCATGTGCTCCCATACTCACTACTCCCTCTGTTCCTAAATATAAGTCTTTTTAGGTATTGCAATAAGAGACTACATACGGAGCAAAATGAGTGAACCTACACTCTAAACTATGTCTATATACATCTGTAGGTAGTCCATAGTGAAATCTCTAGAAAGACTTATATTTAGGAACGGAGGGAGTTGTAGTTTCATGCATATGACACTAGTCTATGTTACTACTCCCTCCTTTGCGATTTATAGGGCTTATCTCAAAATCTTAGTTTTTCCATTTTATAAGGATCAATTTGGTTGTTCCCCATCACAAGTTTAGATTTCAAGGTGCATTAAATAATTCCATGCAAGTATTACGAGAAAATTGACCAATGCATGTACTTTATGCATGCATGCATTGCAATTAATACAATGGTAAACATAATTTTTTTAGGAAGTTTTGAGTCTATAGCTAATTAAATGAAGCAAGCTTAGCAACAACAAACTAAGCACCTAGTATTATGCATTGGAGACTTGAGTTGCTAAGCCATTTAATGCACTTAGCACCTCATCTAAGCACATTTGTATTGGAAGAGGTCTTAATTCCATACGGTATCATAATATGATACTCAACTCTCTCTTTCTTCATTTAATTCTACGCCACCTCATCAAATTTGCCTACTACTAGTTGGCATGCATGATACTACTTATAATACTACCATTACAACCAGCCTGGTAGAATTAAAATACCTAATCTAAATGGTCGCCGCCCGATCTCTTTGTCCTCCTCCAGCATCCGGCAGAAGAAGAATCGTGCAAGACACCGGTTGTATTCGCCGGTGTCGCCTCAGCGGTGGCCTTCATGGGATACAATCGGCGGCGGCCTCCCGTGTTCTACTTCTCCTCGATGATGGCGGTGGGCGGGGACGTGCTGCCCATCACCTCGTCGACATCCGGACGTAGCCGCATCACCTTGTCGACATCCGCAGTGGCTTCTTTCTCTGCCTGCATGTCGTGGCTACGAGTGCCCCGACGGCAGAAGGCGCAGTCGCAGACACTGGAGCCAATATACGATGCGACGGTGTCGAGAGCAGCGATGATGCCCGTGCCGCCGCGCTCCCTGACAAGTCAGCGTGGAGCAAGTCGGCACTCTTCCACGAGCTGTATTAGAGAGGCAAGCTGCGGAACCACGCGTTGGCTTAGTGCGGCAACTGCCTCCAACGGGCTAGGCGAGGTAGGTGGAGAAGCGAGTTGCCTCGCTCGTAACTGTCGGGCTCGGCGGGCCACCCAGACGGCTTTTATGCTGGAGAACTGCTCTTCCTGCTCGTCGGATGCAACCGAAAGAGTGGACAAAATGGTGGAAGGAGGAGCTTGGCCGACGTCCTGCTCCTGAACGGACGTGTGTGGCCGGAGTTGGTTTCTCGCATTCCACGCGGTTTTAAATGTAGGTTTTTGAATGCAGCGAGGAGGCGGATACAGCGGGCGGTGCCCTGGGCTGGTGCGCCGCTTCAAATAGCGGACACAGTGTGAGGTCACATCCGCCCTGACCCCCTTGACCGTGGACCTTGACGGTGTACGTCACCTTGTGTCCAGACCTAAGATGCCACGTGTACCAGATGAATGACTCCTAGCTCGACCATCGTGATGCAAGAGGTGCGAGCCGAGGAACACTGTGCAAACGAGTAGTAGTAGTTCATTGGTTGGTTTCGATTTTTTTATTCAATTGTTGTGCTGCTACCATCCAATATTCGTGTGTGGTTGTTTCTAGAATAAAAAAGGATGTAGCCCTACTTATGTTACTCCCACTATGCCTAGCCTAAGGTTAGTAGGTGACATTGCGCTTGGCTCTTTGCCTCTTCCGGAAGTCAAACAAAAATGATGGTACTACAGTAGTACTTCTGGCAATCTGACACCAAATGAACTGCAGCACGTCCACTGCTTGTAAGCAAAAGTTTCTCCTCGTGCTGCGAGCCACCACGCATGCGTTGGCGAGGTATAAGGCATAGCAAGCAAGCTTCTCATCGTTCTGCGAGTTGACGATACACATCAAAATTTAGTACGTACTCTCCCCAAAAAAGGGCTGACCATGTCATGGCTACCCCCCATCCCGTGCTCCGATATTGAGTACATGCACTATTCACGTGCCATCGAGGAGAAAAAATATTGCGTAGTAGTAGGTGCCATCGAAGTGCACGACTCACTTACGCACTGCTTATCTAATTATCTCCATTTTCTTGCATGACACGTGCACCTTGATGCTAGATGTCTCGCGTGTTGGCAAAATGATGAACAAAGCTCATGTAAAAAAAGTTGAAGAACATAGATTCCCGATGACTGAGAAGGAGCAAGGAACCTCGCGGTGGAGCGTCTACAAGGAACCTTGCGTGTTTTTCCCCTGTTTTTTGCCGCCTTCCCACCTATAAACAAATAAAAGAACATGGACTCTTCGCTAACCACTAGAGATGATACATCAGGATGCTAAGTTGAAGATGTTTTATACTAGTTTATGGGCCTCTTTGATTCACAGGATTTTGAAAATGTAGGAATAGGAAAAGTATAGGATTGCAGTGGCATGTCAACTTGAATCCTATAGGATTAGCAAAGAGTGTTGGATGCCACATGAAAAACAAAGGAATTGTAAAAAGAGGTTGGAGTGGATGTTAGATTTCCTATGAAATATAGTACAAAAGATTCCATAGGATAAATTCCTATGGGATCCAATCCTATGAATCAAAGGGCCGACATAGGAAAAATTCCTAAGGATTTCAATCCCCCAAAAATCCTAAATAATTCATTTGAATCAATGGAGCCCTATATTGATAACCACGCAAGAAGCCACACATGTACAAGACGCATGCAGCCATGCATGTACACACGCCAACGCACTAACTCATGCCGATCCAACTCATACACATACGTGCACAGCATGGAACACACAACGCACGTACACAACACATGCATGCACACACACTTGGCCATAGAATGCACGTGAATAACACATGCATGCGCACACACTCGGTTGCATGGAGGCGTGCGCCATCTGCGGCGACGTCCGATTCGTCGTGCTACGGCGAAGCTCACACACAACGGCGCCTACACATCTCTTGCAGCGCCTTTTTGTCGTTGTTCCTCAACGACTAGTTGGAGACGAAGACGACTGCAGCCTCGGCCTTAGAGCTAGCACCGATGGAAAAGCACACACCATGCACACGCACGAGCACGTACAGAGTGCCCACGATGTGGTGCGTCCCCAGTAGCCTCTACTCCTTCTGTGCATGTTGTCTATCAAGGCGGTTGCATGCCTAATGATGATGTGGGTGAGATCTTCTAGGACTCAGATGATGACGAGGAAAATTATGGGGAGTGGGCTCTCAGACTGGTTGTATAATGGCGAGTATCATATACTAGTATCATGTATATGATACTACATCCATAGTTCATAGTATCATAAGTTAGTATCATAGCTAACTTCATTTATTGCCATGCATGACACATAGTAGCACACCATTTAATATGATACGGTATCATGATATGATACTCAACCCTCTCTTTCTTCATTTAATTCTATGCCACCTCATCAAATTTGCCTAGTTGGCATGCATGATACTACCTATGATACTCAGCCTCATGCAAGATCCTGGCTATATGCGGATTCCTAGACAAATAGAATAAATGTTAAGAAAGAGAAATAGAGAAGGTTTAAAAAAGTACTAAGTGATGTTATAGCCAACCTTGTACCCACACTACTATATGAGTGACTATAAATGATGGCTATACATGACATGGCAGTTTCTTATAGCCATCAGCTGGCTATACTATTAACCATGCTCTTAGGCTGGTCATAGTGCAGAGTAACTTAGACTAGTGTCATGCATATGACACTAGTCTAAGTTACTACCTCCATAATGCAAAGTAACATAGTAGTAGTGTCATACCAGTTGGCTTCATTTATTACCTTATAGACTCATCCTCTTTTGGAAAGCGCTATGTTACAATGACATATTTTTTCTCGAATACACACAAGTGTGCATATCATTCATTAAAGAAGAGGGGAAAGAGCCCCAAATCCACGGTTACAAGCTTATTTACATGCAGAATTAATCCGGCACCATCCTAGTTTCTACAATGGACTACTCGCTTGTGCCCCACACTACATATTATGTTACTCTAAACACATCTCTCCTCATTAAATACATGCCACATAAAGAAAACTTGTCTTGGACTGCGCTATGTTACTACCTAGGAGTATGTTACTACCTAGGTGTATGTTACTCCCACTATGAACTATTGCACGTCCACCGCAGCAAAAGTTTCTCCTCGTGTTGCGAGCCACCACGCACGCGTTGGCGAGGGAGAAGGCATAAACCTTAGGCAAGTTTGGCAACATTGTTGTGTATGGCAAAATGTGGCACTCCTAGTCCTAGAACCAAATGGCCCCGTAGTAAACAAGCTTCTCGTCATTCTGCGAGTTGCCGCGTGTTGGCAAAAGGATGAACAAAGCTCATGTCAAAAAAGGGTGGAAGAGCATAGATTCCCGACGACCGAGAAGGAGCAAGGAACCTCATAGTGGAGTGTCTGTACTCATAATATCTTATATTATTCAACGATATAAAATCAACCAATCATCTCTACAGTGGACTGGAAGAGTACGAAACACGGCAGCCCAGTGTAGTTACATCATACTACATGGCTAACCCACGTTATCACCATTTTTCTTGGCCTCCGTGCGACACCTAGCTCTAGTAATCCAGCAGCCCGTATCGCTTCTCGCTCCTCGTCTCCCTCAAAGTGCGGTAGGTTGGCATTTTTGCCGTCTATTGAGGTCAGTTAACTCATCACATGTTACCGACATGCAAAGAGCATTCTAAAAAAATACCGTACTCTATTGTTATGCCAAGAAGAGGAAGCGCTTTGACCAACAGACCAAACGAGACAGGCGTGCCGTGCCGTGAGTATGTCGAGTTTCTCGTTTTCAACTCGTTTAGAACACTTGGTTTTGACTATTGATAAGATTTTATATAGGGCCTAATGTATTCTTCTAGGATGCCTTTGACTATTGATAGGATTTTATATAATTTAAAATTTATATCATTTGAAGATCCTTTCATGTTCCGTTTTCAAAAAAAGATCCTTTCAAGTACGCATTTGACCGTATGCTTTAAGCAACTTGCATGTCCTATACTGCTCCTGTTTGGATACTCTAACTTAGCTAGAGGTTAGACTAACTCATGACTAACCCTGAACTAACTGTAACCAAAGAGGTGTTTGGGTGACAGGGTTAGATTGACAATAAATGCACTTGATGGAGAGAGAAAAGTGATTTTCTAGTGGGCCCAATGAGAACTATCTCCAATTAGCACCTCTTGGGTGGGATAGTTTTTTGGTGGGTTTGGTGCAACTTGCTCCAATTTAACCCTCATGCTTGGATACTTTAGGGCTATTTGAGCCCCAACTAGCTCAAACTAACTCTAACCCATGGATCCAAACAGGGCCAAAGTTAGTCTCGGAAAATCCATTAAGCCCTATATACATGGACAGACGGAGTACATGATACTAGCAAACGCTCACCATTAGTAGTAGTTCATTGGTTGGTTTCAATTTTTTATTCAGTTTTTGTGCTGCTACCGCCAATATTCTCGTGTGGTTGTTTCTAGAGTAAAAAAAGAGGTACTAGTACTTACTGTGGGAAAGCTGAAGTGATGGTTGCTTCGCCCGACCAACTTATTACTCTGGGAATATGGGAGTACCAGCGGATTCAAGGAACAGATAAATGATGGTTGCTTCGTCCGAGCAACTTACTGTGGCGAAGGTGGGGCTCTGTGATTTGACTACTCACTAGTCATTACTACTATGGCGCACTGACTGAGATGAATATTTCCATGTAGTTGTGCACTCAATATTGCTACATGGCAGGTGGAGCCGGATGAAGGATGTCCCACATGTCGGCGAAACGAAGTTGAATTATTTCTGGCATTGCTATCAATCCTTCAGGATTTGTTTATATGTATGCATAATTTTAATGAAATTGTACTGTGATGCTATGAAGGTTTCAACTTTGGTTCCCGCAGGAAAAAAAAGGTTTCAACTTAGGATTCATGTGTCCTCTTGCCTCAAGATTATCTCGTTACAACATTCCAGCAAATACAAATAAAACTACCATGGCTGCTAATGCATCTCAATGGTTCGCAGAGCAGCGCCAATATTCACATCAAACCTGAAGACAAAGTTGTGAGAAGGTGTACAAATAAAGAAAATATATAATTGATCGATGTTGTTCGTAGGCATGGCTCCATTCCTGGCCACAGTGTTCATTGCTTGGCAGCTAGTTTCACCCAGCTCTGTAGCAAAAAAAGGTGTGTGGAGGACACCACAATCCGATCATTTTTTGCAGCTCCACTAAAATCGAGCGAACCATCCTTGTTTGAAAATATATCCAGTCAGTGTGATTACAATAATAGTGGAACTAGATGATGAAACATAACACACACAAATAGAATCTGATCACCTCTGCGATCTCTATTTAGGACTAACGACTTTTTGGATAAGATTAGGCACGAAGTTGGATGAGGAGGATAGAAAAACAAATCTCCCTTTCTGCAGTCCCACAGAAATGTAAAAACGTTGCCCGTGTGACATTTTGGTGGAACTGCACGAAACACTCTTAAGAAAAAAATGATTTGTGCAGTTCACCCAAAGTTCGCAATAGCAACGAGGTGAAAATGGATAGCCATGTTTGCAAAAGGAGGTAGAAAGGAACCAATTACTGCCCAATAACACGAGTTGAAAGAAGACACATACGCCGACAAAAAAGAAGCATATTCCATGTAATAAGGGAAAGATAGCAGCATGGTGGTTCACCAAAAATGGTTTGAGGACAATATTGCAAGATGGAAAGTACGCCAGCCGAGATACGTTTTAAGCAAACAACTAAAGAAGATCCACATGCAGCAACGTGGGAAGATGGGTAGTGGAGCAAGGCCGGAGGAAGATGTACCTGAGGATTGTCGGGATGTTACTAGGAGGGCGCCGGCAGCCGGGATCTGCCCATACTGCGGCAGCGATCAAGTGGCGAAGGCCCTACCACGCTGGAGCTTGGTCAGAGAGAACGGCGGGTACCGCAGATCAGGACGTGCTGCCTCAACACCGTCGAACGGAGAAATGATGCACATCCTCCCTTTCCGCCGGTGGACGGGATGCGGCCGGATCACTGACCAATGGTGAGAGAGAGAGGCCACCGCTGCCTTGTGTGATATGGTGTGACGAGAGACAAACCCCGGCAGGCAGGCTCTGTTCTATATAGTGGAGCGGATTTTTCCATTTCCCCCACGGCAATCATTTTATATTTTGTACGTGCCATTGAGGAATATATAACTTTATTTAATACTAACGCGTTAAGTCAAACTTTGTTCCGTCTAGGCATGGTACCCGACCCTCCTTCAAGTAAACAATCGCTACACGCGTCAAATTATCACGTGGGATGCCTTTTCATACAGGAATGAACTCCACCGTGTACCCGCGCGGGTGTGGCCGAGAACGAGACGTGAGTACGTGTGTCCCCCGTGCACCTCTTCTTTAGGTGCAGGTACGTACGTGGGTGGGTGTGATAGAGATGGTTTGTGCGAAATAGAGGCAATGTGTCGATGATATGTCAAAAAAAACGTAACATATGCAATGTGTGTGAAACAGAGTCATGGACGTGAGATATCGATAGAATCAAAAACAGGGATGAAGGCTGCACGATCGATAAAGAGTGCCATCGAATTTGTGTTTGCCCACATCAAAGATATAGGGTGGCTGGCCTATTGGAATTTGAGAGGGCAGAGGTGCAGTTTTTCTCTGTGGCATGGATACCTACCTACAAAGTTCGACTATCGGTGTGTGTAGGGGGGGGTAGAGACCGACCGACTAGTATATGTGTGGGGAAGGAGAGGGACCTAGCTATGTATTGAGGGAGATCAATCGGCATCCATGGATATGTGTAGCAGAGGTATAAGGTTGGGAGAAAGACAAAGGTAGAGCATCGGAGGGTTGGTGGTGGAGTGGCGTCTCACAAATGGTGGGAGAGGCCTGCTAGACAAACAAAGGGTACGAGTGCAATATCAATAAGAGAGGGCGAGGGATGTTTGTATCTCTATGCACGTGCGTGTGAGAGACGGGTCGGGAGGTATGCAAGGATGATGAGGGGAGATGATATGGTTGTGGTAAGCATACGTAACTACATAGGAAGATCAACCGCCATGTGTCCGAGAAAGGGAGAGACATAACTACTGAGGTAAGTCTATCAGTGCGTGGGGAAAACGAATTATAGTCGACCTGGCTATATGTAGGGAGATCGGTACGTATAGATGCATGCATGTGTTAGAAGCAAATAAGGTCCAGAGAGACATATAGGGGGAGAGGGGTGCAGCTAGGAGGTGGTGCGAGAGGCCTACCATGTCGAGGGGGGAGGAGTGTGCGAGTATGAGATCGATGAAAAGAGGGGCGGGGGTGTGCTCCTGCATGGAACTGTATTGGACATAGGGGGCATGGATGGTGAGAAGAGAAGAGGGGAAGTATGTGTTTGTGGTAGGCACACTTGGCTAGAGAGGTATATCGACCGGTGTGTGCCAGAAAGAAGGAGCCGGGGGGCCTACACACACCGCGGGTGGACAACCTAAAGAGAAATAACGAACATGCGCGATGGAGGGGATGCTAAGGGAGGGTGAGAGGGGGGCAGGCGTGTGCATGCACGATAGAAAGTTAGCGCTAGCTAGCTACAAAGAGAAGAGGATCGTGAAGGTGTAAAAGACGAACAAAGATCGTAATTCATTATAAAAAAGTGGACACGGATACTTGAAGAAGATATCATAATGTAGAACATTGATTATAATTTGGGCTAATGTGTGGCTTTTGCAGCTCAAGGCTAAATACTTGTCATAATGTAGGGGGCGGGGCACTATACTTTGTGTGATAAACACGGTGTACGTATGGAAGTAGGGGCGGCGCTAGGGGTATTCTTGGGTCTTCATGTGAATGCCCATGATTTTTACAAAACTGTGTTGATTTTGGCAAAACAGTGACAACTTCTGAAAAACAACAATGATTTTGGCAAAACAGTGACAACTTTTGAAAAACAACAATGATTTTGGCAAAATGAATACACATGAATACCCGGTTGCAAATTCTTGGAGCCGCCAATGGAACATGGTTTAGATTATGAATATATAGTTAGTACATCAAATGTACTATTATTTGGAATCAACATCAAGTGTATTCAAAAAATTGAATTCGAGTTCATATAGTACACATAGTTCATATCTATCTCTATAGTAATCATGTGGTGTGTTGTTAAGGTAATACACGAATGATGGTTGAAGTTGGCAACAATCATGATTGTAGATTCTTATTGAAATAGAGAAATGAATTCAAATTTAGTTCGAATTGCAGCGGTAGTATAGACATTTGGAATGCACTAAAATGTTGGTATGAGTAGGTTACATGCATTATACATCCAATGAAAAAATTTAATTGGACATAACATGTTGGTATGAGTAGCTTTGAATAGCATTTGTATAGTAAAATGGGACAAGACTCTCTCTTTGTGTGGTGAGAATAGTTTTATTTTTTTGTTTTTTTTCGTTGAGGGAAGTGCGAATTGATTTAGCACGTATATTACACGTTAGGCACGTTAGGCTTGTCCCTAAAATTCAACCCGCGCCTTGTTATATCCCAAAAATTCAGATATCGTGCTCCCAAAACTTGCGCCTTCACAACCCGCGCCTTGCTATCCCGAAATTACAACGCGCGCGAAAACTCCTTCCAGCTGCCAAATCCCGACACACAAAATCCCCCTTCTAACCCTGAGCCGAAAGGGCCGCTAGTTCAAATCGGTGGGGGTACTTTTGTAACACACCCTACATTTTGGACAAGCGCGTCCCGAAGTCATGGTTCCCCCTCCCATCGCCTCCTTTTCGCCTTTCGAAATCCCAGGCCGCCATAACCTCCCCGCTCCAGCCGTGAAACCCTACCCTCCTCTGTCCGCCACCTCACTGCTGCCCATCCGGAGCCTCTTCCTCGACGAGGTCGTCCATCGCAACAGCTCGATGTCCCTCATCCACCTCCCCGGATGAGGATCCGTCATCCATCATGTCGTCCCAGCGGTTCAGCCGCCCCGTCCTCCACCTCTAAGGAGCTACTTCAACGATCTCCTCGTCTATCGCGACTGCTCCATCCCCATAGCGCCTCTTTAACCCGCTCCACCGGAACCGCAGCATCCTCACCGACTCCTCGGACTAACTCATCGCATCGCACCTTCTCCTAAACTCGACCTCCCGGCGCCGACGGTGCTCCATCCCGCACCCCCATGGAGCGGCTACCTCGAAGCCGGCGCCGCAAGCGACATCTCCACGATGGATCTCCCCCAGTGCGAGGCCCCTTCGGCGGCGGCATCCATACCAGCCGGATCTGCTACTGCTCTGGCTCTCGCTCGCTCGCACTACTGCTGCTGCTCTGGCTCTCGCTAGCACTGCTGCTGCTGCTCCGGCTCTCGCTCGCGCTGTTGCTGCTGCTCCGGCTCTCGCTCGCTCACGCTGCTGCTGCTACTCTCCCCCTCGCTCGTGCTGCTGCTCTGCTCCGGTTTAGCTACACTTCAGTCGACTGAATCGACTTTTGGGTCAGTCGATTTTCATGGGGTGGGGGGGGTCTCGCCAGAGATAAGGAAGAACCACCCGTAGTGGGGAGGGGGCTCACCGGAGAGGTACCCCATTATCTATCTTAGGGTTCTGGGTGGGGTGCTGCATGCCGGCGGTGGGGGCGCGATGGTGCGGCGGTGGCACGAGGATCGCCGGAGAAAAAGCTTGGCATGGGGGGGGAGGCTAGAGGGCTGGCTGGGGTGGCGGCGGACCGACGGTGTGGATTTGTTTCGGGGCGGCGAGGCAGCGGTGGACCGGCGGTGGGGAGTTGTTTTGGGGCGGCGAGGCGGCGGCGGACCGACGGTGGGGAGTTGTTTCGGGGCGGTGAGGCGGTGAGGCGGCGCGAGGTTCGGTCGGTGGTGGCTGGCGGCTCAGGGGGGTGCAGGTTGAAGATGAACTACAGGCCCTCCCTAAACTACATGTCAAGTGCATCTCTGCTACCATTGCGTTCAGTTTCGACAGTAACATTCAGATTCCACAGTAAATTTCAGTTTCGGCAGTTAAGTTCAGAGTCAATAGTTTTTACCTCATCTGTTGTAGTCAGGTGGTTTTTGGTGATGTAAATTTTACATCTATTTTAAATCATCTATTGGAGATGCTATTAGAATCCCACTTGAGATTAACGATGTCTGTCTTGTGCTGCTTCAGCCTTGACGTCTTACGGCTCACTGGAGCTGCTCCAACGATAGAACGATCCATCACAACAGAGCAATACCCCGGACGCCGTCTACAAATATCTCAGATCTTCCTCCACACCTCCGACAACCACCTATGCCTCAACTTCTTTAGCGACCAACCCAATGATGCTGAGGTCGACATGGCTACGACAAAGAGGTTGTACACTTGTTGCATCACTTATTAATCTACATTCATGTCGATCCATTAGGGCTATTTTGGTTCAATGGAAAAACAGAGCAATAGGAAATTTTCCTCTGGCACTCTAATATTCAATTATTCATGCATTTTGTTTAAAGGAATGGAGCAAAACATCTACCTGGACCTACTTTTCAAAATCCTATGCATGAAAACAAGACCAAGTGCATTAGTGTCAGAATAACATTGTAACTGTACACGCTTTCATATGATTTCACTTTATTTTGGCCATATTTCTTTGCATTCCTCTGCTCTTCCAATTCCTGTGAACCCAATACCCAAGTTGACAAAAATCTTGTGTTTACAAATGCTTTGTTTACCATGTGCATTCCTATCCTATTTCGGTGTTCTTTCTATCCATGCATTTTTAGAATCATGCAAGCCAAATGAGCCCTTACAGAATTACTTCAGTTACAGGTAGATGTCGAAGGAAACTTGGTGTGGTTTGTCCTGCTCCTGTCGCGATGTCGTCCACCTCACCTGAGTTGCTCCATCGACAGAAGCATCCACCAAACCAGACATCACGACTCCTGACCGTCTTTCGCCGTCTCAGATCTCCTTCCCTGCCGCTGGCACCCACCGCAACGGCATCACCATCATCAACTCGGCAGACGAACCTGAGGAGTACACAGGTCCACAAGAGAGGCCGCACTCTTTTGTTTCTGCTTAGGTTATGCATTGCTTAAAACTACCTGCTACTTTATTGTCATGTTCACCTCTTGGAGTCCAAGTTAGGTCCAAATTAATGTTCAAACTTGAGTTCTAAATTAGTTATGGGGCACATATTGAGGCAGCAATAAATAGTATCTCTGTCTAATATCTGGTTCACCTAGGTTATGCTTATGTTGTTCATTTTGGGTGGGAAACAAATAGTAAAGCAATCATCATCTGTCTTTTTATTAAATTAAGCAATCATTAGCCTGCTATCATTAGTTTTGGATCCATTCACTGGTTGTTACCATCACTCTAGATTTCTGCATGCTCTCCTTACATACTCACCTTATTTTTTTCGTATGCATGTCAGATATTGTACACAGTCATGCTGAACATTTAAGAAAAAAAGAAGAGTTTTGCGCAGCAATACAATTGTAATGCCCCAAATTTCTTTTACTAATTGATTCTGCCTATATGCTTAAATATATAGATGAATAAGGTAAAGTCGATATTTGTAGACCATGATATAAAATAGAAAAAGGAAAATGACAGAGACAGAGAGAGAGAGACTATGGGAAATAAATGGAAGAGGCAAAAGGAAAGAAATGAAGAAGGGTGCATGTTGGCATTTGAACCTTGGACTTCTCAGTAGTAGGCTGAATACAAGTTGACCTATGTGGTGCTTTTGACTAAATAGCAGATTTTAGCTCTTTAAGCCTTCTTAAACGAGAGGAAAGAAATCCTATATGGGCTGAAGGCCCAGTCAGACTCGGCGTAGCCATCGGTCGCCCCTTGCGCCGCTATACGCTGCGCCCAAATCCTGTTTCTCCCCTATTACCCCTCACCAAAGCCTTCCTCTAGTCTTCACAACAGAGGCTGCTGTCGTCGCTGCTGCTGGTGGTGGTTGTCGCCGCCATGAGCCACTAGGTTGCTGCTCTCCCCGACGCATCTCCTCTCCGTGGTCATTGCCGAGAAGTGGTGGCTGCTGGGCGTCGTGTCGCTAGCAGTACGTCCCAGTTCTCCTTTTCTACGGTGCCTCCTAGGTCATAATTAGGGATTTGGGTAGCAGTTGATGGTTTAGAACTAGATTCGAGATTTGGAGAGGGATTCCCGAACCGATTTGCAAATTCGTTGGTGATCTCCATGCGTTTACCTAATTGGTATTGACACCCAGGCTGGACCTTCTCTATGTTAGTTCCTTTGATTAACCAAATCAATTGGGGATGATAGCCCATTTATATTGTTGCGAGGTGTTGATTGCTTCCAAGTAAAATCTGGAGCGTTGGGTGTCTCTCCCTGTAAACTGAACTTGGTTCGGTTAAATACTGCACATAAACTGCACAAAAACTGCACTGTCAGATCTGGATAGCCAGCTTCTAGGTGAAAAACGGGAAAGTTAAGCTTAGAATTTTGAGTTGGGCTCTACATATGATTTGTAAAGCATGTTCTAAGGTTTCCGTAGAGTACTTATTTGCTTCGTTTGGATGTACGGTTTGAGAGCAGCCGTCTACTTGGTTTGCTGGCCAGAAATACAGTTTTCTGCGTACAGTAATTTCATTTGGGAGATTAGGACCTGTTAGATGTGGAACTAAAATAAAGTTACAACATGATATTTGTAGATGTTGTTCTGTAGATGATTAAACACATATCATTTATTATATTTCGTTTGGTATATTAGATCCTATGAAGTTATCAAGGTGGGCTGTACTATGTTGGACAGAATTTTAATGTATGGACTTGTGTAGAGGAACAAGTATATATTCTCAGATTTCGGCAATGTTGATTGATATGTACTGGGGTCTTATGTGTAGGAGAGAAGCTGAATCATATATGCTTAGAAGTTAAGTTCATGTTTTAGTATTGGTTGTGATATATGCCTGTTTACAGGTGTTGGTACTTCTGGTTCAGGATCCTTTAACCCACAAGTTGTGCCCCGCGGTTGAGGCAAGTTCATGACAGGATAATGACGTTGCATATCCTCTGCACTTCTTTTGTATCTTGATATTCGCCCATGTCAATGATGTTTATTGTGATGGAGATGACGATGAAAAAGACATGTTGATTCAAGTTCTTTGCTTGCATTTGCATATTTGCATTCATGATGATCGTGAAAGAAAGAGTTCCCTACCTTGGGTAGGCACTTTGAGACCTCCATTGTTGGGTTGCGACCTACTTTGGAGGCAACCTCCATGCGTTGGAGTGAGTGGATGTCGACGGGCGTCCACTCAAGCGATATCGGTATACGCAATGAAATGAGATGAGCATGTAGGCATGTAGGGCATGAATACAAGTGTTGAGCGCTAATGAGTGTATGGTGCTTAATAGAGTTTTGGTATCTTGACATGTGTAATGTTTCTTATTCATGTATGTACTTGCTGAGCCTTTGTACTCATCCTTGTTGTTTATTTGTTTTAGGTAAATCCTGAGGACGACATGCATGGGAGTCTTGGGAGTAGCATCTTCACCGTTTTCACTTCACGGAACTTACACCTATTGTCCTTTAGGACCGTGTTTTGAGAACCTAGTACAGTTGTACTTTACTACCCGTGGTGGTTCATCTTGAATTTGAGAGATACTCTCTTGGTCTGTAGCTAATTTCCCCTTAAGACTAACGCCATCGCCTAGAGTTACCGAGCATGTTCTCGGTTTTGGTATTGTAGCTTTGTGCTTTGCACCGGTGCTAGTTCTTTGCAATATATAACTATATGAATTGCATGTCGTGGATGTCCTTAGAAATAGAGGAAACTCTGCCGAAATTCTTTTGAGGGCATGTTTTCTTTTCGAAGTTATGGGGTAATATTCCAAGCGTTGTGTCGTTTGGGGTGTTACAGTTGGTATCAGAGCGGGCTTTAGGTCCTGGTGTATCTATATGGGATAACAGCCTAACTTAGTTATGAATTTAGGATTGATTAAAATTTTGACTATAGAGTGAACAACATTAAAATTGACACACTGATGCACAATAGGATGGGTCGGGCCATGCATTGCATTACGCTTAAGTTTATGCTTTCCCTTCATGTTGACATACTTGTTGGCATATGATCATGACTTTTGGTTGATATTTAATTATGTTACTTATAGCTATGCTGAGGGGTAGAGGTCGTGGTCGTGGTCCTCATGGTCGTGGTTGTGGAGTACGCAACAATCAGGAAGAACTTTATGCGGAAAGTGAGCATAGCCATCATGGAGAAGAACTTGCAAGAGAATCTGCTAATAGCGGTGGGCACAATGATCGAGGGATGATCCTAAAAGATTGGATATGTTTGAAAGCTGATTGCTTTGATGGAACTGGGACGCCAATGGATGCAGCATCATGGTTGAATACCATGGAGAAATATATGGATGCTATGGAGTTGACTTCGCAAAAGAGAGCCCAATTTGTGCGCTTCAACCTTAAGAATCTTGCTGATGATTGGTGGACAGGAGTCCGTGCTGCTCATATTCCTATCTATGGGCAACCCACCTGGGAGTTTTTTGTGCAACAATTCACCGCAAAGTATTATCCAGACTCATTCAAGGAGGAAATGTCGGTGAAGTTGAACTACATTAAGCAAGGGAAGTTGACTGTGGATGAGTATGAGGCAGAATTTAGTAAGATGGTACTCTTTGTGGATCGGGTGAAGTGTAATGAGGCGGAGAAGGCTAAGGCATTCTTTAGAGGGCTGAATTCAAAGTATAGAGAAGTGATGGGAGCAAACCCCCCTACAGATTACTACCTAACAATGGTTAGGCAGGCTAGAGGGATGGAGTTGGAGGTCCGCCTCACAGAAGCCCAGGAGAATCGTGCTGGAGGTTCTGGTGGCACGGGTGGCGACTCAAAGGTGAGTTACCGCGGTGGAAGTGGGTCTACCCCTCGACCTCCTTCCACGAAGTTCAAAGGAAATTACCGTCCGCAACAAACAACAAAGTTCAAGCAGTCAAGGTCTCAGTATTCTTCGGTGCCCCGTCCTTCTTCATCAGCTCCATCTTTTCGCCCGGTGCCAGGGCAAGGCATGATTTGTTTCAAGTGTGGTGAAGGGCACCGTGCTTTTGAGTGTTCCTGGACTGGGAAATGCCACCATTGCAATCGTGAGGGTCATAAGGGACTGGTATGTCGTCAAAACCCCGCCAGCATTATCAAGTGGGAGCCGATGCCTGTTGGCACTACTCCTGCATCATCTCGGGGATCTATGCATGTGATAGTAGCTGCCACTACTACTCCCCAACTTCCACCAGCTGGTGTGCCACCTCCTGGCTACGTTTGGCAGGCTGTTTCGATGGCTTCATCCCATTTTCCTGCATTGACAGTTCCACTTCAGCTACCTGCACCGTCACAACAGGGTGTTGGGTCTTCCTCTGTTCCACCACAGCCTGGAGTTTACGCCATGCCCACTAGTGCTTCTTTGGGACGACCGGATGTCATGACAGGTATACTCCCAGTTGACTCACATGATGCACTTGTCCTTTTTGATTCTGGAGCTACTTATTCGTTTGTGTCGTCGGAATTTGCAAATAAGGCCAACTTATCTAGGCAACAAATTACTCAGTCAGTGGTTGTTAGTTCTCCTGGTGGTCCAATCTCTTCATCCACAGTTTGTCCCGGGTGTGTGATATCTGTAGATGATGAGGATTTTATAGCCAATCTTATGGTTATTCCACTAAAGCCTTTCGATGTCATTCTTGGCATGGATTGGCTACATCGATATCATGCTTTTGGAGGACCATCTCACATCAGGCCCCATCTGGCGAGGAGTTGATTTTTCAGGGAGATGCTCCTCTACACTCTCTACTTGTCCTAGCTAGCTTGTTCCCTGGCCAACGAGCAGTCAAGACCGGCTTACTATGGGCCCTTGCCGAGACGCCGAATGCTATGTTATCAATTGAAGATATTCCAGTGGTATGTGATTATGCGGATGTTTTCCCTGATGAGTTGCCTGGTATGCCACCTGAGAGGGATGTTGACTTCTGCATTGATCTTATTCCTGGTACCCGACCTATCTCCATGTCCCCATATCGATTGGCACGCCCACTTCGAGAAGAATTAAAGAAACAGTTGGATGATATGTTATCCAAAGGGTTGATTCGGCGTAGTGTGTCACCCTGGGGAGCACCTGTGTTGTTCATACTTAAGAAGGATGGTAGTTGGCGAATGTGTGTGGACTATCGTGCCCTTAATGTCGTGACTATCAAGAATAAGTATCCTTTACCCTGCATTCAAGATTTGTTTGATCAACTAAAGGGAGCTAAGGTGTTCTCCAAGATTGATCTACAGTCTGGCTATAATCAAATTCGCGTGCGTGAACAAGATATTGAAAAGACTGCTTTCTCCACTAGGTATGGGCATTATGAATTCAAAGTTATGTCCTTTGGACTAACCAATGCCCCTGCTATCTTCATGGAGACGATGAATAGTATGCTGCATATGTTCCTTGATGACTTTGTGGTTGTTTTCATCGACGACATCCTTATCTATTCAAAGACGGAGGAAGATCATGAGCGCCACTTGAGGCTTGTTCTTGAAACCCTGAGGAAGAATAAATTTTATGCGAGGCTAAAGAAATGTGAATTTTGGCTTTCTGAAGTGGCTTTTCTAGGACATGTTATCAACCAAGAAGGAATCTCAGTTGATCCTAGTAAAGTTTCTACAGTTGTAGAGTGGCCAAGACCGTCTAATGTCAAAGAAGTAAGAAGTTTCTTGGGTTTAGCTGGTTACTATCGGAGGTTTGCGAAAGATTTCTCTATTATCGCCAAGCCAATGACCAATCTAACACAAAAGGATGTGAAATTTCAGTGGGATGCTGAATGTGAGAATAGTTTCTCAACGCTAAAGAATAGATTGGTAACCGCGCCTGTTCTCACTCAACCTGAACCTGGGAAACGCTTCACAGTGTACTCTGATGCTTCTCGGGTTGGTCTTGGGTGCGTTCTCATGCAAGATGGCAAAGTAATTTCCTATGCTTCTAGGCAACTGAAAAAGCATGAGCAGAACTACCCTACACACGATCTAGAGCTTGCGGCTGTGGTCTTTGCACTCAAGATATGGAGGCCCTATCTTTACGGAGAATCTTGTGAGATTTTTACTGATCATAAGAGTCTCAAATATATCTTCACTCAAAAGGAGCTAAACTTAAGGCAAAGACGATGGTTAGAATTGATAAAGGACTATGACCTCTCAATCCAGTACCACCCTGGCAAAGCAAATGTGGTTGCGGATGCTCTTAGCCGCAAGATTGTCCCTCCCACTTTAGGTTACCACATTGCTGATTTTGAGCGGATGGGCATCTCATATTGTTTTGTCGGTGTAGCACATGAGGAGACACAATTCATTCTTCAGTCAGCTATCCCAGACATAGTGAGGGAAGCACAACAGAATGACCGGTTGTTGCAGGTGAGGTAAAACCGGAGATTTCACTCTAGATGGGACTGGCTCGATTCGGTTTCGCGGCCGCCTTTGTGTGCCACAAAAGTCTCATGTTAAGGAGGATATTCTAAGAGAAGCACATCGTACCCCATACACAGTTCATCCTGGAGAGACAAAGATGTATCAAGACTTGAAGAAGACTTATTGGTGGAAAAGGATGAAAGTTGATGTGGCAAAGTATGTGGCTTCTTGTGGGGTATGTCAGCTCGTGAAGGCTGAGCATAAGAGACCCGCGGGTTTGTTGCAGTCCTTAGAGGTTCCAGAGTGGCCATGGGATGACGTCGCCATGGATTTTGTTGTTGGCCTACCTCGCACCCGAAGGGGAAAGGATGCAATCAGGGTGGTGGTGGACCGACTTACCAAAGTGGCTCATTTTATTCCTATCCGTACCACAGACTCGGCAAGTGACTTGGCACCGGTATATGTGCGTGAGATAGTAAGATTGCACGGAGTTCCAAAAATTATTACTTCTGATAGAGATGCCAAGTTTGTATCAAGGTTCTGGGAGAGCTGGCAGAGTGCAATGGGTACACAGTTGAGGATTAGCACGATATTTCATCCCCAAACAGATGGTCAGTCAGAGCGTACCATCCAAACTTTAGAAGATATGTTGCGGTGTTGTATCCTATCGTGGCAAGGGAGCTGGGAGGATCATCTGCCACTTGTGGAGTTTGCTTACAATAATAGTTATCAATCTAGCATTCGGATGGCACCTTATGAGGCCTTGTATGGAAGAAAGTGTAGGTCTCCAGTATGTTGGAATGCAGTGGGCGAGAAGGCAGTGTTGGGACCAGATTGGGTTCAACGAACTACAGACAGAATAGCTGAAATTAGACACCATATGCTAGCAGCCCAGAGTAGGCAAAAGAGCTATGCCGACCCCAAAAGGCGGAATGTGGAGTTTCAGGAAGGAGAAGAGGTACTTCTGAGAGTCTCACCAACCAAGGGTGTTATCAGGTTCAATATCAAAGGAAAGCTTAGCCCACGGTACATTGGACCCTTCTTAATAGTGGCACGAGTAGGGAAACTAGCCTATCGTCTTGAGTTGCCCGAGTCAATGAAAGGTGTGCATAACGTATTCCATGTATCCATGCTACGTAAGTACTTCCGAGATCTCGAACGACAATTGACTGTGGAGCCGATTACAATTGAGCAAGATCTTACCTTTGAGGTTCGCCCTGTGAGGATATTGGAAGAGTCAGAGAGTGTTGAGGAATAAGACGCTCAAGTATGTGAAGGTTCTCTGGTCGCAACAATCCGAGCGTGAGGCGACTTGGGAGCTTGAGTCGCGCATGTGGGAGAAGTATCCGGAATTGTTCGAGACCGGTACGTGGTGTATGGTTTTCTTTCCATTTCTTAGTTATCAGCTATGCCCGCTTTCTGAGTAGTAATGTGGTGAAGAATTCGAGGTCGAGTTCTGCTTAAGGGGGTGATAATGTAATGCCCCAGATTTCTTTTACTAATTGATTGTGCCTATATGCTTAAATATATAGATGAATAAGGTAAAGTCGATATTTGTAGACCATGATATAAAATAGGAAAAGGAAAATGATAGAGACAGAGAGAGAGACTATGGGAAATAAATGGAAGAGGCAAAAGGAAAGAAATGAAAAAGGGTGCATGTTGGCATTTGAACCTTGGACCTCTCAGTAGTAGGTTGAATACCAGTTGGCCTATGTGGTGCTTTTGACTAAATAGCAGATTTTAGCTCTTTAAGCCTTCTTAAACGAGAGGAAAGAAATCCTATATGGGCTGAAGGCCCAGTCAGACTCGGCGTAGCTATCGGTCGCCCCTTGCGCCGCTGTACGCTGCGCCCAAATCCTGTTTCTCCCCTATTACCCCTCACCAAAGCCTTCCTCTGGTCTTCACAACAGAGGCTGCTGCCGTCGCTGCTGCTGGTGGTGGTTGTCGCTGCCATGAGCCACTAGGTTGCTGCTCTCCCCGACGCATCTCCTCTCCGTGGTCGTTGCCGAGCAGTGATGGCTGCTGGGCGTCGTGTCGCTAGCAGTACGTCCCAGTTCTCCATTTCTACGGTGCCTCCTAGGTCATAATTAGGGATTTGGGTAGCAGTTGATGGTTTAGAACTAGATTCAAGATTTGGAGAGGGATTCCTGAACCGATTTGCAAATTCGTTGGTGATCTCCATGCGTTTACCTATTTGGTATTGACACCCAGGCTGGACCTTCTCTATGTTAGTTCCTTTGATTAACCAAATCAATTGGGGATGATAGCCCATTTATATTGTTGCGAGGTGTTGATTGCTTCCAAGTAAAATCTGGAGCGTTGGGTGTCTCTCCCTGTAAACTGAACTTGGTTCGGTTAAATACTGCACAAAAACTGCACTGTCAGATCTGGATAGCCAGCTTCTAGGTGAAAAACGGGAAAGTTAAGCTTAGAATTTTGAGCTGGGCTCTACATATGATTTGTAAAGCATGTTCTAAGGTTTCCGTAGAGTACTTATTTGCTTCGTTTGGATGTATGGTTTGAGAGCAGCCGTCTACTTGGTTTGCTGGCCAGAAATATAGTTTTCTGCGTACAGTAATTTCATTTGGGAGATTAGGACCTGTTAGATGTGGAATTAAAATAAAGTTACAACATGATATTTGTAGATGTTGTTCTGTAGATGATTAAACACATATCATTTATTATATTTCGTTTGGTATATTAGATCCTATGAAGTTATCAAGGTGGGCTGTACTATGTTGGACAGAATTTTAATATATGGACTTGTGTAGAGGAACAAGTACATATTCTCAGATTTCGGCAATGTTGATTGATATGTACTGGGGTCTTATGTGTAGGAGCGAAGCAGAATCATATATGCTTAGAAGTTAAGTTCATGTTTTAGTATTGGTTGTGATATATGCCTGTTTACAGGTGTTGGTACTTCTGGTTCAGGATCCTTTAACCCACAAGTTGTGCCCCGCGGTTGAGGCAAGTTCATGACAGGATAATGACGTTGCATATCCTCTGCACTTCTTTTGTATCTTGATATTCGCCCATGTCAATGATGTTTATTGTGATGGAGATGACGATGAAAAAGACATGTTGATTCAAGTTCTTTGCTTGCATTTGCATATTTGCATTTATGATGATCGTGAAAGAAAGAGTTCCCTACCTTGGGTAGGCACTTTGAGACCTCCATTGTTGGGTTGCGACCTACTTTGGAGGCAACGTCCACGCGTTGGAGTGAGTGGATGTCGACGGGCGTCCACTCAAGCGATACTGGTATACGCAATGAAATGAGATGAGCATGTAGGCATGTAGGGCATGAATACAAGTGTTGAGCGCTGATGAGTGTATGGTGCTTAATAGAGTTTTGGTATCTTGACATGTGTAATGTTTCTTATTCATGTATGTACTTGCTGAGTCTTTGTACTCATCCTTGTTGTTTATTTGTTTTAGGTAAATCCTGAGGACGACATGCATGGGAGTCTTGGGAGTAGCATCTTCACCGTTTTCACTTCACGGAACTTACACCTATTGTCCTTTAGGACCGTGTTTTGAGAACCTAGTACAGTTGTACTTTACTACCCGTGGTGGTCCATCTTGAATTTGAGAGATACTCTCTTGGTCTGTAGCTAATTTCCCCTTAAGACTAGCGTCATCGCCTAGAGTTACCGAGCATGTTCTCGGTTTTGGTATTGTAGCTTTGTGCTTTGCACCGGTGCTAGTTCTTTGCAATATATAACTATATGAATTACATGTCGTGGATGTCCTTCGAAATAGAGGAAACTTTGCCGAAATTCTTTTGAGGGCATGTTTTCTTTTCGAAGTTGTTATGCGGTAATATTCCAAGCGTTGTGTCGTTTGGGGTGTTACAACAATGTCATGCACACATCACTTCATGGTGGGTTCAATGGCAAACCCTCCCCCTTTCCAGATTGTAATCCAGAGGAAAATGTCTGTTCTGAGGTGGATTCAGACGCAGCTGACCACTTCTATTTACCTCCAAGGTGTTTTCTCTACCTTGGCATGATCATGTTAGTCATATCATGCATATGTTGCCTTGTAGTGCCTACTTTTGACATTATATATGTCATCTGCTTAGTTTAGACATGTTCTGTAATGCCACCTATTTAGTTTCTATATCGTATAGGGGAATTATGTAGTCTCATGTCTTTTAGCCAGCCATAATATATGTGAAATGTGCAATGCCATCCTGTTTAACTAGGCATCATATATTTGAATGATATCTTGCCCATACTTTTCTTCATTACATTTCCATTTGTCGACAATGTTTGTACATTAAACTACTCTTCTCGCGAATCAGCCATTTGGGTGGCAGATGGAAAAATCTGGAGTGAAAACAAGGACTTCAGAGCTGACAATGCTACTTGTCAAAGCAGATCTCTTGTTGGGTCCCGATAGCTCCTCGGAGATGGATTCAGAGACAGATGACCAGTCCTATTCCCCCCACCGAGGTGTATGCTATAACTTGGGATTTAACTTGGCATGGTTATACTGCGCATATCATGTATATGGTGTCTTGCATTGCATAGTTTAGACATCATATACAAAATATTCAACACCATGTTCTTAGTTTAGACATCATATCGAATGCTCTCTGTTTAGCATATAAATCACATATGTGAATTAAATCATGCGATCCTGATTACTTAGATAACATGTATGTGAATTATGTCATGTGATCCTGTTTAGTTATTCATCATATCTTTGAATTATGTTGTGCTATGTTATCCATTTTAGATAGACATCATATATGTGAAATTATGTCATGCTATCCGTTTTAGTTAAACAATATACATGTCAACTATTTATTAATGCCCTCTTTTTCCACACTATCTATTGCATCTGTCTCTCATACAATGTATATACATTCAACTATCTTTCCTGTTTATCGGCCATTTGAATTGGAGCGGGTGATGCCAGTATCTAGCGGAGTAAAAACATGGTCTTCAAATAAAACAGTGCTACCTCTTGGTGGAGATAGCACCCCGGTTGTACATGCACGAGAACCAGCCCTACCACAGATAACCCAGACTCTCGCAGATTACCCCTACTGCGATGGTCAGAGAACCAGCTTCACCCAATCTAACCCCAACCCCAGCAGATAGTAACCCAGTTCTTGTTGACACAGCACCATCTCCACCACAGAGCTCCCAAACAAGAGCAGTTAGTAAGGCAGCTCCAGTGCCCAAAGGGCCAGTACTACGTATCATGGTGAATCCCAACTCCACTAGTTAGTACGCCTATTCCTCTGGAGGAAGCACAACCAGCCAGTCGTAGTTTAGCATCTATCGCATTTGATGTTGTTAAATCCTATGTGCGTATCTTCCCATCTTGGAAATATTATACTGAAGATGAAGGAAAATGCTAGTTGCAAGTGTTTGTCCAGGAGTTATGTGTAAGTAATATTATTCATGGCAATTACTTTGCTTTGTCCTATACATTCTACCTCCATGATGGTTATAATACAACAAATTTTCTCATTTTTCTCTATAAAGGACCGATTTGAAAACTCAGGATGAGGTAACCTGTGCTAATACCTCTGCTATCTTCAAGAATGCTTGGTGGTAGTATCGGAATTACCTGAAGAAAACGTACTTCACTGGCAAAGAAACTCATCAAATTCCCTTACGTTCTCCTGAGACACATTTACTGGACGATGACTGGGAACGCCTTGTTCTGTACTGGTCCCGAACCAAGAACATGGTAAAGTCTATGAGCTCATTTTTTAAAGTACGGTATTCTTGTGTCTTACTGTAGTCTGTTCATGTAGAACAAGTGCTTAAACCTGAAGAACAACTGTTCTAATTTAAGATTCCATTGATATCGTGCATACTGCTTTACTCTTCTATCACTGTATTTACTCATACAAACTTATTTTTAAATTGAAGGATCCAAACGAAACTCCAATGGCATAGTAGGTATGTTCACACATGTTTCTTTAACAGGTTTGCTCTTATCAATAGCTCTGTTGATTTCAATTTCAATTGTGTACACAGTTGACTTCTCATATCATGCACATTACTAGCATCACAACAGAGCCAATAGTGTTGTTGTACATATAGATCCATGGTACCCATCTGAAATCTTGTTATGCATTGTAGTTTCCCATGCTTTGTATTCTTTCAGTGTTACTTTGTCTTGAACTGATATGATTTGAACCGTGTCTCTATTTTGATTTGGCAAGACAATGCAGTGACCATAGGACATAGATATATGTTTGTTTGATGCTTTTATTATGTACTAGTACTTGGCGATAGAAGACTTGGTAGTTTAATCCTGTCCACCTTACTAATGAACTGGTTCACCGAAATGAGTTTCATATACTAGTACATGTTAAACTTGTTACGTGTCTGCTTGTTTCTTCTTTTAGAATGTTGACCGAATATTGGGGAAGAGTGCCTTATTAAGCAATGGTAAAGGAAGTAATGCAGATAAGGTTTAGGATAGTGAGATACCCTTGTTGGTCTCCAACAAAGCTGATAAAACAGCTAAGGAAGACTATCTTGAAGACAGTGAGACAACACCAAAGTTCTGTCTTGGTTTAGTGTTCGAGTTACTGGCCACTACCTCTTACACAAGCTATTAAAACTCACTGTCTGAATCAGTCGGTTTCTTGAGTCTCAACTACAAGCTGAAAGACATCGATCAATTGTGCTACGACAAGAAGCAGAAGGACTGCGAAAGTCCCTAGAGCATTTAGATGCATACTTTCTGGTGCAACAGCAAGCGTTGGAGGATTTTAGCGCCAAATAGGACAAAGCTAATACGCTTGCTAAGCTTATTGCCAGCATGGTGGATACCTAGGATTACGCTTCTTGAGCTCTTCTGAAGTTGTTTCAGTTATGCTCTTGTTTTGCTGTCGTGTTTATTTGCACTTGTGGCCAATTTTGACGGCCAGTGTATGTAATATGCTACTCCGTTCCCTATATTTGCACTGGTGGCGAACTTTGATGCCAAGTGGATGTAACATGTGTAATAGATGTAATAGGCTGGCGTTTGTTGCTTGATTATTTATTTCCTTACTGTCTTGTTTAGTTGTTTGCTAGTTGTCACTGCAGTTCTTTTTCTGAGTTTTTCTAGTGGCGACAATAACCTATTTTTGGTAACTAGTCCACAATAATCATGGCAACACACGCATTGTTGTAACCATGGGCCTCCTGCGGGCCGTAGTATCCATGGGCCTTCTACGGGTCGTAGGACCCATGGGCCTTCTACGGGCCGTAGGATCCATGGGCCTTCTACGGGCCGTAGGATCCATGGGCCTCCTGTGGGCCGTAGGATCCATGGGCCTTCTACAGGTCGTATGATAAATGGGCCTTATACGGGCCGTAGGGTCCATTGGTCTTCTACGGGTCGTATGATCCATGGGCCTTCTACGGGGCGTATAATCATTTCGCCAAACATGGGGCATACTATTCGTGGACCATAATGGGCTGTTAATAGGCCGTATTTGATAACGCTATGAAAACAGCCCAACAGGTTAACGGGCCACAAACGGGCCCAATGTAACCACGGGCTGAATTTGGCCCACAAACGGAACAGGCGGGTAACAGACCGTAACTAATCGAATTCTAGAAATGAGCCCAAGAATAAATGGGCCCTTAGAAGGCTAAAAGTTAACACGACTGTAAACGGCGGACGGAATAATGGGCCGTTAATGGGTATAAAGCGATACACTGTTCATTATGGGCCAGTTTCATCTCGGGGCTTTATTGGGCCTAGAGTTACGAAGGGCCTCATATGGGCCGAAAGACATCATGGGCCATACATGGGCCGGAAGTAACAACGGGCTGGAATCATATTGGACGGCCCAGATGAAGCTACTAGCTTAATTCCGATAGGTCGTAACGGGCCGGGAGTTAGCGGGCCGTAAATGCGCGATATACGAACAGGTCGTTAACAGGCTTTCCATGGGCCGAGCCGTTACCTTTTGACCAAGTCAAACGGGGCGGCCTTTTCATCAGAATGGGCCTTTGTTGGGCCGTGCCATGTGTCGACGTATCATAGGCGCCCCATGTCCAATGAGTGGATGACATCTGTCCCAACGGTGAGCCAACACGTGTTTCCTCTGGCCAATGAGAATTTTACATGTGGAAAATCACCATTGGTCCGGACTGTTAACGGGTTATCGGATCCAAAACTGGACCCGATAGCCTAACGGCGACCTATTATGGTGGATGCCACATGTCGGTCACCCTTGACGAAAACACTTCTATGATGCGCGATTTATCGTCATGGAAGTGGACACTTCCGTGATGATAATTTTGGTAATGTCATGGAACACTTCTACGACAGCACAAGTATGACTATCTTGATTCTGTCATAAAACTGTCATGGATGTACATGCATGACAGAAAACGTGACCTACTGTGACAAACATGTATCATCACGGAAGTGTCTTTTTTTGTAGTGTCTGTCGGTGTGACCGAGTGGAACAACTTGGTGGCACCGAGATGCAGAATCGCAAGCGGTTGCTGCAACTCGGTGTGACCGAAGGGTTCAAATTGGTTGCACCGAGATTAAAACCTAGATCAACTTATTAATGAACTCTGTATGACCGAATGGAATTGATCTGCCAGGCCGAAATGCACTAAGAGGTTTTGGAAATTAAGCCCTTGACAAATCAGTGACTCCGAGTGCTCCTCACCTGGAGGGTCCGAATTCGACTTGTTCAAACTTTGTGATGTAGCATGAATAGAGTTTGAGATGAGAAAAGCATAGATAGCTAGAGGGAGTTCTTAGGAATTCTTGTCCGTCCATTTGGCAAAAAGAAAAGCCAAACAAACAAAGCAACAAATGGGTGCCCTCGAATGAGAAAAATATGCAACCAACATGCTCACACAATAAGATAGCAAATGAAATATGTGGCAACGCATGCGCAAACACTCTAGCATCTATCAAGCAATTGGCAATGACTAGGTCATCTATATATGAGTATATTGACTGAGGAGTCAAATGAGAACATTTGATCGTAGGTCATACTCATCGTTTAAGCACAAGTGGGGTTACCACTTTTACATAAAGCATTGTTGTGTTCACACCATTAGAGTTGCTTCAGCTCAATATTTGGAGCAAAGCTCCCCTAGATGTGATATCCCCCCTAAGAGGGATGAACTAACCTAGGCTTTTGTCGATGATGACTTCATGTAGGTGTTGAAGATGTAGGTGCTCAATGTTGATGTAGATCATTTGGAGCAATCAATTGGAGTGAGTTGCACTTTCAATACCTACATGGGTTAGTCCCACAAGGAACACGCAAGGATAACCATAGACATAGAGTGAAATTCACACATGATGTTTTCCATGAAAGCATTAGGTTACCTTGTCCCTTGTCTTATCAACAAGAGCGTTTGTGACTCCATGAACTAGTGCAAGATGTGAAAGTTGATTGCACTTGTCCTTGCCAAATGAATATGAGTGAAGTATGTTGGCGGAGTCACCCTCAAGAACTCTCTAGTTCTTCTTCTTCTTCTTCAGGATCCACATCATCTTGATGGGAACCCTTGGAGTTGTAGTCATACTTGATGAATTTGAACTTGATGTAGTCTTGGGAACCAACTTGACCAAGGCCTTGGGAGCTTCTTCAAATGAATCAATCTCCTCTTGAAGCTTGTCCTTGCCTTTTAGCTTGTGGTCTTGTGGTGGAAGATCATCTTGAGCTTGTGTTCCTTTGAAAGAAGTGGGATCATACTTCTCTTCTTGAGGAACAAACTTCATCTTGGGGTATTGATCTTCTTCCCACTCAACTCCATTGGCATTGAACTTGCATTCAAAACCAACACCTTGATTCTTCCGGTGCCTTCCTTGCTTGTGTACAATTTCCTCAAATTGCTTACTCATGGCAAGGCTCTTGTAAACACATTTCTCTATAATTCCCTTCAATAAGTTGTTTTCTTGCTCAAGTGTAACTTGGCTAAGAGAATCATTAGTGGAATCAAGAGAACTACTAGAAGCAACAATATTGGATTTAACATGACTATTGTTACTACTAGAAGAAGAATCTTTCTTGCTCTTGTTGCTAGATTTTACTTGTGGGATGTAAGTAGACAAGAGTAAACGCTTGGCAATGTAAGAGGAACTTTTCTTACGAAGATCATCATTGATTGCTTTTAGAAACGCATGCTCTTACTCTAGATTGAGCTTTTCGAAGTGTAGCTTATCATGAGTCTTTAAAAGATCTCGATGATCCTCTAAGGTAGTTTCATGAGCTAACTTAAGAGTGTTTAGTTCTTTAGTTAGACGCTCAATCTCCTTCTTATCATCGTCATTCATTTTATCTTGATTAGCATGATTAATAGCAATTTTATCATAGTTCTCATCACTAGAGTTGTCAACAAGTAAATCATCATCACCTAGCAAATTATATTCATCACTATTGAAATCAACATACTCGGGATGTGATACCTTGGGGCCTTTAGCCATGAAGCATCTTCCAATCCCTTCATTTGGTGAATCAAATATGTCGTAGGAGTTGGATGACACAAGTGCAAGACCGGAAACACCTTCATCTTGAGTATATTGAGAGTCAGAGTGATAGCTTATCTCGGAGTGGTTGTCGGAGTCGGAACCGGATACCCATTCACCAACATGAGCTTGATGTCTTTGTCTTGTGTAGCTCCTTGATGACTTGTCGTTTCATTGTGAATCCTTGCTTCTACGAGAGAATATTCATTCATAATGATCATCTCTACTCCTTCTTTCTCTTGGAGGTGATTCTTATCTTTTGCTTCTCCTTTTAGGTGAATCTTCTCTTCTCTTGTAGGGAGCCGTACACTCACTAGAGTAGTGTCCGGGTCTTCCGCAATTGTAGCAATTGTGATCACGACTATAAGATCTTTTGTCATCGTAGGACCTTGACTTGGAAATTCTCTATTTGCTTGTACTCTTGTAGAACTTGAAATTCCTCACCATTAGGCTCAATTCCTCATTGAGGACTTGTTTTTCACTTGATGTTGTAGGAGCATCACATGAAGCTTTGTAAGCACCACTAGACTTGTTGTGAAGCTCTTCCTTATCCTTGAGTGACATCTCATGAGCAACAATTCTACCCATGACTTCCGTTGGCTTGAGATCTTTGGAATTGGGCATCATCTGGATCAATGTGCACACGGTATCATACTTTCCATCCAAGGCTCTTAGGATCTTCTTGATGATGAATCTGTCGGTCATCGCTTCACTTCCTAAGCCGGCAATCTCATTTGTGATGAGAGCAAGCCTATAGTACATTTCAGCGACACCTTCACCATCCTTCATTTTGAACTTGTCAAGTTGACTTTGAAGCACATCCAAATTGGATTCCTTGACAGACTCAGTACCTTCGTGCATATCAATCAAAGTATCCCAAATTTCCTTTGCATTCTCAAGACGGCGGATTTTGTTGAATTCTTCGGGGCACAATCCGTTGAAGAGGATATCGCAAGCTTGAGCATTGTATTGCAACATCTTCAATTCTTTCGCGGTTGCTTCACGATTTGGTTCTCTTCCATCAAAGAATTCACCTTGCAAGCCAATACACACAATAGCACAAACGGCGGGGTTATGTCCAAGAATATGCACTTTCATCTTATGCTTCCAACTAACAAAAATAGTACCATCAAAGTAAGGACCTCTACGGTGGTAATTTCCCTCACTAGACGCCATACTCTCCTAGGTTGTGAAACCAAGGCTATGATCACCAAAGCTATGGAAATCAAGGTAAATGGAGACTAAATCTCTGATACCACTTGTAGGATCGAAAGTAGGTCTAGAGGGGGTGATCAGACTACTTGACCAAATAAAATCTAGCCTTTTCCAAATTTTAAGTCTTGGCAGATTTTAACTACTTAGCACAAGTCAAGCAATCAACCTACACATGAAATTCTAAGAGTATAGCAGCGGAATGTAAAACATTGCATATGAAGGTAAAGGGAGGGGTTTGGAAAGGCAAACGCAATGTAGACACGGAGATTTTTGGCGTGGTTCCGACAGGTGGTGCTATCGTACATCCACGTTGATGGAGACTTCAACCCATGAACGGTAATGGTTGCACGTGTCCACGAAGAGCTCCACCCACGAAGGGTCCAGGAAGAAGCAACCTTGTCTATCCCACCATGGCCATCGCCCACGAAGGACTTGCCTCACTTGGGTAGATCTTCACGAAGTAGGCGATCTCCTTGCCCTTACAAACTCCTTGGTTCAACTCCACAATCTTGACGGAGGCTCCCAAGTGACACCTAACCAATCTAGGAGACGCCACCCTCCAAAAGGTAATAGATGGTGTGTTGATGATGAACGCCTTGCTCTTGGGCTTCAAATGATAGTCTCCCCAATACTCAACTCTCTCTCACAGATTTGGCAATGGTGGAAAGATGATTTGAGTGGAAAGCAACTTGGGGAAGGCTAGAGATCAAGATTCTTGTGGTTGGATTGGAATGTCTAGGTCTCAACACATGAGTAGGTGGTTCTCTCCCAGAAAATAAATGCTGGAAGTGTAGGCACATTCTGATGGATCTCTCTTAAATAGAGAGGAGGGTGTAGGGGTATAACCGTTACACACATAAGACCCAACTCGGTCAGACCGAATGTATGAACTCGGTGAGACTGACTCAGTTCAAAATGTGAACGTTAGGGTTTTCGGTGGGACCGGCATGATCAACTCGGTGGGACCAATGAGCAAGGGTTAGGGCAAACTTGATCTCGGTTTGATCGATTATTTCAACTCGATGGGACCGATTTCAGTAATGAGCAAACAGAGGGTTGGTCATGCAAACTTGGTGGAACCGATCGCTCCTTTCGGTGAGACGAAACATTACAAAAGAGAAACAGAGAGTTTGCACTGCGAACTCGAAGGGACCGATTGTTCATTTCGATGGGACCGAAACGTTGCGAAGGGAAACAGAGAGTTTGCAGTCCCATCTTGGTGAGGCCGAGATCCCTATCGGTGAGACCGGACTGATTAGGGTTTCTGGCCATGTCTATGTCAAGTGAACTCGGTGGCGCCGGATAAATCAAATCGGTGGGGCCGAGTTTCACTTCAGGTTTAGCACATATTTGGATTTGAGAAAAATGGTTGAGGGCTTTGGAGCATATCACTAAGCATTTTGAGCAGGTAGACCATAAAGCAATACCTCATCCCCTTTTAATAGTATTGGCTTCCCTATGGACTCAATGTGATCTTGGATCACTAAAATAGAAATGAAGAGTCTTGAGCTTTTGCCAATATTTGTCCTTAGCATTTTGAGGGGTCCACATCTCTAGTCCATGCCATGCCAATCATTGAACTTTCTGAAATAATAAATTGAATGGATATTAATTCAATGAGCTATATGTTGTTATGAATTACCAAAACCACCTAGGGAATAGTTGCACTTTTAGGAGAGTTGCTGGTGATGATGATGACGATGATTTACCCCTCCGGGAGGGAAGTTCCCCCGGCAGAATTGCTCCGCCGGAGGGCAAAAGTGCTCCTGCCCAAGTTCCGCCTCGAGACGGCGGCGCTTCGTCCCGAAAGTCCTCTCCTCATTTTTCTAGGTCAAAATGACTTATATACCAGAAGATGGGCACCGGAGGTCAGATGGGCTGAGCACAACCCACCAGGGCGTGCCTGGGGGGCCTGGTGCGCCCTGGTGTCTTGTGCTCACCAGGTGGCCCCCTCCGGTAGTTATTTGCTCCGGTATTTTTCATATATTCCATAAAAATTCCTCATGAAGTTTCATCTCATTTGGAGTTGTGCAGAATAGGTAGCTTGACATAGCTTTTTCAGGTCCAGATTTCCAGGTGCCGGAATTCTCCCTCTTTGTGTGAACCTTGCATATTATGAGAGAAAAGGCATTAGAATTACTCCAAAAAGCATTATTATGCATAAAACATTATAAATAACAGTAGTAAACAAGATGCAAAATGGACATGTCATACATGTAGACCCGTGGTACCCATCTGAAATCTTGTTGTGTCGTGTATTTTCCCATGCTTTGTATTCTTTCAGTGTTGCTTTGTCTTGAACTGATATGATTTGAACCTTGTCTCTATTTTGATTTGGCAAGACAATGCAGTGACCATAGGACATAGATATATGTTTGTTTGATGCTTCTATTATGTAATACTTGGCAATATAAGACTTGGTAGTTTAATCATGTCCACCTTACTAATGAACTGGTTCACCGAAATGAGTTTCATATACTAGTACATGCTAAACATGTTATGTGTCTACTTGTTTCTTCTTTCAGAATGCTGACATAATATTGGGGAAGAGTGCCTTATTAAGCAATGGTAAAGGGAGTAATGCAGATAAGGTTCAGGATAGTAAGACATCCTTGTTGGTCTCCAACAAAGCTGATAAAATAGCTAAGGAAAACTATCTTGAAGACAGTGAGACAACCCCAAAGTCCTATCTTGGTTTAGTCTTCGAGTTACTGGCCACTACCGCTGGCAGAAGCTATTCAAACTCACTGTCTGAATCAGTTCAGTTTCTTCAGTCTCAACTACAAGCTGAAAGACATCGATCAGCTGTGCTGCGACAAGAAGCGAAAGCACTACGGAAGTCCCTGGAGCATTCAGATGCATACTTTCTAGTGCAACAGCAAGCGTTGGAGGATTTGAGCGCCAAACAGGACAAAGCTAATAAGCTTGCTAAGCTTATTGCCAGCATGGTGGATACCCAGGATAATGTTTCTTGAGCTCTTCTGAAGTTGTTTCAGTTATGGACTTGTTTTGCTGCCGCGTTTATTTGCACTGGTGGCTAATTTAGACGGCTAGTGTATGTAATATGCTGCTTTGTTCCCTATATTTGCACTGGTGGTGAACTTTGATGCATGTGGATGTAATATGTGTAATAGCCGTAATAGCCTAGCGTTAGTTCCTTGCTTATTTATTTCCTTATTTTCTTGTTCAGTTGTTTGCTTGTAGTCACTGCAGTTCTTTTTCTGTGTTTTTCTAGTGGCCACAATAAAATATTTTTATAACTAGGCCACAATAACCATGGCAACACACGGACTGTTGTAACCATGGTCCTACTACATGCTATATTGACCATGGGCCTCCTACGCGTCGTAGGATCCATGGGCCTTGTGCAGGTCGTAGGATCCATGGGCCTTATACGGGCCATATGATCCATGTGCCTTCTACAGGCCATAGCATCCATGGGCCTTCTACGGTCCGTATAATCATTTCGCCAAACATGGGTTGTACTATTTGTGGACCAATAACGGTCCGCAGATGGGCCTTAAACGGGCTAGAGTGGAAATCGTCTGTTTATGGCCCGACCATAATGGGCCATATTTGATGACTCTATGACAACAGACATTGGTTAACGGGCCACAAACGGGCCGACTGTAACCACGGGTTGAATTTGGCCCACAAGCAGAACAGGCCAGCAACGACCGTAACTAACCGAATTCTAGAAATGAGGCCACGACTAAATGGGCCCTTAGCAGGCCAAAAGTTAACACAATCTGGAAACGGCTGACGGAATAATGGGTCGTTAATGGGTATAAAGCGATACACTATTCATTATGGGCCAGTTTCATCTCGGGCCTTTAAAGGACCCAGAGTTACAAATGGCCTCCTATGGGCCGAAAGACGTCATGGGCCATACGTGGGCCGGAAGTTACAACGGGATGGAATCATATTGGATGGACCAGATGATGCTACTGGGCCAAATTCCGGTAGGGCGTAATGGGCTGTGAGTTAGCGGGCTGTTAATGGGCTATATGCGACTAGGCCGTTAACACGCTTTCCGTGGGCCAGCCAGCTACCTTTTGACCAAGTCAAACGGGCCGACCTTTTCACTGGAATGGGCCTCTGTTGGGCCGTGCCACATGTCGACGTATCATAGGCGCCTTCGGTCCATTGAGTGGACGACATCTGTCCCAACGGTGAGCCGACACGTGGTTCCTCTGGCCATTGAGAATTTTACACATGGAAAATCCCCATTGGTTCGGGCTGTTAACGGGTTATCGGATCCAAACCGGAAACCGATAGCTTCATAGCGACCTGTTACAGTGGATGTCACGTGTCGGTCACCCTTGACGAAAGCACTTCTATGACGCGCGATTTATCGTCATGGAAGTGGACACTTCCGTGATGATAATTTTTGTAATCTTGTGGAACACTTCTACGACAGCACATGTATGACTATCTTGATTCTGTCATAAAATCGTCATGGATGTACATGCATGACAGAAAACCTGACCTACTGTGACAAACACATATCATCAGGGAAGGGTATTTTTTGTAGTGTATTATAGTATCAATCTTGGATATTTTATATGTAATTATATGTCATTATATATCAGCTTTTGGGACTAACCTATTAACTTAGTGCCTAGTGTCAGTTGTTGTTTTTCGCCTGTTTTTGGTTTTCTAGAATATCAGTACCAAAGAAAGTCCAAATGCCACAAGACTTCTTGGAGATTTTTTTCTGGACATAAGAGACCCTGGAAGCTTCGGGAGAGGGCCAAAACATGAAGGAGGGGCCCATGAGGCACCAGGGCGCGCCTAGGGGGTGTGAGCACCATGGTGGCTCGTGGGGCCCACATTCACCCATTTGATTTAATTCTGTCTCTATAGATTCTCTAAAATCGAGAAACCAACAAAGATCCACCCAAAATACTTTTTCCGCCACCGCAAGCTTCTGTTCTCGAGAGACCCCATCTGGAGGCCTTTTCCTATACTCTGCCGGAGGGGGATCAAACACGGAGGTGCTCTACATCAACCTTGCTGCCCTTCCGATGATGTGCAAGTAGTTTACCACAGACCTACGGGTCCATATCTAGTATCTACATGGCTTCTTCTCTCTCTTTGATCTTCAATACAATGTTCTCCTCGATGTTCTTGGAGATCTATTCGATGTAATCACTTTTTGTGGTGTGTTTGTTGGGATCTGATTAATTGTGAGTTTATGATCGGATTGTCCATGAATATTATTTGAGCCTTCTCTGAACTCTTTTATGCATGATTATTAAAACTTTGTATTTCTCTCCGATCTATTGATTTGGTTTGGCCAACTAGATTGATTTTTCTTGCAATGGGAGAGGTGCTTTGTGATTGGTTCAATCTTGCGGTGATCTATATACCACTGAAAAAAGGGACAAGACGCATATTTGTATTGTTGCCATTAAGGATAAAATGATGGGGTTTATTCATGTGTGAGTTTACTTTGTGTACATAATGTCATCTTGCTTAAGGCGTTACTTCGATCTTTATGAACTTAATACTCTAGATGCATGTTGGATAGCGATCGATTTGTGGAGTAATAGTAGTAGATGCAGTCAGGAGCCGGTCTACTTGTCTCGGACGTGATGCCTATATACATGATCCTTGCATTGGATATCATCATGATTATTCGCTTTTCTATCAATTGCCAAACAGTAGTTTCTTTACCCATTGTATACTACCTTCATGAGAGAAGCCTCTAGTGAAAACTATGGCCCCCGGGTCTACTTTTCATCATATATAAAAATCAAAAATACCTTTCTGCAATTTCTATTTTACTTTATTTTATTTTGTGTTTTAATTATCTATGTATCATGATACGTCTCCAACGTATCTATAATTTTTGATTGCTCCATGCTATATTATCTACTGTTTTGGACATTATTGGGCTTTATTATCCACTTTTATATTATTTTTTGGGACTAGCCTATTAACCGCAGGCCCAGCCCAGAATTGCTGTTTTTTGCCTGTTTTAGGGTTTCGGAGAAAAGGAATATCAAACGGAGTCCAAACGGAATGAAACCTTCGGGAACATGATTTTCTCAATGAACAAGACCCAGGAGACTTGGACCCTACGTCGAGACACAAAAGAGAAGGCCACGAGGTAGGGGGGGCGCCTACCCCCACCCCCCCAGGCGCGCCCTCGACCCTCGTGGGCCCCCTGTTGCTCCACCGACGTACTCCCTCCTCCTATATATACCTACGTACCCCCAAATGATCAGATACGGAGCCAAAACCCTAATTCCACCACCGCAACTTTCTGTATCCATGAGATCCCATCTTGGGGCCTGTTCCGGAGCTCCGTCGGAGGGGGCATCGATCACGGAGGGCTTATACATCAACACCATAGCCCCTCCGATGAAGTGTGAGTAGTTCACCTTAGACCTATGGGTCCATAGTTATCTGCTAGATGGCTTCTTCTCTCTTTTTGGATCTCAATACAATGTTCTCCCCCTCTCTTGTGGAGAACTATTCGATGTAATCTTCTTTTTGCGGTGTGTTTATTGAGACCGATGAATTGTGGGTTTATGATCAAGTCTATCTATGAACAATATTTGAATCTTCTCTGGATTCTTTTATGTATGATTGGTTATCTTTGCAAGTCTCTTCGAATTATCAGTTTGGTTTGGCCTACTAGATTGATCTTTCTTGCAATGGGAGAGGTGCTTAGCTTTGGGTTCAATCTTGCGGTGTCCTTTCCCAGTGACAGTAGGGGCAGCAAGGCACGTATTGTATTGTTTCCATCAAGGATAACAAGATGGGATTTTCATCATATTGCATGAGTTTATCCCTCTACATCATGTCATCTTGCTTAAGGCGTCACTCTATTTTTAACTTAATACTCTAGATGCATGCTGGATAGCGGTCGATGAGTGGAGTAATAGTAGTAGATGCAGGCAGGAGTCGGTCTACTTGTCTCGGACGTGATGCCTATATACATGATCATGCCTAGATATTCTCATAACTATGCTCAATTTTGTCAATTGCTCAACAGTAATTTGTTCACCCACCGTAGAATACTTATTCTCTCGAGAGAAGCCACTAGTGAAACCTATGGCCCCGGGTCTATCTTCATCATATTAATCTCCTACTACTTAGTTATTTCCTTTGATTTTACTTTACTTTGCATCTTTATCATAAAAATACCAAAAATATTATCTTATCATATCTATCAGATCTCACTCTCGTAAGTGGCCGTGTAGGGATTGACAACCCCTTATCGCGTTGGTTGCGAGGATTTATTTGTTTTGTGCAGGTGCGAGGGACTGGCGCGTAGCCTCCTACTGGATTGATACCTTGGTTCTCAAACCTGAGGGAAATACTTATGCTACTTTGCTGCACCATCCCTTCCTCTTCAGGGAAAACCAACGCAGTGCTCAAGAGGTAGCAAAAAGGATTTCTGGCGCCGTTGCTCGGGAGTCTACGCAAAAGTCAACATACTAAGTACCCATCACATACCCTTTCTCCCGCATTACATTATTTGCCATTTGCCTCCCGTTTTCCTCTCCCCCACTTCACCCTTGCCGTTTTATTCGCCCTTCTTCTGTTTGTCTTTTTGTTTGCTTTTATGTCTTACTTGGCTCGTTTGCTCGTTTGGTTGGAATAGTTGTTTATTTATTACTAAACAGAGAACCTAAGATCTATGGATCCTCGTACGCTTGCTAATATTTTTAAGAGATCCGATTTTGATGGACCAATTGCTAGTGAGTTTTGTGCACTAGATTATCTTTATAAGGTTTTGCTTGAAATTCGTGAATCTAAAAAGTGTGATGAATTACCTTATGAAGCGATTCATGATAGATCTTTGAATAAAAAGCATGATTGCAATGATTTTATCATAAATTCTATTTATGTAAATTGTGCTAATAATATGCAAAGCCCTAAGCTTGGGGATGCTAGTTTTGCTATGTCCTCTACTTGTTGCAATGATCATGATTGGGGTGATTCTTCTTATGATCTTGAAAATTTATTTAAGCCCCATGATGAATATGAGATTGATAATAATGTTTGAAATAATATTGAAAGTGGGATTGGAAGAGTGTCAACTTTAGATCCCACATATTTGGATAATGTTCAATCTTATGAAGTTTTTGATAAAAGTGGGTTTGAAGAGGTCATGACTTTAGTTAATGTTAATCCCACTATTTTGAAAGAGTGTCAACTTTGCATGCATGTGGATCGTGTTGAAAATATGTTATGTTATAGCTATTTTGTTGAATTTGATTATGATCCTACATGTAATTATTATGAGAGAGGAAAATATGGTGGTAGAAATTTTCATGTTACTAAATTACCTCTCGTTATGTTGAGATTGCTATTGTTTCTTTCCGCTTCTTTGCATATGCTAGATTTTGCTTGCCTTGATAATTTGTTTGCCTATAAGATGCCTATGCATTGGAATTATGTTAGACTTAAGCATGTTTGTCACATGTTTTATGATGCTCTCCTTGTGCTTTAATTCTTGTCTTTTCATGTGAGCATCATTAAAATTGTCAATGCCTAGCTATAAGGCTTTAAAGAAAAGTGCTTGTTGGGAGACAACCCAATATTTATCCTTGCTTTTATTCAATAAATAATTTATCTAGCCTCTATTTTGGTTGTGTTTTTTGTGTTTAATTAGTGTTTGTGCCAAGTAGAACCGTTGGGAAGACTTGGGGAAAGTCTTGTTACACTTGCTGTAAAAAACAGAAACTTTAGCGCTCACGAGAACTGCTTCCATGTTTATTTGGAAAGTGAAATTTAGTTAATTCTTTTTGAAGATTATTAATAGATAAATTCCTCACGTCCAGAAATTTATTTTAGAATTTTTGGGGTTCCAGATCTTGTGCTAGCTACAGATTACTACAGATTGTTCTGTTTTTGACAGATTCTGTTTTTCGTGTGTTGTTTGCTTATTTTGATGAATCTATGGCTAGTAAAATAGTTTATAAACCATAGAGAAGTTGGAATACAGTAGTTTTAACACCAATATAAATAAAGAATGATTTCATTACAGTACCTTGAAGTGGTCTTTTGTTTTCTTTCGCTAACGGAGCTCACGAGATTTTCTACTTTGAGTTTTGTGTTGTGAAGTTTTCAAGTTTTGGGTAAAGATTTGATGGATTATGGAACAAGGAGTGGCAAGAGACTAAGCTTGGGGATGCCCATGGCACCCCCAAGATAATCTAAGGACACCTGTCGGTGTCAAAACCGGCGGATCTCGGGTAGGGGGTCCCGAACTGTGCGTCTAGGCCGGATGGTAACAGGAGACAGGGGACACTTTGTTTTACCCAGATTCGGGCCCTCTCGATGGAGGTAATACCCTACTCCTTCTTGATTAATATTGATGATATGGGTAGTACAAGAGTAGATCTACCACGAGATCAAGGAGGCTAAACCCTAGAAGCTAGCCTATGGTATGATTGTTGTGTATGGAGTTGATTGCCTACGGACTACAACCCTCCAGTTTATATAGACCCCGGATAGGGTTAGGGTTACATAGAGTCGGTTACAATGGTAGGAGATCTTGAATATCCGCATCGCCAAGCTTGCCTTCCACGCCAAGGAAAGTCCCATCCGGACACGGGACGAAGTCTTCAATCTTGTATCTTCATAGTCCAGGAGTCCGGCTGAAGGCATAGTCCGGCTACCCGAACACCCCCTAATCCAGGACTCCCTCAATAGCCCCTGAACCAGGCTTCAATGACAACGAGTCCGGCGCGCAAATTGTCTTCGGCATTGCAAGGTGGGTTCCTCCTCCAAATCCTTCATAGAAGATTTGTAAACACCAAGAGTAGTGTCCGGTTCTGCAAAATAAGTTTCCACATATTGCCATAGAGAGAATAATATTGACTCAAATCAAATCTGCTGACGTATTCCGCAGTGCGCTATCACACTACGGCCAAGTCCTTTACTCGAATCGTTTTTACTTTTCCACCTCAGCATGTTTTGCGAGGCGGTTTCCTTGGCACGTCTTGTCAAAGCAGAGATCATGTGCCCTTTTTACGGGATTCTCATCAATACGGACGTGGGTAACCCTAACCGCGCCATTTACCACGGCGCTTGGGAGGCAAGCGAGTTTTATTAGGCAGGTGGGGACGCACAACCGCATCCGCCCATATAAGGGGATAAAGGTTCACCTTTTTACCTACGCCTTCTTCCTCCTTTGCCTATCCATCTCCTGCGCACTCGAGCTCCAGTGCCCAAGCCCGCGCTTCCCACCTCAACCTTCTCCAGCGATGTCCGGAGCGGGAGGCAAGTGGAAGGTCTCCTCCGTCACGGAGGGCGACGTCAAAAAGCTTAGGAAGGCCGGATACTTGTCCAAAGACATCGCGCACCGGCTTCCCAAGGAGGGGCAGCTTGTCCCCACCCCAAGGCCCCACGAGAGGGTAGTATTCCTTCCCCACTTCCTCCGCGGACTGGGTTTTCCACTTCACCCATTCGTCCGGGGGCTCATGTTCTACTATGGCCTGGAGTTTCACGATCTGGCCCCGAACTTCATCCTCAACATCTCGGCGTTTATCGTCGTGTGCGAGGCTTTCCTCTGCGTCCGCCCCCATTTCGGCCTCTGGCTCAAGACCTTCAACATCAAGCCCAAGGTGGTGTGCGGCAACCAGGCGGAGTGCGGAGGCGCCATGGCGGGCAAGATTGCCAATGTGCTGTGGTTCGAGGGCTCCTTCATAGAGACCCTAAAGGGGTGGCAAGCCGGGTGGTTTTACATCACCGAGCCACGCGATCCGAACTGGATCGCACCCCCCGAGTTCCGATCCGGACCCCCACGCGGCTCATGTCCTGGAAAGAGACGGGCCTATCATGGGGTAACGAGGAAGAGGTGACCGGACTGAAGACATGCATCCAGTCCCTGGTAAACAAGTCAATCAGGCTTGTAAATGTAGTCCAGGTCATGCTCGTTCGCCGAATCCTCCCGTGCCAACAACGGGACTTTACTCTGTGGGAGTTCGACCCGGCACAACACCGAACCCTTAATAGGCTCTTCAACACGACGTATGAAGACGTCTGGAAGGTGCTAATCAAAGGTGCCGAGGCTCCCGCATCCGCTTCCGAGGACCGCGGATACAACTCGCAGCGTCACGCTAGCGAGGTAAGCTATTTTCACCTTTTACAGGATGTTCAGCTTCTTTCATAGTTTAACTCTATGCAGGATCTAAACTCCCTTACCTTTGACAGGCTTGGCGGGCGGTATCCGGACCGATTAACTGTCCGGCTCCGCTGCCCGAAGACCCAGCCCCAGCTCTACTAGTGAAGCTGCTGGCTCCGGCGCCTTATGTGGTGCCGGAAAAGAAGGCCAAGAAGAAGACCACGGGGACTCGAAAGAGCACCCGCAACGTGGTGTTGTCGGACTCGTCATCCGATGAGTCCGAGACACCCTCCTCCCGTGAAAATGAGGAGGAGGAAGAAGAAAGCTCTCCCCCCAGCGGGGGGAGGAAAGAAAAGGAAGGCCGCCCCAAGGGGGAAGGCCGAGGGGTCCAAGAAGAGGAAAACCCCTCCACCGGACTACGCCCCCGACGCCGACGAGGACGAAGAGGAGTGGCCGGACAGAGCCAGGCGTCCGGCGAAATCGTAACTGTTCGGATACTAGAGTAATTCATGATATTCCTTTCGTTGCACAGCTTTCCCTAATGCCGAATATAATCATGCAGCCCGCCCCGGGCCGAACTCAACGAGTCGTCGAGCGGCTCCCTGGATTCTTCGGAGGTGAACTCAGTTCCGCCCGCTGTCTCCCTCCGCAGTGCGGATGACACCGAAGTGGCGTCACAATGAGCTCCGGGGCAGGAGGAGGTGGTCCTGGAGGAGCCGCAAGGCGACCTCCCAGACTCCAGGAGTAAAGGGGACAAGACCCCCCAGGGCTCCAAGTCTGGCTTTGAGCCGGACACCGTGCCAGAATCTTCAACGATTCCGGACCGCGGCAGGCGAACTCCTTCAAAGAGGAGCAAGCCTTCTGAGCCGGCAGCCTCCGTCCAACCGGAAGTGCCGAACAATCTGCTGGAGGTGCTTGAAGGCGCCTCCATCGACGAGGAGCACCGTACTATTATGAGTACAGTGATCCAGAAGGTTCAGTCCGCCAAGAGCGGACTGAGTGAAGCTTGCGCTAGCCTCCTAACAGGCTTCGAGGTAAGTAAAAAATATGTAAAAATATTACCGCATAGACAGTAGCCCCTGATGCTCTGTTTGGCGTTCGGAAAGAAAAGCCGAATAGAGGATCTATTAAATTTCGCAGGAGTCTAACAATAAAGAGTCAATATGCGTATGCAGGCTTCGCTGCTATCCACCGCCGCACTGATTGCAGAGGCGGGTGTCCTGAAACAGGACCTCGGGCGGACCGAGCAAGAGCTCGGCCTTGCCAAGCGGCAGCTCGAGGATAAAGAAGGTAAGAAATACCTTACTGAAAAGGGTGCCTATAGAGAGGCGTGATTGCAAAAAATAACAGGATTGTACTACTTATTGTAGGGGCCACGACTGAGGTGGCGACCCTCAAGCAGGCGTTATCTGAGGCCGAAAAGAAAACGGCCGCGGAGCATACCGAGCGAGAGAAACTTGGGGCTCAGGTCGGCGAGGTGCAGCAAGAGCTTCAGGCTCTCATGAAAAAACATGAGAGTTTGGAGCTTGAGTCAAAGACCCAAGCGTCCGAGCTCACGACGACCCTTGAGACTACCAAGTCTGCCAAGGCCGAAGCCCAAAAGGCCCTCCAAGAGTTGGAGGAGGTGAAAAAGATAGCAGCGGGTAAGGCATTCTTCATACAAAGCAGAAATATAAAAGTAAACTACTTGTTACTTACCCGAATCCGGAGCTCTCCAGGGGCATTCGCAGATCTTCCCTGCAGCGTATCCGACGCTGCCGCATTCTACCGAGCTGAAGAGGGCAGCTCGACGGAGAAGGTGTTCTGGTCTCAGTATGCTGAGGCCGGACACCTTGTTCCCTTGAGCGACCAGCTGAAACAGCTGGTCAAGCTCCACAAGGCGGCCGAACAGGCCATGAAGGGCTTCATAGTTCGGCTGTGGCCCGGAGAGGCCCTGCCTGGGAGCTACTTCGGGCTGGTGCGGCGACTGGTGGAGGCCTGTCCAAGGCTCGAGGTCGTCAAGCGCTCCGTCTGCATTGAAGGTGCCCGTCGGGCCCTTGCCCGTGCTAAGGTGCACTGGGGTAAGCTGGACGGTGAGAAGCTTGTGAGGGACGGGCCACCGCCGGGGAAGGAGCATCGCAAGCCCGAGAACTACTATAAGGATGTTCTTGCGGGTGCCCGCCTTGTGGCGGATGAATGTACCAAGGATGTAATTTTTGAATGAACTCGCTCGTGTTTATCCTGTGCGCTGAAAACTTGTTCATATGCGCTAAGCAATGCTTATTGAATTTAAAATATTATTTTCTGTGCGGCCGTTTATCAAAAATTGAGAGATGGCCAGTCGTCGGCTTCTGCCCCCATGCCACTAGTGCTGGGGTGTTCGGTGATAAACCTGAGCGCTCTTTTTCCCATGGTTGGGTCCTTCGAGGGAGGCGCTCAGCATGACGAACCAGGCAATCGGACTATAATGCTTGAACACTCTCACTTAGCCATAGAACTTTATAATTTTAAATTTCGGTGAAGCCCCTAGTTCGGAAGACCGAGTTCGGGGCGCTATCCACGCCTTGGCTGGGGTTATCCAACTCCTCGCTCGAAGCGGCATAAGTCTTTAGGGACTCGAAAAACCTCTCGAATAGCGACCGGTCTCTCGCCTCATCATGACAGTCAGTTTTAGCTTTCTCCACTGAGGTGCTTAACCCAGCTCAACCGGGGCACAATCGCAGTGGTTCTCCTAGTGCTACCTTAGCCGATATAGCGGAACGTAAGGCACCAAAACATAGGAGCCGGGCAAACCCAACTATTGACCCAAATCATGGTTCGGAGCCGATGCATATAGTGCTATAAGTTTGGGGTGCCGCACTTGTGGAAGTGTACGGACTTCTCACACCATATTAAAGGGTACTGAAGCCCCTGGCGTACTTGCCGTACCACGGTGTACGGGTGCAACATGTCATTAATGAACATATATGAAAGAGGGTATTGCAAAAAATAGACAAAAAGCTATGCATTGTTTATATAAAGGCTATTTATCAAAGCCGAACGATACAAATAGTGCGGTAAGCAAAAGATATTGGACTATTCAGTATGTCCTGACTAGGGGCAGGCCGCGGAATTGTATTTAAAACAGGTATAGCGCTCGTAACAGAGACCACCTGGGATTCCATAATGCGGCATGGCTTGTCTGCCTCCCTGGATCTTGCATCGTTTGTGCGGCAGTTGAATTGCCGAACAGGTCGTCCGAAGTATGGAGTCCTAAAAGTAAGAAAAAATTAAAAAAAGAATCCGGCAGCCCCTGGTATGTTTTAAGCCGTATTTTGGGCGTGCCGTTATTGTGCCCCTTCCCCTGTGCTCATGGTATTTCAAGTGCGTAGTTATGTACATGAGGTACTGGTTTCGCTATGTCGCGAAAGCTGGGGTTGGGGCCGTATTGCTACTCTTGCTCAGAGTGTGCCAGACGTCCTGCTGTGGGTTACTCCGGGCGCGCTTGGCAGTGTCTGGCTTTTTAATGGCCGGACTGGAGAATTGCCTAAGAAGACTACTTTGTACCTCCACTGCGAGAGCCGCCGTATGCTCCTCCGTACGGAGGGAGCGTTCGGTGTTTCCGTTGACCGTAATTACTCCTCGAGGGCCTGGCATCTTGAGTTTGAGATATGCGTAGTGTGGCACCGCATTGAACTTTGCGAATGCGGTTCGTCCGAGCAGGGTGTGATAGCCACTGCGAAACGGGACTATATCGAAGATTGACTCTTCGCTTCGAAAATTGTCCGAGGATCCGAAGACCACGTCAAGTGTTACCGAGCATGTACAGTTGGCTTCTACACCTGGTATAACGCCTTTAAAGGTCGTTCTTGTGGGCTTAATCCTTGAGGGATCTATGCCCATTTTTCACACTGTATCCTGATAAAGCAGGTTCAGGCTACTGCCGCCGTCCATGAGGACTCTCCTGAGATGAAATCCGTCGACGATTGGGTCGAGAACCAATGTGGCGAAGCCGCCATGACGGATGCTAGTTGAATGGTCCCTTCGATCAAAAGTGATCGGGCAGGAGGACCATGGGTTGAACTTTGGGGCGACTGGCTCTATCACGTATACGTCCCGTAGCGCACGTTTCCGCTCCCGCTTGGGAATGTGGGTTGCGTATATCATGTTCACCGTCCGCACTTGTGGGGGAAAACCCTTCTGTCCATTGTTGTTTGGCGGCTTGGGCTCCTCATCGTCGCTGTGCAGCCCCTTGTCTCTGTTTTCGGCCCTTAACTTGCCTGCCTGCTTGAACACCCAACAATCTCTGTTAGTGTGATTGGCTGGCCTTTCGGGGGTGCCATGTATCTGGCACAAGCAATCGAGTATTCGGTCCAAACTAGACAGGCCCTGAGTATTCTTTTTGAATGGCTTTTTCCGCTGACCGGATTTATAGCCTTTGAATCCGGCGTTGACTGCCGTGTCTTCATTGCTGTCGCTGTTAACGCGGCGTTTTTGCTTATTCCGACGTGTCCTGCCACTTTTGTCCTTGGTACCCGAATTACCAGGGTTCTTTGATAAGTTGTTACTGCGAGCTAGCCAGCTGTCTTCTCCCGCGCAAAAGCGGGTCATGAGTGTCATGAGGGCTGCCATGGATTTTGGCTTTTCCTGTCCCAGGTGCCGGGCAAGCCACTCGTCGCGGATGTTATGCTTGAAGGCTGCTAGGGCCTCTGCGTCCGGACAGTCGACTATCTGGTTTTTCTTTGTTAGGAACCGTGTCCAGAATTGTCTGGCCGATTCTTCTGGCTGCTGAATTATGTGGCTTAAGTCGTCGGCATCTGGCGGTCGCACGTAAGTGCCCTGGAAGTTGTCGAGGAATGCGGCTTCCAGGTCCTCCCAAGAACCGATTGAGTCTGCTGGCAAGCTGTTAAGCCAATGCCGGGCCGGTCCTTTAAGTTTGAGCGGGAGGTATTTGATGGCGTGTAGATCATCGCCGCGTGCCATGTGGATGTGAAGGAGATAATCCTCGATCCATACCGCCGGATCTGTTGCGCCATCGTATGATTCGATGTTTACGGGTTTGAAACCCTCTGGGATTTTATGATCCATTACTTCATTCGTGAAGCATAGCGGGTGTGCGGCGCCTCTGTACTGGGCTATATCACGACGCAGCTCGGAAGAGCTATGTCTGTTGTGTTCGGCCCGGCTGGATTGGTTGTATCCGGAGTGAAGATCATTGTCACATGCCGTAGGGCGCCTACGCGATCTGTAGATCGATCTTGTTTGTCTTGCCTTATCCTCCAGTATGTTTCGCAGGTCGGGCGCATTTTCCCGTGCCTTAGTTGAGCGGCGTCGGGGCATGGCTTGGGTGGAGGGCCGACAGGCCTCTCTGTCGCGGCCGCGAGGTGGCCGGTCTGCCATGTCATGCGCTCGTGATGTAGGTGCTTCCTCCTCTGATCGGGGTAGCGGCCTGCGCTTCGGGTAACTCTTGGAGGGGCATTCGAGTTCATACTCTTCGGCCGCAAGGTCTTCAGTCCATCTGTCAGCTAGCAATTCTTGGGCAGCTCTAAGCTGTTGCTGATTTTTCTTGAGGCTGCTTGCCGTGGCTAAAAGCCAGTGTTTAAAACGCTCTTGTTCGGCGGGGTCTGATGGTATGACGAATTCGTCGTCATCGAGGCTAGCCTCGTCTTCGGAGGGGGGCGTATAGTTATCATCCTCGACCTCTTGGTCTGCCACTCTTTCATGAGGGCTGGTTTCTCCATCTTCCTGTGCCGAATTTTGCTGAGGTGGGTGTTCTTCGGCGCTATCCGGGGTAGTATTATCTCCCGTGCCGGAATCACCGTTTTTGCTTTGGCGGGATTTAGAGCGGCGCCGCTGACGCCGACGCTTTTGCTGTTTCTTGGGGGTGTCATCCCCCACTGTTCCATCGCCATCTCCATCTTTTGGAGTATCCACCATATATATGTCATATGACGAGGTGGCCTTCCAGCGCCCTACATGTGCTGGTTCTTGTTTGTCTCCTGCATCGTCGTCCATGCCGTCGATGTCTTCGGAGTCGAAGTCAAGCGTGTTGTTTAAGTCGTCGACAGTGGCTACGAAGTGGGTGGTGGGTGGGCTTTGAATTTCTTTGTTGTCCGTATCCCAACCTTGCTGACCTTAGTCCGGCCAGGGCTCTCCTGATAAAGAGAGAGACTTTAGAGATTTCAGGATGTCGCCGAAGGGCGAGTGCTGAAAGATGTCCGCGGCGGTGAACTCCATGATCGGCGCCCAATCGGATTCGATCGGCAGGGGCGCGGGGGGCTCGGAGCTCGGAGAAGAATCCGGCTCCTCGGAGTCACGGGCCATGCGGAGTGCGGGGCTGGAGTTCGGCTCAATCACCTCTGAGATCACAGCCCCTGAGGCAGCGTCCAACCGCCGATCCTCGATCGATGCAGTGGGCTCCGAATCAATGGTCGGAACCGATGCGTGCGCGGCCTCTGAGGCGCTGTTCGGTGGCAGAGCTATATCATGCCCATCGAGACAGTGCGGCGCGCTTGGCTGTGGCTTGAATCCGTCGAAGATCAAGTCCCCGCGGATGTCAGCCGTATAGTTTAGGCTTCCAAACCTGACCTGATGGCCAGGGGCGTAGCTTTCGATCTGCTCAAGGTGGCCAAGCGAATTGGCCCGCAGTGCGAAGCCGCCGAAGACGAAGATCTGTCCGGGGAGAAAAGTCTCACCGTGGACTGCATCGTTGTTGATGATCGAAGGAGCCATCGGGCCTAAAAGCGACGACACAGAGAACTCTCAATGAAAGCACCAATGTCGGTGTCAAAACCGGCGGATCTCGGGTAGGGGGTCCCGAACTGTGCGTCTAGGACGGATGGTAACAGGAGACAAGGGACACTTTGTTTTACCCAGGTTCGGGCCCTCTCGATGGAGGTAATACCCTACTCCTGCTTGATTAATATTGATGATATGGGTAGTAAAAGAGTAGATCTACCACGAGATCAAGGAGGCTAAACCCTAGAAGCTAGCCTATGGTATGATTGTTGTGTATGGAGTTGATTGCCTACGGACTACAACCCTCCGGTTTATATAGACACCAGATAGGGTTAGGGTTACACAGAGTCGGTTACAATGGTAGCAGATCTTGAATATCCGCATCGCCAAGCTTGCCTTCCACGCCAAGGAAAGTCCCATCCGGACACGGGACGAAGTCTTCAATCTTGTATCTTCATAGTCCAAGAGTCCGGCTGAAGGCATAGTCCGGCTACCCGAACACCCCCTAATCCAGGACTCCTTCAACACCTAAAAGCCAAAGCTTGGGGATGCCCCAGAAGGCATCCCCTCTTTCGTCTACTTCTATCGGTAACTTTACTTGGAGCTATATTTTTATTCACCACATGATATGTGTTTTGCTTGGAGCGTCTTGTATGATTTGAGTCTTTAATTTTTAGTTTACCACAATCATCCTTGCTGTACACACCTTTTGAGAGAGGCATACATGATTTGGAATTTGTTAGAATACTCTATGTGCTTCGCTTATATCTTTTGAGTTATATAGTTTTGCTCTAGTACTTCACTTATATCTTTTAGAGCACGGTGGTGGATTTGTTTTATAGAAACTATTGATCTCTCATGCTTCACTTAGATTATTTTGAGAGTCTTAAATATCATGGTAATTTGCTAAAAATCCTAATATGCTTGGTATACAAGATTAATAATAAAACTTTCTTATGAGCGTGTTGAATACTATGAGAAGTTTGATGCTTGATAATTGTTTTGAGATATGAAGATGGTGATATTAAAGTTGTGCTAGTTGAGTAGTTGTGAATTTGAAGAATACTTGTGTTAAAGTTTGTGATTCCCATAGCATGCACGTATGGTGAACCGTTATGTGATGAAGTCGGAGCATGATTTATTTATTGATTGTCTTCCTTATGAGTGGCGGTCAGGGACGAGCGATGGTCTTTTCCTACCAATCTATCCCTCTAGGAGCATGCGTGTAATACTTTTCTTTGATAACTTGTAGATTTTTGCAATAAGTATATGAGTTCTTTATGACTAATGTTGAGTCCATGGATTATACGCACTCTCACCCTTCCACCATTGCTAGCCTCTCTAATACCGCGCACCTTTTGCCGGTATCATACACCCACCATATACCTTCCTCAAAACAGCCACTATACCTACCTATTATGGCATTTCCATAGCCATTCCGAGATATATTGCCATGCAACTTTCCACCGTTCCGTTTATTATGACACACTCCATCATTGTCATATTGCTTAGCATGATCATGTAGTTGACATAGTATTTGTGGCAAAGCCACCGTTCATAATTCTTTCATACATGTCACTCATGAGTCATTGCATATCCCGGTACACCGTCGGAAGCATTCATATAGAGTCATATTTTGTTCTAAGTATCGAGTTGTAATTTTTGAGTTGTAAGAAAATAAAAATGCGATGATCATCATTATTAGAGCATTGTCCCAGTAAGGAAAGGATGATGGAGACTATGATTCCCCCACAAGTCGGGATGAGACTCCGGACGAAAAAAAAGAGAAAGAAAAGAGGCCATAAAAAGGAGAAAAGGCCCAAATAAAAAAATGAGAGAAAAAGATAGAAGGGGCAATGCTACTATCCTTTTACCACACTTGTGCTTCAAAGTAGCACCATGATATTCATAATAGAGAGTGTCTCATTTCGTCACTTTCATATACTAGTGGGAATTTTTCATTATAGAACTTGGCTTGTATATTCCAATGATGGGCTTCCTCAAAATGCCCTAGGTCTTCATGAGCAAGAAAGTTGGATGCACACCCACTTAGTTTCTTTTTGAGCTTTCATATACTTATGGCTCTAGTGCATCCGTTGCATGGCAATCCCTACTCACTCACATTGATATCTATTGATGGGCATCTCCATAGCTTGTTGATATGCCTAGTTGATGTGAGACTATCTTCTCCCTTTTTTTCTTCTCCACAACCACCATTATATTCCACCTATAGTGCTATATCCATGGCTCACGCTCATGTATTGCGTGAAGATTGAAAAAGTTTTGAGAATGTCAATAGTACGAAACAATTGCTTGGCTTGTCATCGTGGTTGTGCATGATTTAAATACTTTGTGTGGTGAAGATAGAGCATAGCCAGACTATATGATTTTGTAGGGATAACTTTCTTTGGCCATGTTATTTTGAGAAGACATAATTGCTTTGTTAGTATGCTTGAAGTATTATTATTTTTATGTCAATATGAACTTTTGTCTTGAATCTTTCGGATCTGAATATTCATACCACAATTAAGAAGAATTACATTAAAATTATGCCAAGTAGCACTCCGCATCAAAAATTATGTTTTTATCATTTACCTACTCGAGGACGAGCAGGAATTAAGCTTGGGGATGCTTGATACGTCTCCAACGTATCTATAATTTTTGATTGCTCCATGCTATATTATCTACTATTTTGGACATTATTGGGCTTTATTATCCACTTTTATATTATTTTTGGGACTAACCTATTAACCGGAGGCCCAACCCAGAATTGTTGTTTTTTGCCTGTTTTAGGGTTTCGAAGGAAAGGAATATCAAACGGAGTCCAAACGGAATGAAACCTTCGGGAATGTGATTTTCTCAATGAACAAGACCCAGGAGACTTGGACCCTACGTCAAGACACAAAAGAGGAGGCCACGAGGTAGGGGGCGCCAAAACCCTAATTCCACCACAACTTTCTGTATCCATGAGATCCCATCTTGGGGCCTGTTCCAGAGATCCGCCGGAGGGGGCATCGATCACGGAGGGCTTCTACATCAACACCATAGCCCCTCCGATGAAGTGTGAGTAGTTCACCTTAGACCTATGGGTCCATAGTTATTAGCTAGATGGCTTCTTCTCTCTTTTTGGATCTCAATACAATGTTCTCCCCCTCTCTTGTGGAGAACTATTCGATGTAATCTTGTTTTTGCGGTGTGTTTGTTGAGACCGATGAATTGTGGGTTTATGATCATGTCTATCTATGAACAATATTTGAATCTTCTCTGGATTCTTTTATGTATGATTGGTTATCTTTGCAAGTCTCTTCGAATTATCAGTTTGGTTTGGCCTACTAGATTGATCTTTCTTGCAATGGGAGAAGTGCTTAGCTTTGGGTTCAATGTTGCGGTGTCCTTTCCTAGTGATAGTAGGGGTAGCAAGGCACGTATTGTATTGTTTCCATCAAGGATAACAAGATGGGGTTTTCATCATATTGCATGAGTTTATCCCTCTACATCATGTCATCTTGCTTAAGGCGTTACTCTGGTTTTAACTTAATACTCTAGATGCATGCTGAATAGCGGTCGATGAGTGGAGTAATAGTAGTAGATGCAGGCAGGAGTCGGTCTACTTGTCTCGGACGTGATGCCTATATACATGATCATGCCTAGATATTCTCATAACTATGCTCAATTCTGTCAATTGCTCAACAGTAATTTGTTCACCCACCGTAGAATACTTATGCTCTCGAGAGAAGCCACTAGTGAAACCTATGGCCCCCGGGTCAATCTTCATCATATTAATCTCCTACTACTTAGTTATTTCCTTTGCTTTTTTACTTTGCTTTTACTTTACTTTGCATCTTTATCATAAAAATACCAAAAATATTATCTTATCATATCTATCAGATCTCACTCTCGTAAGTGGCCGTGTAGGGATTGACAACCCCTTATCGCGTTGGTTGCGAGGATTTATTTGCTTTGTGCAGGTGCCAGGGACTGGCGCGTAGCCTCCTACTGGATTGATACCTTGGTTCTCAAAACTGAGGGAAATACTTACGCTACTTTGCTGCATCGTCCCTTCCTCTTTGGGGAAAACCAACGCAATGCTCAAGAGGTAGCATATCACTACAAGATTTAATCCTTGCAATTAACCTCCGAGAGATTGACAACCCCTTGTTCGCGTTGGGTGCAAGTATTTGTTATTTAGTGTGTAGGTACTGCTAACAAGGTGTTGCTTGGTTCTCCTACTGGATTGATAACCTTGGTTCTTAATTGAGGAAAATACTTATCTCTACTGTACTGCATCATCCTCTCCTCTTCGGGGAAATCCCAACGCAACTCACAATCTGGCATCGCTTTAATTTTCTTAGCGATACTTTATAAAACCCTGGATGCATCGGTATCCTCCTGAGTCATCACTATGCTCACAATACAAAATCCTCGTTGCTGGTTTTGCTCTTATTTCTTGTTATTGTGTTCTGGCATCCCCGTGAAAAAGTCACATGTGTCTGGCCAGATGATGATCAATGTCATTACACCAGAGGGCCCTAAGAATATCTCTCCATTGTTGGAGGAGAAAATTCTACTGTCAAGCTATCCGAACACTTGTCAAACTTTTCGATGAACCTGTAAGTTATCATTATGATCACCGTGTTACAGGTGATGTTTGAGCAACCCCAAAGCCCACCGTACGGTAAGAAGTGACCACGATACTCTCATGGTCTGAGGAGCAATATCACATGTTAACACTGCATGTTATTACAATTGAATGCAAACGTTATTAACTCAATTCATAACAAACAAGATTGGGTCGGTTCAATATGATTGTTCTTCCAACGCCATAATCTCAATGTTATTTTAGGATCATCATTGCACTTAATGATATCCTAAGATCCGAAAAACGTGATCACCAACAACACTTGAGCTAGTCTTTGAGGTGAGACTAGGAACCTTTTATTTTACTGTTTATCATTCCACACCTACATATGAGTTTTCCAATGAATCTCATATTCTAGGATCATAGCAGTTATAACATAGAATATAAACTCTATGATTATGAATATGGAAATATAATAATACAAATATTATTGCCTCTAGGGCATATTTCCAACAGCAAGATCTTACACTAATCAGACTCATTCATGTCATCTTGGTAAGATAATGGCAACATGTAGTGAGTTTGTTCCATGGATGAACACCTACCATTCTCTATTATGGTACAGGTCAGGATTTAACACTGCCATCAAGTGTGATTATATCAACAACTTGGTGGAGAGTTTTAACAACAAGGTGAAGCAGTTTATAAACTTGCATGTGCATGACATGGCTGGCCAAATAAAGATTGTGATCATGCGTTTGTCAAAATTGAGAAGAACAATTGGTGATTGTCTGCAAGGGGATAAGCTTTCTGTAGTGGTACAACAAGTGGTTAACAGGTGCAGAAATGTTACACATTTTTCTGTTTAAAAATCTATTGTGTGGGGTGCTGAAGTTAGAGAGACCAAGACTAGAAGGCAGCATGTTGTTAACACTGAAATGCATGATCGCACTTGCCTCGAGTGGCAACACACTAGGAAACCATGTGAGCATGCCATGCTTTTCTTGTCCTCCCGCCCGAATATAAACATGCACCAATATTTCCATGAATATTACTCAGTAGCAAGATTCAAGTTTGTGTATGAAGCTCCAAATCAAGTACTTATAGATCAGTCTCAGTGGCCTGAAGTGGAAACTGAATTTTCCATGTGTCCTCCCTTAATGAAAAGAAAGGCGGGCAGGCCTAAGGAGAGTACATTCAAGGCACCGTTTAAGGAAGGTGAGAGTAGTAAGAAGGGAGAGAAAGTTGCAAAGCCTAAAAGGTCCCAAAAAGGTAGCAAAAATAGAGGCAAGTTGTGCCAGGAACTTGGGCACTGAAAAGGATCTCAAAAACGCAGTTACACTCCTAAAATTCCAAAGTATGTTCCTGTTTGTGATGTTTTTGATTTGGCTGTTTTTTCAATTACTAACCAAATGACATGCTTTGTTTGTCAGGAGGAAGCGTGCAGGCCAGCCCCTAGTTGCTGAAACATTGCAAACTGAAGCTAATCCAACTATTGTGCTGGAAACTAAAACTACAGCTAGTCCAATGAAGAAAACCAAGACCATTAGTGAGCTTCATGATGTGAAATCAAAAGCAAGTTGTCGTAAGAAGAAGTGAAAACTATTAGTCTAGGAGTCTCATTTTGTGTGATGTGATGCTACTTCTATTTTGATGTGTGTTGTACTTTGAAAACTATGTGCAATGTTCCAAATTCAGCGAGATTTCATGTTTGAGCCAACTTCTAAATTTGAGGCACATTTGAAATTTGTACTTTGATGTGTATTGATGTTCCAGTGCATTCTCAAGTTTTATGAACATTAGGTGATCAATTTGAGCACTTTTGTGAAGTGAAACTCATATTCATGAAGAAGGTGCTCGAAATGAGTTCCAAATCTAGGGTAAACAACCCTATTTCTAAGCATTTTTTCGAACTTCCCTAAATGAGCTCAAAAAAATCTTGAACACCTAGTGCACAAATATATGCTCCATGCCCAATATGGGATCATTTGGACAAACTATGTCATGGTTAACCCTAAACCCTAGCTTATTCCCCTTCAAAACCATGCAACCTTGTGTGTGATAGCTAAGTTATGTGAACGGAATTTCATGAAAATATCCATAATCATGGTTTCTTATTTTTCCTAGCAACTTAGTAACATAAAATGATGATGTGCGGAAGTTTCATATTTTTTATTTTTTATTAGTTGTGCTAAACCCTAGCCCTCAAACCCCTCTCAAAACCCACACAATCAGGGTCATTGGATCCCTGTTCGGGGACTGTTTGGATCAGGCGCTAGGGTTTTCCATGGTCAATTCACGAGAGGAGACCTAATTGGCTGGATGCAGGCGGGTGTTCCGTGACTACTTGGCGTGGAGAAGGAGCGGACGTGAGTGGCCCACCTGGCAGCGGCAGAACAGGGACAAGAGACTGCGGTCGCGGGCCGCGGGCTGGACACCTTTTTTAAAACACATTCATTCAGGGGGGCACGCTCATCGAACCGATGGGTCGTCGTAGAAAGGCCACCCTCTCAGCCTGCCATGCATGCGCGCAGGCACACATTGCATGCATGTGTGTGCAGCCACCCGACGCAGCTTCATCGCATTAGGGCAATCAGTGCAGCCTCGATTCAGAAAACATGACACAACTTTACCGATCGACACACCTCGATTTAGTGTGAAAACGCATATGGCTCCGGTGGGCTATTACTGCAATAATTGGTGGAGGCAGTGCTCCGCTGAACACATTCAAACGGGTGCGTTGCAGCGGCTATTTAAACACCTTCCGTCTACATATTCCTCTCAACTCGATCTCACATCCATCTGTGCCCCCTTCTTCTTCACCAAAAGCCAAAGCAAAAGCCAGATCCCGCCCAAGACAAGATGCTGTACTACGACCCAACCTATCATCTGTTGGCCACCATGCCAGAGATGTGGTACCTAGCCGGGGTCCTCATGGAGGACACCCTACGTGTGTGGGTCATCTCAAGGTGGAGGGGCCCGGCGGAGCTAGCGAACTTCTTCCTCGCTATCGGCTACTGATATGTCTCCAACGTATCTATAATTTTTTTTTCTGTTCCATGTTGTTATATTATAATTCTTGGCTGTTTTATATTCATTTTATAGCAAATTTATATCGATTTTTTGGGACTGACCTATTGACATAGTGCCCGGTGCCAGTTGTTGTTTTTTACTTTTTTACTTACAGAATATCCATATGAAACGGAGCCCAAACACCCCGAAGACAACTTGGGAGGCAAGGAAGTGCATGAGGGAAGGCCCGTGGAGTCCACAAGGCACCAAGGCGTGCCAGAGGCCCCTGGCGTGCCCTGGTGGATAGTGGCGCCCATGGGAGTCCTTTCCACCGCCTCTGAACACAATTCCAGTCGCTGCAAGTTCTAGAACCACAAGATCCAATCTAGAGCCCTATTTTGGCACCTTGCCGGAGGGGAACACGATCACGGAGGGGTTCATCATCCTCATTGGTGCTCCTCCGATGATGCGTGAGTAGTTTACCACAGACCTACCGGTCCATAGGTAGTAGCTAGATGGCTTCTTCTCTCTTTTTGATTCTCAATACAATGTTCTCCTCGATGTTCTTCGAGATCTACTTGATGTAATGACTTTTTGCGGCGTGTTTGTTGGGATCCGATGAATTGTGAGTTTATGAACAGTTCTATCTATGAACATTATTCGAGTCTTCTTTGATATCTTATATACATGATTATTATAGCCTCGATTTCTTCTCCGAAACTTTGGTTTGGTTTGGCCAACTAGATTGATTTTTCTTGCAATGGGAAGAGGTGCTTTATGATGGGTTCGATCTTGCGGTGCTCAATCTTAGTGACAGAAGGAGAAATGACATGCATGTATCTATGCCATTAAGGATAAAAATATGGGGTATACTCCTACATGAATAGATCTTGTCTACATCATGTCATCGTTCTTATTGCATTACTTTGTTTCTCCATGAACTTAATACACTAGATGCATGCTGGATAGTGGTCGATGTGTGGAGTAATAGTAGTAGATGCAGAATTGTTTTGGTCTACTAATCTTGGATGTGATGCCTATATACATGATCATTGCCTTGGATATCCTCATAATTATTTGCTCTTCTATCAATTCCCCAACAGTAATTTGTTTGCCCGCCGTATGCTATTTTCTTGAGAGAAGCCACTAGTGAAATCTACGGCCCTGGTTCTATTTCCTATCATATTGTTTTCAAATCTATTATTCCAAAAACCCAAAAATACCTTTCTGCACTTTTTCTTTATTTATTGTATTATGTGTTTTTGTTAGATCTATGTATCCAATCTCATAGAATTTAATCTATCTCAATACCGACGAGGGATTGATAACCCCTCTTACGTGTTGGGTTGCAAGCATTTGTTATTTGTGTGCAGGTACTGTTTACATAGTGTTGCTTGGTTCTCCTACTGGATTGATAACCTTGGTTTCATAACTGAGGGAAATACTTATCATTTTTATGCTGCATCATCCTCTCCTCTTCGGGGAAATACCAACGCAGATACAAGCAACCAGCTACCGCCACCTCCCACGGAAGGAGGTGCAGAACACCATTGATGTGGGATGGTGTTGGAGACCGGAAACTTTTTGGTCCCGGTCATATTAGAGATTCCGAAGAGAAGGTCAAGTTGATTCGTGACAGACTCAAGATAGCTCAATCCAGACAGAATAATTATGCAAATAGTAAATGCAAGGAAGTAACAAGCAAAGTGGGAGATCGAGCATATATCCTTCTGTCTCCAGTTTGAGGAATCAAGAGGTTTGTTGTTAAAGGAAATTTAGCACCCAGATTTATAGGCCCATACAAAATTCTTGAATGTACAGGAGAAGTTGCAATCAAGCTGGAATTGCCGGAAGGATTGTCAGGAGTTCACGTCGTCTTTCATGTTTCCCAGCTAAAGAAATGCCATGCTGAGATGGTTGGTATTCCTTTGAGAGACAGAGTGACCCTAGAGACCATATAGATTGACAGTGATCTGAATTATGATGAGAAGCCCATCAAGATTCTTGAGACCGCAAACAGAGTTACCCGCAGCAAGATCATCAAGTTTTGCAAGGTTTTGTGGAGCCACCGTACTGAGGAGGAAGCCACCTAGGAGTGAGAAGACCTTCGTCGAGACCACCCGCACCTATTTGCTAGCCAACCCAAATCTCGAGGGCGAGATTCATCTTAAGGTGGGCAGGTTTGTAACATCCCAAAATTTCAATATGGAATGTTCTACAATATAGCTAAGCATCTATGCATTTTGATTGAAATTGAAGTGGCATTTGAATTTTTCAATTTGAATTTGACTTCATTTCAAAATGGAATTTGAATTATATTCAAAAATCTCGCACAAAATATTTTGATCAAAAAGTATGAGAGGAGGTAACATGACACCCCAAAAAGTCAGTAGAAATAATGCCAAAATATGTGAAAGTTATATTTTATTTTATTTGAATTTTCAAAAAAGGGTATTTTTGCCTCTGAAAAATGGTTCATGATTTAGGATATTTTCTCCTGGTCATTTTGGTATATAATATATTTTTATTTCTTTTCTCTCTCTGGAAATTCAAAATTGGAAAATTGTTTTTTAAGGAAATGTCTGGCACGGCCCACATCTCTCTCTCTCCCCCACGCCGTGGCTTACAGGCCAGCCGGCCCAGTCGCATGCACCCGAGCCGAATCCCACCAAATCCGGTCGCCCGATTCAATTTTCTCCCCCCTCTCTAACACCGGGGCCCCACCGGCTGCTCCCAGGTCACCACGATCACCTTCCACTCAAGCCCCAATTCCCTTCCAGACCACGCCGGATTGTGCCGCCACCCCAATTTCATGTCAACCCCATGCTTCCCCTGCTCCAAGGCACATCCCCCTACAAAGGGCATGCCTGCCTCAGCCGATTCCCCCTGATCCCCTTCTCAAACACACCACAGCCACCGGAATCCCTCGTCGGAGCCCCGTCTCTACCGCTGGACGCCCTAGCTCCCGCCGTTGCCCTAGCCACCCCTGAGCTCCACATCCACCACCAATCGCTCTGCCGTCGTCGACTGCATCGATTGCCGTATTCACCGTCACCAAAGAAGCACCGAAGAGCCGTCATCGCCAACGCCCGAAGTCACCACCGCCGTCGACCTCGCCGGACCACCCCGCCATCGCTGTAAGACACCGACGATACCCACCACCGTAGGATCTAGATCACACGGTCATAATGGAATGTGTTTTTTTAATTTAGCCATGAACCATTTTTCTCTAGCGCTCGGTTGTCCGCCCGCGTTTGAAGTTCAGTCGCTAGCCGCAGCCAATAAGGCTCTTCAGCATAGCCCATCAACCGATCCGTAGTTTTTTTAGTTTTCTATTTTCTTTTTAGATTTCAGAATAGTTTCTATTTTTAGAAAAAGTGCTACCCGTGAGCTACGTTGGGATTTCCTCAAAGAGGAGAGGATGATGTAGTACAATAGAGATAAGTATTTCCCTTAGTTATGAAACCAAGGTTAACAATCCAGTAGGAGAACCAACCAACACTATGTAAACAACACTTGCACACAAACAACAAATACTTGCAACCCAACGCATAGAGGGGTTGTCAATCCCTCAATGGTTACGAGCAAGATTGAACGATATAGTTTTTGATAGATAGATCAAACAAAAATACAAAATAAAATAAATAAAAGTAAATTGCAGTCAGATATTTTTGGTTTTAATATATGTTAGAAAATAGACCGGGGGGCATAGTTTTCGCTAGAGGCTTCTCTCATAAAAAATAGCGTACGGTGGGTGGACAAATTACTGTTGGGCAATTGACAGAAAAGCAAATAATTATGACAATATCCCAGGCAATGATCGTGTATGTAGGCATCACGTCTGAGACAAGTAGACCGGAACAATTCTGCATCTACTACTATTACTCCACACATCGACCGCTATCCAGCATGCATCTAGTGTACTAAGTCCATAGAAGAAAGGAGTCACACCTTAAGCAAGATGATATGATGTAGACAAGATAAACTCACGTATGAAATAAATCCCATCTTGTTACCCTTAATAGCAACGATACATGCGTGTCATGCCCATTTCTGTCACTGGGACTAAGCCCCGCAAGATCGAATCCATCACAAAGTACCTCTTCCCACAGCAAGATAAATCAGTCTAGTTGGCCAAATCAAACCAATAAATCGGAGAAGAAATACGATGCTATAACAATCATGCATAAATGTGTTCAAATAAAACTCAAATAATATTCATGGATAGATCTGATCATAAACTCACAATTCGTCGGATCCAAACAAACACGCCACAAAATGTCATTATATCAAATAGATCTCCAACAACGCTTAGGATAACATTGCATTGAAGATCAAAAAGAGATAAGAAGCCATCTAGCTACTAACTATGGACCCATAGGTCCGTGGTAAACTACTCACGCATCATCGGAGGGCAGCAAGGATGATGAAGAGCCCCCTCCGTGATCGAATCCCCCTCCAGCAGAGTGCCGAAAAAGGCCTCTAGATGGGATCTCGTGGTTCTAGAACTTGGGACCGCGGAAAAAGTATTTTGTGGACTCCTCTGTTGGTTTCACGATTTTAGAGAATGTATAGAGGCGGAGCTAGGTCGAACGGAGCCTCATGGGCCCCACCACCCATCATTGCGTGCCTACCCCCAGGGCACACACTGGTGGGTGGTGGGCCCATGCTCTCTCGTCTGGTCGTCTCCCGAAGCTTCTAGTGTCTCTTTTGTCCAGAAAAATATCTCCAAAAAGTTTCGTGGCATTTGGACTTCGTTTGGTACTGATATTCCGCGACACCAAAATCAAGGAAAAAGCATCAACTGGCACTAGGCACTAAGTTAATAGGTTAGTGAAAGGTCGCCGCATCTGCCTTGATAGTAAAGCCAAAGAAAGATGCCCGAAGACAAGATACAACTGTTTGTAAGGGGACATGATCAATAGAACCTGGCTGGATCCGGGCTGAGATAATGGCGCCCAAAAAATGATATATAGATAGATGCTTGTAAGTGTATATAAAACATCCAAGATTGATAACATAATAGTATGGAACAATAAAAAATTATAGATATGTTGGAGACATATCAAAAATCCATATGTCCTAGTTTATTTAGTGTTTTGATTGATTCTTTTTGCATTAGGTTTAGAATTTTATGAAGTTTCTGTTGATGCAAAGCTTGACTATATTTAAAAAAAATTCAATTTCAATTTGCATGAATTTGATTCAAACACTAGAAACTAATATCTTTTGTTTGAAAATAGTTTTTAATTAATTCTTTTTGGAAATTGTCACAAAAATAGTTGCGCATCGAGTAGCACTTATAATCTTCTTTTTGTTTTATTTTAAATTTATTTATTGCAAAAACATTATTGTTTTGGTTGTTTCTAGGATTCATCTTATTTCCTTTAGTTTTAATAGTTTTCTATTATTTTCTTCTTACATTTTTGACAAGTTTTAATTAGTTTCTGTTAGTTATCAATAGGCACTTTATTTGTAGTTAAAAATAATTTTTATTATTTTTGTTTGTTTTGTTTTGAAAGAAAACTTGTTTTAGTCCACAAAATTTTTCTCAACGAAACTTCACAAGATTGATAGCAACTACTCGTAGAGATGCATTGAGGCCATATCAAGCATTCAAACTACTTAGAACTCTAAGAATTCAACATGGAAACTCATCTACAGCAGCACCAAGAGTGGCTAATTATTCAAAATATAAACCACTAAAGCAAAAACTAATTGGACCAATGGAGGAGTCACATACCAAGTAGCAATCCCCCAAAACAGTTTTGAAAACGGAGCTTCGAGCAAAGAGATCGAAATCCACGGGTTTGAGAGCAAGAACATGAGAGAGAGAGAGCAATGGTGATTTTTTCTGGAGGTATCACTACAGGAATCAGGCACTTTGCTTTCTTCCATGGCTGATGGCAAAGGCATGCCTGGCGGATGGCAAAGGCCTTTGCCGTCAGCCAGCAGATGGCAAAAGGTCCTGCTGAATAGGCTACGGTGAAGGGCTCAGCGGACGACAAAGATGAAATGGTCTTTGTCGTCCACCAGCAGACTGCAAAGGACCTGGATAGCACATGTGGCGGCTTAGGGCCGTTAAGGGGTTAATGGCGTGCAGACGACAACGATGCAAAGTTCTTTGCCGTCTGCCAGCAGACGGCAAAAAAACCATATAGGCCAGCCAAGTGCCCCCAGGTTGCAGAGGTAGCTGCCACGTGGCAGCTTTGCCGTCAGCTGGCTGATGGCAAAGCTCTTTGTCGTCTGCTAGCAGACGGCAAAGTGCCTGTATAGCCCCTTTTTTCTTAAATTCATTCAATTTGACAGAATTTCACAGATATACACACACACACACATTTCAAAATAATTTCAACAAGCATAACAACAATAAGTTTACAACAACATAAGAAACATACAAGTTTCCAACAACATATCCAACATACAATGATTTCCAACAAGATGTTTGCAACAACATATCCATATATACATACATATCCAAAAGAAGTTTCCAACAACATATCCATATATACATACATATCCAAAAGAAGTTTCCAACAAGTTTCCATAAACAAAAAGGAAGCACAAGGAGAAGAGTACACTCCATCAATGCAAGCTTCCTCATCTAAAGCAAATCTGCAAATTGGGAAAGATGAAAGTTAGAAGAAGAAGAAGACTAGCTAGAAGAAAAGGAAGAAAAGGAAGAAGAAGACGAAGAAGAAGAATTTATCTTCTCTTTCTTTTTCTCCTCTCCTTTTCTTTATCTTCTTCTTCGAACTAAGATAGGTAAAAATGCTAAGTGTGTAGGTCATTTTAGACCTAAGCTAGGTAAATAAGTCATTTAGGAGCTAACCTGGGTAAAATGGATCATATTGGAGCTAATTAACCTAGGTAAACTTGGTCATTTGGGAGCTAACCTAGGTAAAATGGATCATATTGGAGCTAGCATAGGTGAAAATTGGTCATTTTGGAGCTAACCTAGCTAATTATGCCATTTTGAGTTAACTAAGCATATTATGCCATTTTTTACATAAGTAAGCTAAGTATAGGTCTTTGTTGAGCTAACCCAGGTAACTAAGCATATTAGGGATAATTTAGCATTTTAGAGCTAACTCAGGTCGTTTCGGAGCTAACTTAGGTAAAATCGATCATTTTGGAGCTAATTGGTCTTATTATGTCATTTCCGAGGAAAATAATCTAACTATATGACACATATGAGGTTACCAAGATTGTTATGCCATTTCAAACCTAAGTAAGCTAATTATGCCACTTTTTACACAAGTAAGCTAAGTGTATGTCATTATTGAGCAAACCTAGGTAACTAAGCATATTAGAGATAACTTAGCATGTTACAGCTAACTTAGGTCATTTCGGAGGAAACAAAGCTAAGTGTGGATCATTTTGGAGATCTAACATACCTGACATACTTCACTCCTCCTTCTTATCCTTCTCCTTCATCATCCTGATGCGCTTAGAGTAGCGAGGCAGTGGGATGCACTCTTCTACCACAATTGGCATGGTCATGTCGCCCGGCTGTGGGATCACCGGCGCCACCACCATTGCAAGGTCATTGTCAGGCACCACCACCATCGCGAGGCCATCTTCCGGCAGCACCATCGCTAGGTCATCCTCAGCCACCATCATGTCTTGTCCATCATTAGCCACCACCATCACTTGGTCATCGCCAACCACCACCATCGCGAGGTCATCATCAGACAGAATAGGCTGCACCTCCTCATCCCACTCTGCTCCTCTTCTTCCCCACTCCATTCCGGACCATCCTCGCTACTACTTTCGCTGTAGAAAGACTCGCTGCTGCTTTTGCTGTAGCCAGAGTTGTTGATGTTGCTCCCATTGCCTGACCAAATGCAACAAAGTTTTCTTAACAATCAGTGTGAGACAAAGCCAAATGGAGAGGAAGAAGAGGCAGAGCTTACTGGCATCGTCGTCGTCCTGGTAGTGCATGCGACACATAGTCGTGTTGAACACCTTCACGGTGAGCATGGCGTCGCCATCGTACCTGAACACAAGGAAGTACCCGTGGCGCAGGTCGTAGGCACAGACGAACTACTCCCAGCCACGTCACAGGTACATGTGGTCGTTCCTGATCACCACCTCCACATCCCAATGCCTGTGAAGCCTGCAGCCAGCCTGTCGCAGCTTCACATTATTTGGCCGATGGCCGTCCAGCATCTTCATAAAAGTGTCAGGCAGCCTCTGCAGCATGGGTCAAGGAGTGATGTAGAAAAAACAGTTATGATAAAGAGATGGGTGAAGGGGAGATCTCTCCTTTTATATACCTGCCTCCTGGAGGAATTCTCAAGTACGATCGTGAAGAACTTGAAACCTTCCAAGTCGTACTCCGGTGTGGCAGAGCGCAACCTGCACTGGCAGCCTCCCCCCATCTCTGGTAAGCAGCAGAAGAGACCAATTGCTACCCTTAAAACATTATCAAACAACATTACAGCAGCAAAAGTTTTGAGCAGTAGATAATCAACTACACCGAGTCATCATTTCATATTCAAAAAGCAATGCACTTGTGGACATATGATGGCAACACCTAGAACCCTTCAAAACTAGGGATTTCTTTAGACATGAAACAAAACTGAAAATGTAAACCAAATTGATGGTGATACCAATAAGAAAACATTAACACTACCAACGATATTGATGGTGATATTCAAAGATAACACAAGGTTCAAGTGTAACCAATATTTTTTCATTTATTTTTGGTAGAAAAATTATTTGAAATTTGGTGAAATATAAACAACTACAATTTTGCATGACATGCCATGGACCTTATGTCTTCCACTATCACACTTCAACCAATATCATATCATTGAATGATCAGTTCCTCACTCCATATCACATAAAAATTGCCGTTTTTGACCATTAGAATATCATTGAATGAGCAGTTCACATAGAGTATGAAAACAACAGTATGACTAGATGAGAGTAGGAGTATGAAAACAACAGTATGATTGAAGAGAAGTTCACATATAGTATGAAAACAACAATATGACTAAATGAGAGTAGGAGTACTTTAAGATCCTCTTGAAGCACTAGTGCTAGAAGAGGATCCTTTAATTAAAACTATAGAAAATCTACTGAAACTACAGATGATCCTTTAATTAAAACTACAGATACAAGCAAAACTATTGAAACTACAAATGATCCTTTAATTAATTGGAAAATTTCATTTGGTTTTTATTAAAGGAAAAGTTTCATTTAGGTCTAGCAAGCAAATGATTGAACAACATGTTGCAGTTACTTGGAGTAACATTTGGTTTTAATTTACTTGGAGTACTGTCTAGAGCAAGAAGAGATAAGAGGGTACTCCAGTACTACAGCAAGCAATCCACTAGCATTACTCCAACATCACTACACCATCTTGTCACATTAGCATTACTCCAACAGTACTCAGGAAAACACCACATCACAAGAGTACACTGGAAAATTCAGAAAGAGCTTCAAATACTAGGAGCTTTTATTCATAGTGTACACCAAAATCCTACTCCTAAACAGCACAGAAAAGCTTCATCTGCGCCTAAACAGCACATAACAGAATCCTAAGCAAGTGCTTCGAAGCGAAGCAGACAGGGGAGCTCACCTCGCGGTGGAGTGTGTGGTCGGAGGAGCAGCGGGCGAGGTCGGGGTGGCACGGGGCAGAGGAGGGGGTCATCGAGGCGACGCAGCGACGGGGTTGGCACGGGGCGAAGAGGGGGTCACCGGGGTGGCGGGGGCAGCGGGGCAAAGTGGGTGGCGTGGGGCGGCGGCGGCACAGGGGCAGGGCAGCCGGCGACGGGGGTGGCACGGGGCGGAGGCGGGGGTCGCTGGGGCGGCGGGGCCGGCGCGGCGACGGGGTTGGCGTGGGGCGGAGAGGGGGTCACCGGGGCGGCGGGGGTGGCGCGGCGACGTGGGTGGCGTGGGGCGGTGGCGGCACGAGGGCGGGGTGGCCGGCGACGGGGGTGGCTGCTACCTCTTGAGCATTGTGTTGGTTTTCCCTTGAAGAGGAAAGGGTGATGCAGCAGAGCAGCGCAAGTATTTCCCTCAGTTTTTGAGAACCAAGGTATCAATCTAGTAGGAGGCTACGCAGGAATCCCTCGCACCTACACAAACAAATAAACTCCTCGCAACCAACGCGATAAAGGGGTTGCCAATCCCTTCACGGTCACCTACGACAGTGAGATCTGATAGATATGATAAGATAATATTTTTGGTAGTTTTATGATAAAGAGAAATAAAGATGCAAGTAAAATAAATGACAAAGGAAATAACTATGTATTGGAAGATTAATATGATGGAAAATAGACCCGGGGGCCATAGGTTTCACTAGAGGCTTCTCTCGAGAGCATAAGTATTATGGTGGGTGAACAAATTACTGTTGAGCAATTGACAGAATTGAGCATAGTTATGAGAATATCTAGGTATGATCATGTATATAGGCATCACATCCGAGACAAGTAGACCGACTCCTGCCTGCATCTACTACTATTACTCCACACATCGACCGCTATCCAGCATGCATCTAGAGTATTAAGTTCAAGAGAACAGAGTAACACTTTAAGCAAGATAACATGATGTAGAGGGATAAACTCATGCAATATGATATAAACCCCATCTTGTTATCCTCGATGGCAACAATACAATATGTGCCTTGCTGCCCTTACTGTCACTGGGAAAGGACACCGCAAGATTGAGCCCAAAGCTAATCACTTCTCCCATTGCAAGAAAGATCAATCTAGTAGGCCAAACCAAACTGATAATTCGAAGAGACTTGCAAAGAAAACCAATCATACATAAAAGAATTCAGAGAAGATTCAAATATTGTTCATAGATAAACTTGATCATAAACCCACAATTCATCGATCTCAACAAACACACCGCAAAAGAAGATTACATCGAATAGATCTCCACAAGAGAGGGGGAGAACTTTGTATTGAGATCCAAAAAGAGAGAAGAAGCCATCTAGCTAATAACTATGGACCCGTAGGTCTGAAATAAACTACTCACACTTCATCGGAGGGGCTATGGTGTTGATGTAGAAGCCCTCCATGATCGATACCCCCTCCGACGGAGCTCCATAAAAGGCCCCAAGATGGGATCTCGTGGATACAGAAAGTTACGGCGGTGGAATTAGGGTTTTGGCTCCATATCTGGTAGTTTGGGGGTACGTAGGTATATATAGGAGGAAGGAGTACGTCGGTGGAGCAACATGGGTCACACGAGGGTGGAGGGTGCGCATGGGGGGTAGGCGCGCCCCCCTACCTTGTGCCTTCCTGGTTGATTGCTTGACGTAGGGTCCAAGTCCTCTGGATCATGTTCGTTCCGAAAATCACGTTCCCGAAGGTTTCATTCCGTTTGGACTCCGTTTGATATTCTTTTTCTGCGAAACCCTAAAATAGACAAAAAAACAACAATTCTGGGATGGGCCTCCGGTTAATAGGTTAGTCCCAAAAATAATATAAAAGTGTATAATAAATCCCAATAATGTCCAAAACAAGATATAATATAGCATGGAACAATCAAAAATTATAGATACATTGCAGACGTATCAAGCATCCCCAAGCTTAATTCCTGCTAGTCCTCGAGTAGGTAAATGATAAAAACAGAATTTTTGATGTGGAATGCTACTTGGCATAATTTCAAGGTAATTCTCTTAATTGTGGTATGAATATTCAGATCCGAAAGATTCAAGACAAAAGTTCAATATTAACATAGAAATAATAATACTTCGAGCATACTAACTAAGCAATTATGTCTCTTCAAAATAACATGGCCAAAGAAAGTTATCCCCACAAAATCATATAGTCTGGCTATGCTCCATCTTCACCACACAAAGTATTTAAATCATGCACAACCCCGGTGATAAGCCAAGCAATTGTTTCATACTTTTGGTGTTCTCAAACTTTTTCAATCTTCACGCAACACATGAGCGTGAGCCATGGACATAGCACTATATGTGGAATAGAATGGTGGTTGTGGAGAAGACAAAAAAGGAGAAGATAGTCTCACATCAACTAGGCGTATCAATGGGCTATGGAGATGCCCATTAATCGGTATCAATGTGAGTGAGTAGCGATTGCCATGCAACGGATGCACTAGAGCTATAAATATATGAAAGCTCAACAAAAAGAACTAAGTGGGTGTGCATCCAACTTGCTTCCTCACGAAGACCTAGGGCATTTTGAGGAAGCCCATCATTGGAATATACAAGCCAAGTTCTATAATGAAAAATTCCCACTAGTATATGGAAGTGATAGCATAGGAGACTCTCTATCATGAAGATCATGGTGCTACTTTGAAGCACAAGTGAGGAAAAAAGAATAGTAGTATTGCCCCTTTTTATTTATTTATTTATCCTTTTTTGGCCTTCTTTTTTTGGCATTTCTCCTTTTTTTGGGACAATACTCTATGAATGATGATCATCACACTTCTATTTATTTACAACTCAATGATTACAACTCGATACTAGAACAAAGTATGACTCTATATGAATGCCTCCAGCGGTATACTGGGATAACAATGATGCATGGGTGACTTATATGAAAGAATTATGAATGGTGGCTTTGCCACAACTAAAATGTCAACTACATGATCATGCGAAGCAATACGACAATGATGGAGCGTGTCATAGTAAACGGAACGGTGGAAAGTTGCATGTCAATATATGTCGGAATGGCTATGGAAATGCCATGATAGGTAGGTATGGTGGCTGTTTTGAGGAGGTATATGGTGGGTGTATGATACCGGCGAAAGGTGCGCGGTATTAGAGAGGCTAGCAATGGTGGAAGGGTGAGAGTGTGTATAATCCATGGACTCAACATTAGTCATAAAGAACTCACATACTTATTGCAAAAATCTATTAGTTATCGAAGCAAAGTACTATGTGCATGCTCCTAGGGGGAGGGTAGATTGGTAGGAAAAGACCATCGCTCGTCCCCGACCGCCACTCATAAGGAGGACAATCAATAAATACATCATGCTCCGACTTTTTAACATAACGGTTCACCATACGTGCATGCTATGGGAATGACAAACTTCAACACAAGCATTTCTCAAATTCACAACTACTCAACTAGCATGACTCTAATATCACCATCTCCATATCTCAAAACAATTATCAAGTTTCAAACTTCTCATAGTATTCAACACACTCATAAGAAAAAAATATATTAATCTTGAATGCCTAAAATAATTAAAGAAAATTACCATGCTGTTTTGTAGGACTCTCAAAATAATCTAAGTGAAGCATAAGAGAACAAAAGTTTCTATAAAACAAATCCACCATCGTGCTCTAAAAGATATAAGTGAAGCACTAGAGCAAAAACTATATAACTCAAAAGATATAAGTGAAGCACATAGAGTATTCTAACAATTTCCGAATCATGTGTGTCTCTCTAAAAAAGGTGTGTGCAGCAAGGATTATTGTTGAAAACTAACAAATAAAGAATCAAATAATACAAGACGCTCCAAGAAAAACACATATCATGTGGTAAATAAAAATATAGCTCCAAGTAAAGTTACCGATAGAAGTAGACAAAAGAGGGGATGCCTTCTGGGGCATCCCCAAGCTTTGGCTTTTAGGTGTCCTTAGACTATCTTGGGGTGCCATGGGCATCCCCAAGCTTAGGCTCTTTCCACTCCTTATTCCATAATCCATCAAATCTTTTACCCAAAACTTGAAAACTTCACAACACAAAACTTAAAGTAGAAAATCTCGTGAGCTCCGTTAGCGAAAGAAAACAAAACACCACTTCAAGGTACTGTAATGAACTCCTTATTTATTTATATTGGTGTTAAACCTACTGTATTCCAACTTATCTATGGTTTATAAACTATTTTACTAGTCATAGATTCATTAAAATAAGCAAACAACACACGAAAAACAGAATCTGTCAAAAACAGAACAGTCTGTAGTAATCTGTTGCTAACACAAGATCTGGAACCCCAAAAATTCTAAAATAAATTTCTGGACGTGAAGAATTTATCTATTAATCATCTGAAAAAAGAATTAACTAAATATCACTTTCCAAATAAAAATGGCAGCAGTTCTCGTGAGCGCTAAAGTTTCTGTTTTTTACAGCAAGATTAAAAAGACTTTCCCCAAGTCTTCCCAACGGTTCTACTTGGCACAAACACTAATTAAACACAAAAAACACAACCAAAAAAGAAGCTAGATAAATTATTCATTACTAAACAGGAGCAAAAAGCAAGGAATAAAAATAAAATTGGGTTGCCTCCCAACAAGCGCTATCGTTTAGCGCCCCTAGCTAGGGAAAAGAATTCTATGAGACCAGGTCTCACGCGAGACCCATCCTGATGGATGGCATGTGGCATTCACAAATCACAAAGCATCTACCCCACCCCCACTTGAAATCAGGGGGGAGAGATCTAGGTATTGCCATCTTCGGAAGGCAATCCATAAGTGGCTCTCATAATAGATTCATAAGGTAATTTAATTTTATTTCTATGGAAGTGTTCCATGCCTTTCCTTAACAGAAATTGGAATCTAATATTCCCTTACTTCATATCAATAATTGCACTAATCGTTCTAAGGAAATGTCTACCAAGAATAATAGGACATGAAGCATTGCAATCTATGTCAAGAACAATAAAATCCACAGGCACATAATTCCTATTTGCAACAATAAGAACATCATTAATTATTCCCATAGGTTTCTTAATAGTGGAATCCACAAGGTGTAAGATTAAAGAGCAATCATCAAAATGACGGAAACCTAGCAAATCACACAAAGTCTTTGGAATCGTGGAAACACTAGCACCCAAATCACACAAAGCATAGCATTCATGATCTTTAATCTTAATTTTAATAATAGGTTCCCACTCATCATAAAGTTTGTTGGAAATATGCCCTAGAGGCAATAATAAAATGGTTATTATTGTATTTCCTTGTTCATGATAATTGTCTATTGTTCATGCTATAATTGTATTATCTGGAAACCGTAATACATGTGTGAATACATAGACCACAACATGTCACTAGTAAGCCTCTAGTTGACTAGCTCGTTGATCAATAGATGGTCATGGTTTCCTAACCATGGACATTGGATGTCATTGATAATGGGATCACATCATTAGGAGAATGATGTGATGGACAAGACCCAATCCTAAGTGTAGCACAAGATCGTGTAGTTCGTTTGCTAAAGCTTTTCTAATGTCAAGTATCTTTTCCTTAGACCATGAGATTGTGCAACTCCCGGATACTGTAGGAATACTTTGGGTGTGCCAAACGTCACAACGTAACTAGGTGGCTATAAAGGTGCACTACGGGTATCTCCGAAAGTGTCTGTTGGGTTGGCACAAATCGAGACTGGGATTTGTCACTCCGTATGAGGGAGAGGTATCTCTGGGCCCACTCGGTAAGACATCATCGTAATGAGCTCAATGTGACTAAGGGTTGGTCATGGGATGATGTGTTACGAAACAAGTAAACTGACTTGCCGGTAACGAGATTGAACGAGGTATTGGGATACCGACGATCGAATCTCGGGCAAGTAACATACCGATTGACAAACGGAATTGTATACGGGGTTGATTGAATCCTCGACATCGTGGTTCATCCGATGAGATTATTGTGGAGCATGTGGGAGCCAACATGGGTATCCAAATCCCGCTCTTGGTTATTGACCGAGAGTTGTCTCAGTCATGTCTACGTGTCTCCCGAACCCGTAGGGTCTACACACTTAAGGTTCGGTGGCGCTAGAGTTGTAGAGATATTAGTATGCGGTTAACCGAAAGTTGTTCGGAGTCCCGGATGAGATCCTGGACGTCACGAGGAGTTCCGAAATGGTCCAGAGGTAAATATTTATATATATGAAGTCCAGTTTCGGCCACCGGGAGAGTTACGGGGGTCACTGGTATTGTACCGGAACCACCGGAAGGGTCCCGGGGGTCCATCGGGTGGGGCCACCTATCCCAGAGCACCCCATGGGCTGAAGTGGCTTGGGAACCAGCCCCTGGTGGGCTGGTGCGCCCCACCGAAGGGCCCAAGGTACCTAGGGTTGGAAACCCTAGGGGGCCGTTGCCCCCCGAAGGGGCATGCGCCCCCTGGTTGGAAACCCTAAGGGGGCGTTGCCCCCCGAGGGGGCATGCGCCCCCCAGGTTGGAAACCCTAAGGGGGCCGCCGCCCCTCTAGATGGGATCTCCAAGGGGGCATGCGCCCCCTATATATAGTGGAGGGGAGGGAGGGCAGCCGCACCCTAAGCCCTGGCGCCTCCCTCTCCCTCCCGTGACACATCTTCCTCCTACAGTAGCGCTTGGTGAAGCCCTGCTGGAATCCCACTGCTTCCACCACCACGCCGTCATGCTGCTGGATCTCCATCAACTTCTCCTTCCCCTTGCTGGATCAAGAAAGAGGAGACGTCTCCGCTCCGTACGTGTGTTGAACGCGGAGGTGCCGTCCGTTCGGCGCTAGGATCATCGGTGATTTGGATCACGACGAGTACGACTCCATCAACCCCGTTCTCTTGAACGCTTCTGCTCGCGATCTACAAGGGTATGTAGATGCACTCCTCCCTCTCCCGTTGCTAGATGACTCCATAGATTGATCTTGGTGATGCGTGGAAAATTTAAATTTCTGCTACGATCCCCTACAGTGGTATCAGAGCTAGGTCTATGCGTAGTTTCTATGCACGAGTAGAACACAAGTTGTTGTGGGCGTCGATTTTGTCAATTTACTTGTCGTTACTAGTCTTATCTCGATTCGGCGGCGTCGTGGGATGAAGAGGCCCGGACCGACCTTACACGTACGCTTACGTGAGACTGGTTCCACCGACTGACATGCACTAGTTGCATAAGGTGGCTAGCGAGTGTCTGTCTCTCCCACTTTAGCCAGATCGGATTCGATGAAAAGGGTCCTTATGAAGGGTAAATAGAAATTGGCATATCACATTGTGGTTTTGGCGTTGGTAAGAAACATTCTTGCTAGAAACCTATAGCAGCCACGTAAAAAAACTTGCAACAACAATTAGAGGACGTCTAACTTGTTCTTGCAGCATATGCCATGTGATGTGATATGGCCGAAAGGATGTGATGAATGACATATGTGATGTATGAGATTGATCATGTTCTTGTAATAGGAATCACGACTTGCATGTCGATGAGTATGATAACCGGTAGGAGCCATAGGAGTTGTCTTAATTTATTTATGACCTGCGTGTCAACATAAACGTCACGTAATTACTTTACTTTATCGCTAACCGTTAGCCATAGTAGTAGAAGTAATAGTTGGCGAGACAACTTCATGAAGACACGATGATGGAGATCATGATGATGGAGGTCATGGTGTCATGCCGGTGACAATGATGATCATGGCGCCCCGAAGATGGGGATCAAAAGGAGCAAAATGATATTGGACATATCATGTCACTATTTGATTGCATGTGATGTTTATCATGTTTTACATCTTATTTTCTTAGAATGACAGTAGCATAAATAAGATGATCCCGCGCAATAATTTCAAGAAAGTGTTCCCCCTAACTGTGCACCGTTGCTAAGGTCCGTTGTTCTGAAGCACCACGTGATGATCGGGTGTGATAGGTTCTAACGTTCGCATACAACGGGTGTAAGCCAGATTTACACACGCAATACACTTAGGTTGACTTGACGAGCCTAGCATGTACAGACATGGCCTCGGAACACGAAAGACCAAAAGGTCGAACATGAGTCGTATAGAAGATACGATCAACATGAAGATATTCACCGATGATGTAGTCCGTCTCATGTGATGATCGGACACGGCCTAGTTGACTCTGATCATGTATCACTTATATGACTAGAGGGATGTCTATCTAAGTGGGAGTTCACTAAATAATTTGATTAGATGAACTTAATTATCATGAACATAGTCAAAAGGTCTTTGCAAATTATGTCGTAGATCACGCTTTGGTTCTACTGTTTTAGATATGTTCCTAGAGAAAATTTAGTTGAGAGTTAACAGTAGCAATTATGCGGACTGGGTCCGTAAACTGAGGATTGTCCTCATTGCTGCACAGAAGGATTATGTCCTTAATGCACCGCTCAGTGTGCTGAACCTCGAGCGTCGTCTGTAGATGTTTGGAAACATCTGACATACATGTTTTGATGACTACGTGATAGTTCAGTGTGTAATGCTAACGGTTTAGAATTGTGGCACCAAAGACGTTTTTGAAACGTCGCAGAACATATGAGATGTTCCAAAGACCAAAATTGGGATTTCAGACTAGTGCCCACGTCAAGAGGTATAAGACCTCTGACAAGTTTCTTAAGCCCGCACACTAAGGGAGTTGATCTTTCAGATGAGATAGTGATGGTTCTCCGTAGTCACTGCCACCAAGCTATTGGAGCTTCATGATGAACTATAACATATCAGGGATAGACATGATGATCCTTGAGCAACTCGTGATGTTTGACATCGCGAAAGTAGAAATCAAGTAGGAGCATCAATTGTTGATGGTTAAACCACTAGTTTCAAGAAGGGCAAGGGAAAGAAGGGATTTACTTCATGAAACGGCAAATCAATTGCTGCTCTAGTGAAGAAACCCAAGGTTGAACCCAAACCCAAGACTAAGTGCTTGAGTAATGAGGGGAACGGTCACTGAAGCAGAACTACCCTAGATACTTGGTAGATAAGAAGGCTGGCAAGCTCGACAGAAGTATTTTGAATATACGTTATATTATTGTGTACTTTACTAGTACTCCTAGTAGCACCAGGGTAATAAATACCGGTTCGGTTGCTAAGTGTTAGTAACTCGAAATAAAAGGCTGCGGAGACTAGCTAAAGGTGAGATGACGATATGTGTTGGAAGTGTTTCCAAGGTTGATGTGATCAAACATCGCACGCTCCCTCTACCATCGGGATTGGTGTTAAACCGAAATAATTGTTATTTGGTGTTTGCGTTGAGCATAGACATGATTGGATTATGTTTATCGCCATACGGTTATTCATTTAAGGAGAATAACAGTTACTCTGTTTATTTGAATAATACCTTCGATGGTGTTGCACCTAAAATGCATGGTTTATTGAATCTCGATTGTAGTGATACACATGTTCATGCCAAAAGATATAAGATAGTAATGATAGTACCACATACTTATGGCACTGCCATTTGAGTCATGTTGGTATAAAACGCATGAAGAAGCTCCATGTTGATGGATCTTTGGACTCACTCGTTTTGAAAAGATTGAGACATGTGAACCATGTCTATTGGTAGATATGCATGAAGAAACTCCATACAGATGGATCGTTTGGACTCACTTGATTTTGAATCACTTGAGACATGCAAATCATACCACATGGGCAAGATGACTGAAAGACATCATTTTCAGTAAGATGGAACAAGAAAGCAACTTGTCGGAAGTAATACATTTTGATGTGTGCAGTCAATGAGGGCTGAGGCACGCAGTAGATATCGTTATGT